>NC_030827.1:32515360-32818391 GCF_001704415.2 Capra hircus
GTTCTTCAGCGTTCAGCTTTCTGCACAGTCCAACTCTCACATCCATACATGACCACTGGAGAAAACATAGCCTTGACTAGATGGACCTTTATTTATTTATTTTTTATTTTTACTTTATTTTACCTTACAATACTGTATTGGTTTTGCCATACATTGACATGAATGCACCACGGGTGTACATGAGTTTCCAAACATGAACCCCGCTCCCACCTCCCACTCCATATCATCTCTCTGGATCATCCTCGTGCACCAGCCCCAAGCATCCTGTATCCTGCATCAAACATAGCCTGGCGATTCATTTCTTACATGCTAGTATACATGTTTCAATGCCATTCTGCCAAACCATCCCACCCTCTCCCTCTCCCTCAGAGTCCAAAAGTCCGCTCTACACATCTGTGTCTCTTTTGCTGTCACGCATACAGGGTCATCATTACCATCTTTCTAAATTCTATATATATGTGTTAGTATACTGTATTGGTGTTTTTCTTTCTGGCTTACTTCATTCTGTATAATCTGCTCCAGTTTCATCCATCTCATCAGAACTGATTCAAATGTATTCTTTTTAATGGCTGAGTAATACTCCATTGTGTATATGTACCACAGCTTTCTCATCCATTCATCTGCTGATGGACATCTAGGTTGTTTCCATGTCCTGGCTATTCTAAACAGTGCTGCGATGAACATTGGGGTACATGTGTCTCTTTCAATTCTGGTTTCCTCGGTGTGTATGCCCAGCAGTGGGATTGCTGGGTCATAAGGCAGATCTATTTGCAATTTTTTAAGGAATCTCCACACTGTTCTCCATAGTGGCTGTACTAGTTTGCATTCCCACCAGCAGTGCAAGAGGGTTCCCTTTTCTCCACACCCTCTCCAGCATTTATTGCTTGCAGATTTTGGATTGCAGCCATTCTGACTGGTGTGAAGTGGTACCTCATTGAGGTCTTGATTTGCATTTCTCTAATAATGAGTGATGTTGAGCATCTTTTCATGTGTTTGTTAGCCATCTGTATGTCTTCTTTGGAGAAATGTCTATTTAGTTCTTTGACCCATTTTTTGATTGGGTCGTTCATTTTTCTGGAATTGAGCTGCATAAATTGCTTGTATATTTTTGAGATTAGTTGTTTGTCAGTTGCTTCATTTGCTATTATTTTCTCCCATTCAGAAGGCTGTCTTTTCACCTTGCTTATACTTTCCTTTGTTGTGCAGAAGCATCTAATTTTAATTAGATCCCATTCATTTATTTTTGCTTTTATTTCCAGAATTCTGGGAGGTGGATCATAGAGGATCCTGCTGTGATTTATGTCAGAGAGTGTTTTGCCTATGTTCTCCTCTAGGAGTTTTATAGTTTCTGGTCTTATGTTTAGATCTTTAATCCATTTTGAGGTTATTTTTGTGTATGGTGTTAGAAGGTGATCTAGTTTCATTCTTTTACAAGTGGTTGACCAGTTTTCCCAGCACCACTTGTTAAAGAGATTGCCTTTACTCCATTGTATATTTTTGCCTCCTTTGTCAAAGATAAGGTGTCCATAGGTGTGTGGATTTATCTCTGGGCTTTCTATTTTGTTCCATTGATCTATATTTCTGTCTTTGTGCCAGTACCATACTGTCTTGATGACTGTGGCTTTGTAGTAGAACCTGAAGTCAGGCAAGTTGATTCCTCCAGTTCCAGGCTTCTTTCTCAAGATTGCTTTGGCTATTCGAGGTTTGTTGTATTTCCATACGAATCTTGAAATTATTTGTTCTAGTTCTGTGAAAAATACCACTGGTAGCTTGATAGGGATTGCACTGAATCTGTAGATTGCTTTGGGTAGTATACTCATTTTCACTTATATTGATTCTTCTGATCCATGAACATGGTATATTTCTCCATCTATTAGTGTCCTCTTTGATTTCTCTCATCAGTGTTTTATAGTTTTCTATATATAGGTCTTTAGTTTCTTTAGGTAGATATATTCCTAAGTACTTTATTCTTTTTGTTGCAATGGTGAATGGAATTGTTTCCTTAATTTCTTTTTCTACTTTCTCATTATTAGTGTATAGGAATGCAAGGTATTTCTGTGTGTTGATTTTATATACTGCAACTTTACTATATTCATTGATTAGCTCTAGTAATTTTCTGGTGGAGTCTTTATGGTTTGCTATGTAGAGGATCATTGGCAAAGTAATATCTCTGCTTTTCAATATGCTATCTAAGTTGGTCATAACTATCCTTCCAAGGAGTAAGCATCTTTTAATTTCATGGTTGCAGTCACCATCTACAGTGATTTTGGAGCCCCCCGAAATAAAGTCTGACACTGTTTCCACTGTGTCCCCATCTATTTCCCATGAAGTGATGGGACCAAATGCAATGATCTTAGTTTTCTGAATGGCAAGCTTTAAGCCAACTTTTTCACTCTCTTCTTTCACTTTCATCAAGAGGGTTTTTAGCTCCTCTTCAATTTCTGTCATAAGGGTGGTGTCATCTGAGTATCTGAGGTTATTGATATTTCTCCAGGCAGTCTTGATTCCAGCTTGTGCTTCTTCCAGCCCAGTGTTTCTCATGATGTACTCTGCATAGAAGTTAAATAAGCAGGGTGACAATATGCAGCCTTGACGTACTCCTTGTCCTATTTGGAACCAGTCTGTTGTTCCATGTCCAGTTTGAACTGTTGCTTCCTGACCTGCATATAGGTTTCTCAAGAGGCAGGTCAGGTGGTCTGGGATTCCTATCTCTTTCAGAATTTTTCAGAGTTTCTTGTGATCTACACAGTCAAAGGCTTTGGCATAGTCAATAAAGCAGAAATAGATGTTTTTCTGGAACTCTCTTGCTTTTTCCATGATCCCATGGATGTTGGCAATTTGATCTCTGGTTCCTCTGCCTTTTATAAAACCAGCTTGAACATCTGGAAGTTCACGGTTCATGTATTGCTGAAGCCTGGTTTGGAGAATTTTGAGCCTTACTTTACTAGCGTGTGAGATGAGTGCAATTGTGCGGTAGAGCATTCTTTGGCATTACCTTTCTTTGGGATTGGAATGAAAACTGACCTTTTCTAGTCCTGTGGCCACTGCTGAGTTTTCCAAATTTGCTGGCATATTGAGTGCAGCACTTTCACAGCATCGTTTTCCAGGATTTGAAATAGCTCCACTGGAATTCCATCACCTCCACTAGCTTTGTTCATAGTGATGCTTTCCAAGGCCCACTTGACTTCACATTCCAGGATGTCTGGTTCTAGGTGAGTTTGATCACACCATCATGATTCTCTGGGTCGTGAAGCTCTTTTTTGTACAGTTCTTCTGTGTATTCTTTCCACTTCTTAATATCTTCTACTTCTGTTAGGTTCATACCATTTCTGTCCTTTATCGAGCCCATCTTTGCATGAAATGTTCCCTTGGTATCTCTAACTTTCTTGAAGAGATCTCTAGTCTTTCCCATTCTTTTGTTTTCCTCTATTTCTTTGCATTGATTGCCGAGGAAGGCTTTCTTATCTCTCCTTGCTATTCTTGCAACTCTGCATTCAGATGCTTATATCTTTCCTTTTCTCCTTTGCTTTTCGCTTCTCTTCTTTTCAGTGATTAAGTGTCATTTAAAAAGACTGGTGTTTGTGAGATTATGATTGTTACCATGGTAATGAACTGTAATATCAACCTCTATTCATAAATCATTCCTAAATAAAGAAACAAAGGAATGAGACTAAACATTGAAACGTCCTTTCATTTAAAGCAGAACACATATTTAATAAAGAAGAATACATTAAAAAAACTAAGTTCAACACTTACTGCATGTCTATTATATACCAAGCTTTGTGTCAGCATATAGTGATACAGAAACACAATTACATTTTTAGCAATTTATTCTTTCAACTCAGATTATGATTTGGTTTGCTACTATCTTGTTGAGACATGTAACTAAAAATACAGGATATATATGTAATATATAGGATATAAACAGTCCTTCATCTGAAAGGAATCCAAGACAGAAAGGGTGCTTGCTTTAATTAAGAAAGAAATAGAAAAATAACTTTAAGTGATACCAACAGTGATAAGAATGTAGAAAAATCTAGCTCTTCTAGAGAGAAACTGGCAATTAATAATTTTGCCACCTACTAATAATAGGTGCAAGAAAGTTCCAGATAAACATCTACTTTTTCTTTTTTGATTATATAAAAGCCTTTGATTGTGTGGATCACAATAAACTGTGGGAAACTCTTAAAGAAATGGGTATACCAGACTACCTGACCTGCCTTCTGAGAAATCTGTATGGAGGTCAAGAAGCAAAAGTTAGAGCTGGACATGAAACAACAGACTGGTTCCAAATTGGGAAAGGAGTATGTCAAGGCTGTATATTGTCACCCTGCTTATTTAACTTCTGTGCAGAGTACATCATGCAAGATGCCAGGCTGGATGAAGCGCAAGCTGGAATCAAGATTGTTGGGAAAAATATCAATAACCTCAGATACGCAGATGACACCACCCTTATGGCAGAAAGTGAAGAAGAATTAAAAAGCCTCTCGATGAAAGTGAAATAGGACAGTGAAAAAGCTGGCTTAAAACTCAACATTCAGAAAACTAAGATCATGGCATCTGGTCCCATCACTTCATGGCAAATAGATGGGGAAACAATGGAAAAAGTGACAGACTTTATTTTCTGGGGCTCCAAAATCACTGCAGATGGTGACTGCAGCCATGAAATTAAAAGATGCTTGCTCCTTGGAAGAAAAGCTATGACCAACCTAGACAGCATATTAAAAAGCAGAAACATTACTTTGCCAATGAAGGTCTGCCTAGTCAAATCTATGGTTTTTCCCGTAGTCATATATGGATGTGAGAGTTGGACTATAAAGAAAGCTGAGCACCTCAGAATTGATGCTTTTTGAATTGTGGTGTTGGAGAAGACTCTAGAGAGTCCCTTGGACTGCAAGGAGATCCAAACAGTCCATCCTAAAGGAAATCTGTCCTGAATATTCATTGGAAAGACTGATACTGAAGTTCCAATATTGAAATTCCAATACTTTGGCCATCTGACGTGAAGAATCGACTCATTGGTAAGACCCTGATGCTGGGAAAGATTGAAGGTGGGAGGCGGAGGGTATGACAGAGGATGAGATGGTTGGGTGGCAACACTGATGCAATGGACGTAAGTTGAGTAGGCTCCGGGAGTTGGTGATGGGCAGGGAAGCCTGGCTCTGCAGTCCATGCGGTTGCAAAGAGTTGGACACGACTGAGCGACTGAATTGAACTGAATAATTTCATTTCTAGAACTTTGCTTCATGAAATAATCATAACATGCACAAAGCTATAATAAAAGGATATTCAACTAAACATGATTTATAATTTGTAATAACAAAAAGAAAAATCTAATAGACCAAAAAAGAGATGATTGATTAAGACAGTTCTAATACATGTGCATAAAGAAATACCATGTAAGCTTCAGAATGAGAAGTTTTATCTATTTTGTTTACTGCCTTACCCTCATCACCTGATACACCATTGATGTTCAAAAATATTTTTGAATAAACTCATGAAGAAGGGAAAATATTAATGTGGCCATTAAAATAATGCTATTAAGACTAAATACTTAAATCCATGAAAAAATTTTCACAATGTGTTTTTACATTTAAAAAAGTGAGCTACAAAGTAACAATTATAGTATGATCCAATTTTCTCCTCTCAATTTTTCTTATGTTCCTCGCTTAAAAGGAAACAATTCATAACTGAAGAATGCATTTGTTTTTTAAAAATAAATAGTAAAAATTAGTGGCTGGTAAAAGTATATAACTGGAAGTCTTCAAATGTGGCAGTAGAAAGAGTGGGGCATGCTACTTGTTGAAAAGATTTCACCTTGAACAGTTTTCCATTCTAGAAACTACTTATTTTAGGAAGTCTCTTCAAAAGTCCCAGTTAATTAAAAACAAATAAGAAGAAAAAACTCCCAAACACTTTCAGTTCAAATCTGAAAACATTCCCCCAAAGAATCAACCTACCATTGTAAAGGCAAGGCTGGCTCCAAACAGCTCCCTGCATGCCTCCCATTCATAATAACAGAGCTGAGAAATATTTCCTCCAGGATCACAGTACTGAGTAGGAGATCCCACTCTGCCTCTTCTGCTGTCCTCAAATTTCTTTCTCAATGGTGGAAGATAAGCAGAAAAAAATATGGATTCATTGAGTCCAAAAGAGCCACAGCAGAAACTTGACTTCAGTTTCTAAGTTCTCAGATCCTCTAAAAGATTGTAAACCATCATTACTCATGTCCCCCAAATAAATAAAGACTATATACTTTCATTTCACAGGCAGGGATTGAACTGACTGCTGAACCTAATATTAGTTCAAATAAAACAACTATGCACTAAGTTTCAACAACACATAAATCGTTAGAGAAAAATCTAAATAGAACAAAAAGGAAATGGAAATTGAAGGTATGTAGAATATTTTTTAATTGAGAAAGACAAAACAATGTATGTTGTTAAATACTCTATGAATTAGGAGATAGTTATCTGCTAAGAGTGAGAAGGCAGGGCTGAAGTTGAGGTTAAGGATTTCAGGAGAGAGCAAAAAGTTTAGAATAACAAGAAATATACCAGAATCCAAAGGGAATTAATATAGGAATTGTCAAGTAGCAAAGAAGATCCATTTTTTTTCTGGCTTAATGCATGTTTTTTTATTTATTTATTTATTTTAATTTTAAAATCTTTAATTCTTACATGCGTTCCCAAACTTGAATAGGAGAAATCTGAACAGCCCAATCAGCACGGTTTACTTCTATCTCAACCAATGTTCAGGAGCCCAGAAGAGCAAACAAAGACTATATTTTGGGCAAGTTAATAAGTTCTAAGCTTTTGCAAGTAGCTCTTAGAAGACTATCAAGCAGGAAAAAGACTAGGAATTCCTAGGGGGATGGCATGAACATTATACTAAACTTAAAGCAGACTGAAGTTTTAACTAAATGGGTAATTAGGAGACCATCTCTGGTAGTTCAGATGGAGAAGAATCTGCCTCAATGTGGGAGACCCGGGTTCAATCCCTGGGTTGAAAACATCCCCTAGAGAAAGGAATGGCAATCCACTCCAGTATTCTTGCCTGGAGAATCCCATAGACAGAGGAACCTGGTCGGCTATAGTCCATAGGGTCACAAAGAGTCAGACACGACTGAAGTGACTTAGCACACATGCACGCACTATAAACCTAGTAGGTCCCTCTGGAGTCAGAGTGCACCTGGCAGGCAAATATATTCTACTGCTGCCATATCTCCTCTCCCCTAGTCTTAAAGAAATTGATGCTAAAGCCTAGACTGTGAAGACTGGTGAGTCACGTAGCTAATAAAAAAGCTTACTGGGTATGTGCATTTATACAGTGATTAGTCTGAATCAAAGTTAGGATGTTTAAGCTAGGATGAATGAAAAGTAGGTGCTGAAAAGGAGGTAATGGAGATATTTTGGAGAGACACTTCTTGAATTAGTAAACCATCACTAAGTAGATAGTTCTGATTTGAGCAATTCAACAAATTGAATGATTCAAAATTCAAAAATTCAGGGCACACAAAGCACCTGACTTCTGCTATTGTTTTAATTGGTCGTGACCTTCAAATTATTTAATTGGGTCAGGTTTCCATAAGCCCAAAAGTAAATATATTTTTATGTATGCAAAGGGAGGTTTAAAGAAAATTATCTAAATTACAGTAATCACTTAGCAATCTAATGTCTTCCCATTTGTCTCTATAGCAGGTTACTAAATAAGGTCTTATGGGAATTTAGAATGCTGAGTTCTGAGTTAAATTTTGAATTAATACTTTGTTTTGCTTTAAAATACCACTCCAAATTTAACTAAATTAATTACATCTGTTTACTTAGTGAGAAGTTAATCAGACTATTAAGCTATTTCTCCACTGCTGACATTTGAATCTACTTTTTCATAAGCACTTTGATTAAGAATAGCCAGTGATGATATTTAATTAAGTTATAAGCCTTGATAATACAAACTGAAAATTCTTTAGCCTAAATGAGATTCATCAGGTTCACTAGTATTGTGCTCAATGTTAGCACTATAGCAGCTTCATTATTTTCTGTTTTAAATCATTTAACTTAATTTCACTGTGGTCAGGGAATACAATGAAAGATATCAATGCTTTGAAATTTGTTCAACTTATGACATATCATATGGTCTATTTTGCTAATTCATGTGCATTAGGAGGAATATAAATTCTGTCATTGGTGGTTTAGTGTTCCACATAGCTCTGTTAAGTCAAATAGTTAATTTTGTTGTTCATATCTTCTATAACTATTTTTTTTTGTCTGCTGGATAAATATGTTTTAAAACTAGAACCAATTTCTAGGAAATCAGTGCCATGCATGCTAAGTCACTTCAGTCATGTCTGACCCTTTGCAACCCCATAGACTGTAGCCTGCCAGGCTCCTCTGTCCATGGGATTTTCCAGGAAAGAATACTGGAATGGGCTACCATGCCCTCCTCCATGGGATCTTCTCGACCCATGGACTGAACCCACATCACTTATGTCTCCCGCATAAGAGAGACATTGGCAGACAGGTTCTTTACCACTAGCATCACCTGGGAAGCATGTATTCAAGGTTGTTTCTAAGATTTTTGGCCTGAGCAATAGGGAAAGTGATAATTAAATGAGGAGGAAAAAGAAAGGAGAAAGAGTATTTGCACATGACTTACATTCTCCTGCACATCAGTCATCACTGTCTCTTCCTCAATCCCCACATCTCCTCCCCACATCCTCAAGGATTTGAAGATGTATCCTTGAGGATCATCTCTGCCAGATGAACATGCAGAGACAGTATTTAGCTATGTTACATGATAAGCTAACACACAAGAAGATCCCTAATTTCCCTTTTGCCCTTCTCACAGTGTTTTCCCATGTTGTGTCCCATCAAAGAAGCTAGTCTTCTATCAGATGCTGGAGAAGAAAGAGAAAGTTGTACGATGGTGAATCATGAAGATCTTCTGACAGAAACATAATTCATTTTTATATGAAGATTGTAAAATTGCACATAAGCAAATATTTCATTAGTTTATCTGAATGCTCAATCCTAAAGGAAATTAGTCCTGAATATTCATCGGAAGGACTGATGCTGAAGCTGAAGCTCCAATACTTTGGCCCCCTGGTGCTAAGAACTGACATTGGAAAAGATCCTGATGCTGGAAAAGACTGAAGGCAGGAGGAGAAGGGAACGACAGAGAATGAGATGGTTGGATGGCATCACCGACTCAATGGACATGAGTTTGAGCAAACTCTGGGAGTTGGTGATGGACAGGGAAGCCTGGCATGCTGCAGTCCATGGGGTCGCAAAGAGTTGGACATGACTGAACAACTGAACTGAACTATCTGAATGTTATGTATATCATACATTTCAATCCATGGATGCTACAAAAGACATTATAATAAGATGTCACTCAGGCTTGTATTGGAGAAGGAAATGGCAACACAACCAGTGTTCTTGCCTGGAGAATCCCAGGTACAGAGGAGCCTGGTGGGCTGCCATCTATGGGGTCGCACAGAGTCAGACACGACTGAAGCGACTTAGCAGCAGCAGGCTTCTATAAATGTCAAAAAAAGTTCAAGGTCATTCCTCTACAAATATAGCACTCCAAGGAGCTTATTCACACATATGTAGGGTTTTTTCCCCCTATTTCTATAGTATTTCAGTGGTTAAACTGGACTCAGAAATGGGAAGACTCTCCAACTATGTGTGTGTGTGTGTGTGTGTGTGTGTATGTATATATATATATATATATATATATATATATATATATATATATATGAGTATGCATAGACAGATATTTGATAAAGTCCTTTGAAAAAAGTAGTTTGACTCCCCAGGTCAGGAAAGGCCAGGATATTCTGGCAATTTAAAGAATTTGTGCTGCAAACAATCCCCAGGTCAGGAAAGGCCAGGATATTCTGGCAATTTAAAGAATTTGTGCTGCAAACAAACTGAGGTTGGGAGAAATAATGGTTGCTTTGTTTTGAGATAGAGCTGATATTGATGATTTCCATTCTATTAAAAAAAAAAAAAACCTTTCTAAACTACCATAGCTACTAATCTCAAATAACAACCAGCCTAATTGCTTCCATTAAAATTAAAATTATAGAGGTCTGGTTTTTCTATGAAAAGCTGCTCATTCTTAGATTACAGTGCATTCATAAACAAACTCCTGTGTGCTATGTTTCATTTATTTTTAGTTAGAGAATATAGCTTTCACTTGTATGAAACTAAAATCAGGCATTAAAGCTAAATGGATTTAAACTGGGAGAGTTTTTTTCTCTATAAAGAGCAGGTAGACTTTAACATTTCCATATTAAGGCAAAGAGCAATGAAAATAAAAAATAAATCACAACAATTTACATAAATACTAGAATTTTATTATTTTGTCCACCCAAAAGCTATATTATTTACTTGCTTGAGAAAATCAATAATAGAAGTATTTAAGGACTCAAAACCCTCCACCTTATGTTTAGAACAAATGCACTTTGGTGGTGTCAGGCCTTCTGAGAGCTTATAATAACATCACAATTTGGGATCTGTGGACTATCTTGCCCAGGGTTAATACTCGAGTGAAAGAGTAAAGTTCAAAAAGTTCACACAAATATCCCAAACAAACCAGTTCTGAGAAAGAGATCATTCCACTGTAGCACCCAATGAATTTAATGCACAAATATAAGTGGTAGCATCACATTTTGTTCCCTGGACCTAAGCTCATCAAAGTTCAATTTTATTACAGAATGAAAGAAAATAATTAGTAGGCTACATTCGTCCTTAAAATAACTCAAGCAAACTCCCTGAAAATGTTTTGTTTTTATATCTTCCTTTTTTTCTCTCCCAACTCCACATGCACATCCCCCTAGAAAGTAATCTTACAGCCAATAGATTTTTTTTATGCTTTTAGTCAAAAATAGTAAAATTTGCTCTTAAGTGGTTATGCCCAAAATGGAGCCAAGTGGTAAAAGAAATTGACAATAGGACAAGAAAATCATTTCAAACTAAATGAGGGCTTTTATATCACAATTCAACCTGAACATACTCTAAAATTGTCTCAAGGATTGTTCTCATTCAGCCTCATTCAATGCTTTCTAAATTGACCCAAAAAAGTTATAATTTCAAGGATTATTACAACCACAACTGAATGCTGAGTCTGAAATATATGTTATAAATCAAACGTGTAACCTTTTATTCTTAAAAAAAAAAGAAGAATTAGAAATTTTAAATAGAATATTTGAAATAGTTGAGTAGTAGAAGGAGGAAACAATGCGTTCCACCTTTTAAACTAAGAACTAGGTGGTAACATATTTATTTTTCCTATTTTCATTTTAATAATTGGAATTTTCCTGTAATCCAGGAAGTAGTTGATGGCTTCTGTCATCTAACTCTCTTATACCTAGTTAACAAAAGGCTCTATTTTCTCTTTTTAGGTAAATATGGTAAACAATAATAATATAAACAATGATAGCTAAGTTTCCTTAAAAACTGTCAAGCTCTTTACGTGAATCAACTAGGTCCTCTCAATTAGCTTATAAGAAATACACTAGTATTATCCATTTGGCCAAAGAAACCAAATTACAAAGAAGTCAGGAAGTTCTTCCCAAGTTATTAAATAGAAGAACTAGAATTATAATCCAGGCTGACTTTCTGAAGAGCACTCTTAACCTCCCTTCTGCATAGCTTGTAACATTAAGCCTATTTCCTTCTTTTTCAATACCTATCTATCAAGCCTAGAGTTTTTCTCCTGTCATTTTTTAAACTTCATTTTAAATATGTATCATCCCTTAGTAATTGTAGAAAATTCAATAAATAAATTGAAGGATAGATTTTGACTTTTCTGCTTTTTTATTACTAACTTTGCTTGCTTTTGCCTCCCAAAACTATTTCTTTCAATGCTACACCCACCGTCATCATTGGCAATATCCACAAAGATTTATTCCTACTATCTGAAAACTTTTATGTATCAAACATAAAGTTATAGGCTCTGTTAGATAAATTAATAAATAAATATAGAGATGTGTCAGTACTAGATTGTAAAGGAAATTACATGTCTTGCCAAACTCTCTTTGAAGGCAATGAGAGGCATTTGGAATATTAGAACAGTAATGACACACTCTGATTTGATGATTTAAAAAAACCTCAAAGATGGAAGTTTGGGAAAGAGTTTAGGATAGAATGAGACTGGATGCATGGAAATCAGTTAAGAGAATTTTGCTGTTCAATCTAGGCAGGAAACAATGAAGACTGGTCTAAATTGAAGTAAGAGGAATTGAGAAGGGTAGACAGAAAATCTATTGAAGAGAACAAAACTTGGAGAAAATTAGATTGATGCCACACATTGATAATGTAGAGGAAAGATGCAAAACACACCTTTAGAACAGAAGTCTTTACATACAACTTAGGAACCTTTCCCATTTTGGGTTTTCATGCATGGAAGAAAGCTGAACAAGAAAGATGAAGTGAATGCAATCACTCAGAGCTGTTTTCCTACCATGAACTAAAGTTTAGCAGATTAGAACACAAAAGTAAAAATAATAGCCATTTGTTATCCTCTTACCTGAATTTCAACCTAGCAACATGGGTTTTGTTTATCTTTATATGCCCCTAGCCAAAAGAGAAGTGAGAACCTCTGCTTTATAGTGCAGGAAAAACAGGAGAAGAAAAACATGGGGCTAATTGTGTCTGCCCTTAAGGAAGTTTCCATCACAGAAAAGATGATCCAAAGCCAAGAATAAGTTAGTCTTAGGATAATGAACCTTTATGTCCTGGTAATACAAGATCAGACACCTGTCCAACTACTGCAAATAACCAGAAACCTAACCGACCTATTCCTCAAACTCTTGTCATATTTAACATTATTTTTTGAGCTCTGATGAGTTAATTTAAAGTAGTTGTGATGATTTATTTAGTCTGAATAAAAGGTAAATTAAACTGTTTCACTTTTTGTCTGGATAACATTTTCAGTTCAGATCAGTTCAGTTCAGTTCAGTTCAGTTGCTCAGTCGTGTCCAACTCTTTGTGACCCCATGATTCGCAGCACACCAGACCTCCTTGTCCATCACCAACTCCCAGAGTTCACTCAAACTCATGTCCATCGAGTTGGTGATGCCATCCAGCCATCTCATTCTCTGTCATCCCCTTCTCCTCCTGCCCCCAATCCCTCCCAGCATCAGGGTCTTTCCCAGTGAGTCAACTCTTCACATGAGGTGGCCAAAGTACTGGAGTTTCAGCTTTAGCATCAGTTCTTCCAATGAACACCCAGGACTGATCTCCTTTAGAATGGACTGGTTGGGTCTCAGTGCAGTCCAAGGGACTCTCGAGAGTCTTCTCCAACACCACAGTTCAAAAGCATCAATTCTTTGGCGCTCAGCTTTCTTCAAGTCCAACTCTCACATCCATACATGACCACTGGAAAAACCATAGCCTTGACTAGATGGACCTTGGTTGGCAAAGTAATGTCTCTGCTTTTGAATATGCTATCTAGGTTGGTCATAACTTTCCTTCCAAGGAGTAAGCACCTTTTAATTTCATGGCTGCAGTCACCATCTGCAGTGACTTTGGAGCCCAGAAAAATAAAGTCTGACACTGTTTCCACTGTTTCTCCCTCTATTTCCCATGAAGTGATGAGACTGGTTGCCATGATCTTAGTTTTCTGAATGTTGAGCTTTAAGCCAACTTTTTCATTCTCCTCTTTCATTTTCATCAAGGGGCTTTTTAGTTCCTCTTCACTTTCTGTCATAAGGGTGGTGTCATCTGCATATCTGAGGTTATTGATATTTCTCCAGGCAGTCTTGATTCCAGCTTGTGCTTCTTCCAGCCCAGCGTTTCTCATGATGTACTCTGCATATAAGTTAAATAAGCAGGGTGACAAGATGCAGCCTTGACGTACTCCTTGTCCTATTTGGAACCAGTCTGTTGTTCCATGTCCAGTTTGAACTGTTGCTTCCTGACCTGCATATAGGTTTCTGAAGAGGAAGATCAGGTGGTCTCGTATTCCCATCTCTCAGAATTTTCCAGTTTATTGTGATCCACACAGTCAAAGGCTTTGGCACAGTCATAAAATTGACTAAATCAGTTTTAATTTTAAATTCTTACATTTTCCAAAATAAATACTTATATAAACACAAAAATATAAAATCATAACAACATTGAAAATAAAATTGATGGACAGCTCATTGTTAGAATCTAGTACATATCCCATGAATAAGATTTGAGACCCACAAATGGGTGGCAATTCCATATCATCTATTTTATTGTGGTTGTTTGCTATCTCTCACCTGCTAGACTAGATTATCAAAATAATAAATTATATTATAATGATGCACAGAGGCATGATAGAGAGAAGGAAAAGAAAGTAATTAGATTTAAATCACAGGGACTAAAATGACAATCTTTAATTATTATCTGACAATTTGATACAGACTAAAGAAGTTTAAGTGTAATATTTATACTGATGAAATTTTAAAATAGGGCATTGTTCATTGCAAATGTTGGGGAAATATATATATCTAAAAAGAATAGAAAAGAAGTTATCCAAAAATTAACAAATGAAATCAGAGAAATACAACAGAATGGATATACAGATTGCAGCAGTAAATTTAAATGGCTTAGATTCTCCAGCATAAAATAAGTTTAGATAAAGAAACTAAACAAAATGGTACAAATACATAAAAAGAAAAATGATGGGCCAAGATATGTAGAAAAAGGCAAATTTAAACAAAGAAAAAAAATTACTAGAACTAATCAATGAATATAGTAAAGTTGCAGGATGTAAAATCAACACACAGAAATCCCTTGCATTTCTACACACTAATAATGAGAAAATAGAAAGAGAAATTAAGGAAACAATTCGATTCACCATTGCAATGAAAGGAATAAAAGACTTAGGAATATATCTACCTAAAGGAGGACTTCCCTGGTGGCTCAGGCTCAGACAGTAAAGTGTCTGTCTACAATGCGGGAGACCTGGGTTCGATCCCTGGGTCGGGAAGATTCCCTGGAGAAGGAAATGGCAACCCACTCCAGTACTCTTCCCTGGAAAATCCCATGGATGGCGGAGCTTTGTGCAGGCCACTGTCCATGGGGTCACAAAAAGTCGGGCACAACTGAGCAACTTCACTTTCACCTTCACTACCTAAAGAAGCTGAAGACCTATATATAGAAAACTATAAAACACTGGTGAAAGAAATTAAAGAGGACACTAATAGATGGAGAAATATACCATGTTCATGGGTCAGAAGAATCAATATAGTGGAAATGAGTATACTACCCAAAGCAATCTACAGATTCAATGCAATCCCTATCAAGCTACCAGCGGTATTTTTCACAAAGCTAGAACAAATAATTTCAAGATTCGTATGGAAATACAACAAACCTCGAATAGCCAAAGCAATCTTGAGAAAGAAGCCTGGAACTGGAGGAATCAACTTGCCTGACTTCAGGTTCTACTACAAAGCCACAGTCATCAAGACAGTATGGTACTGGCACAAAGACAGAAATATAGATCAATGGAACAAAATAGAAAGCCCAGAGATAAATCCACACACCTATGGACACCTTATCTTTGACAAAGGAGGCAAGAATATACAATGGAGAAAAGACAATCTCTTTAACAAGTGGTGCTGGGAAAACTGGTCAACCACTTGTAAAAGAATGAAACTAGATCACTTTCTAACACCATACACAAAAATAACCTCAAAATGGATTAAAGATCTAAACATAAGACCAGAAACTATAAAACTCCTAGAGGAGAACATAGGCAAAACACTCTCTGACATAAATCACAGCAGGATCCTCTATGACACACCACCCAGAATATTGGAAATTAAAGCAAAAATAAACAAATGGGACCTAATTAAAATTAAAAGCTTCTGCACAACAAAGGATACTATAAGCAAGGTGAAAAGACAGCCTTTTGAATGGGAGAAAATAATAGCAAATGAAGCAACTGAAAAACAACTAATCTCAAAAATATACAAGCAATTTATGCAGCTCAATTCCAGAAAAATAAATGACCCAATCAAAAAATAGGCCAAAGAACTAATCAGACATTTCTCCAAAGAAGACATACAGATGGCTAACAAACACATGAAAAGATGCTCAATATCACTCATTATCAGAGAAATGCAAATCAAAACCACAGTGAGGTACCATTTCACGTTAGTCAGAATGGCTGCGATCCAAAAATCTACAAGTAATAAATGCTGGAGAGGGTGTGGAGAAAAGGGAACCCTCTTACACTGTTGGTGGGAATGCAAACTAGTACAGCCACTATGGAGAACAGTGTGGAGATTCCTTAAATAATTGCAAATAGAACTGCCATATGACCCAGCAATCCCACTTCTGGGCATACACACCGAGGAAACCAGAATTGAAAGAGACACGTGTACCCTAATGTTCATTGCAGCACTGTTTATAATAGCCAGGACATGGAAGCAACCTAGATGTCCATCAGCAGACGAATGGATAAGAAAACTGTGGTACATATACACAATGGAATATTACTCAGCCATTAAAAAGAATACATTTGAATCCATTCTAATGAGGTAGATGAAACTGGAGCCTATTATACAGAGTGAAGTAAGCCAGAAAGAAAACCACCAATACAGTATACTAATGCATATATATGGAATTTAGTAAGATAGTAATGATAACCCTGTATGCGAGACAGCAAAAGAGATAAAGATGTATAGAACAGTCTTTGGACTCTGAGGGAGAGGGAGAGGGAGAGGGTGGGATGATTTGGGAGAATGGCATTGAAACATGTATAATATCATATATGAAATGAATTGCCAGTCCAGGTTTGATCCATGATACAGGATGCTTGGGGCTGGTGCACTGGGATGACCCAGAGGGATGGTAGGGGAGGGAGGTGGGAGGAGGGGTTAAGGATGGGGAACACATGTATACCCATGGCAGATTCATGTTGATGTATGGCAAAACCAATGGAATATTGTAAAGTAATTAGCCTCTAATTAAAATAAAAATTTTATATTAAAAAACAAAAAAGAGATAATAAAACTGGCCAAAGAAAAATCATGATAAATAAATTATATTCAGTTCAGTTCAGTTCAGTCACTCAGTCATGTCCAACTCTGTGACCCCATGAATTGCAGCACGCCAGGCCTCCCTGTCCATCACCAACTCCCAGAGTTCACTCAAACTCACATCCATAGAGTCAGTGATGCCATCCAGCCATCTCATCCTCTGTCATACCCTTCTCCTCCTGCCCTCAATCCCTCCCAGCATCAGAGTCTTTCCAATGAGTCAACTTTTTGCATGAGGTGGCCAAAGTATTGGAGTTTCAGCTTTAGCATCATTCCTTCCAAAGAACACCCAGGGCTGATCTCCCTTAGAATGGGCTGGTTGGATCTCCTTGTAGTCCAAGGGACTCGCAAGAGTCTTCTCTAACACCACAGTTCAAAAGCATCAATTCTTCAGCACTCAGCTTTCTTCACAGTCCAACTCTCATATCCATACATGACCACTGGAAAACCCATAGCCTTGACCAGATGGACTTTTGTTGGCAAAATAATGTCTCTGCTTTTGAAGATGCTGTCTAGGTTGGTCATAACTTTCCTTCCAAGGAGTAAACGTCTTTTAATTTCATGGCTGCAATCACCATATGCAGTGATTTTGGAGCCCCCCAAAATAAAGTCTGAATAAATTATATTAGAGGATTAAATTATAATGATAAGCATTTCAATTCATAAGATGATCACTATTATTAAGAGACTTTCAGCACTAGATGTGTGTATATGCTCAGTTGCTCAGTCATATCCAACTCTTTGCAACCCCATGGACTTTAGCCTGCCAGGCTCATCTGTCCATGGAATTTTTTAGGCAAGAATACTGGACTGGATTGCCATTTCCTTCTCAAGGGGATAGTCCCAACCCAGGGAACGACTTGTGTCTCTTGCATCTCTGCATTTGCTTTCTTGCAATCTTTCTTTAGTCTCTCAGTTGTGTCTGACTCTTTGTGACCCCCATGAACTGTAGCCTGCTAGGCTCCTCCATCTATGGGATTTTCCAGGCAAGAATACTGGAGTGGGTTGCCATTTCCTGCTCCAGGAGATCTTCCCAACCCAGAGATCAAACGCAATCTCCCACATTGCAGGCAGCCTCTTTACCATCCTCCTGCATTGGCAGGTGGATTCTTTACCACTGCACCACCTGGGCAGCCCTTCAGTACTAGATAGTTTTAATATCAAATATGAAAATTATAATGCATGTAAGAAATTCACTGCAATGGTAGCATTAGATTCTATACCATCTCCATTTTTGGATTTTGGCAAATTTAGTAGCAAAATCAAGCATTAGAAAATATTAATTATATATTTATTTAAGTTAATTCATGTTCTATGGAAAATACACAATATGCTATATACTGTGAGAATCAAATAGGATATATGTATCTGAGTCCTTTTACTGTTCGCCTGAAACTAATACAACATTGTTAACTGGTCATGAAGTGAAAGTGAAAGTTACTCAGTTGTGTCCGACTCTTTGTGCTCCCAAGGACTATACGGTCCATGGAATTCTCCAGACCAGAATACTGGAGTGGGTAGACTTTCCCTTTGCCAGGGCATCTTCCCAACCCAGGGATAGCACTCAGGTCACCCACATTGCAGGCAGATTCTTTACCCACTGAGTCACAATGGAAACCCATCACTGGAGTGGGTAGCCTATCCCTTCTCCAGTGGATCTTCCTAACCCAGGACATGAACTGGGGTCTCCTGAATTTTAGGCATCTTCATTACCAGCTGAGCTAGCAGGAAAGTCCTTATTCCAGTACAAATGTTAAAAAAAAAAATTTAATTTAAAAAGTAAAAATAAATAAATAAAATACATAACTGCAAAATCAATAAATTTGACTACATGACATATCACAAACAAAACTAATTTTAAAATTAGAAGAATATTTGCCATAAATAATATAAAAATGAATTACCTTTGTAAAAAAACATAAAAATTATTACAAAAACCACTAGTAACCCAAAAGAAAAAGCAGCAAAAGAACTGATTATTCACAGAAGTAATAAAATTTATATAAAAATATAAAAGAAATTTTAAGCTTGCTATTCAACAAAGTCATTGAATTAAATTAAATTGAATCATCAATAAAATTGGAGGTACCTACTGAATAAATTTCAAGGACAGAGGAGCTTGGCAGGCTACAGTCCATGAAGTCACAAAGAGTCAGACAGGACTGAACAACGAACGTTTTCACTTACTTTTTATCGAATAAATACAATTTTAAATCACTAAGCAAAGTGAAGATGTCATAGGCATATGAGCAGTCTCATATATTGCTAGTGGTTAAGTTTTTAACTCCAGTACTTTGGCCACCTCATGCAAAGAGTTGACTCATTGGAAGACTCTGATGCTGGGAGGCATTGGGGGCAGGAGGAGAAGGGGATGACAGAGGATGAGATGGCTGGATGGCATCACTGACTCGATGGACATGAGTTTGAGTGAACTCCGGGAGCTGGTGATGGACAGGGAGGCCTGGCGTGCTGCAGTTCACAGGGTCGCAGAGAGTTGGACACGACTGAGCAACTGAACTGAACTGAACTGAAGTTTTCAAACTTCCATAAGCCTCTTATCCTTATCCATAATAGAGCATACAGAATGAAAACCACAATCACAGAAAACTAAACAAACTGATCACATGGATCACAGCCTTGTCTAACTCAATGAAACTATAAGCCATGCCATGTAGGGCCACCCAAGACAGATGGGTCATGGTGTAGAGTTCTGACAAAATGTGGTCTACTGGAAAAGGCAATGGCAAACTACTTCAGAATTCTTGCCTTGAGAACCCATGAACAGTATGAAAAGGCAAAAAGATGTGACACTGAAAATGGACTCCCCAGGTTGGTAGGTGCCCAATACGCGATTGGAGAAGAGTGGAGAAATAACTCCAGAAAGGATGAAGAGATGGAGCCAAAGCAAAAACAACATCCAGTTGTGGATGTGACTGGTGATGGAAATAAAGTCTGATGCCGTAAAGAGCAATATTGCATAGGAACTTGGTATGTTAGGTCCATGAATCAAGGTAAATTGGAAGTGATCAAACAGGATATGGCAAGAGTGAACATTGACATTTTAGGAATCAGTGAACTAAAATATACTGCACTGGGTGAATTTAACTCAGATGACCATTATATTTACTACTGTGGGTCAGAATCCCTTAGAAAAAATGGAGTAGCCATCATAGTCAACAAGAAATGAAATACTTGGATGCCATCTCATAAACGACAGAATGACCTCTGTTAGTTACCAAGGCAAACCATTCAATATCACAGCAATTTAAGTCTATACCCCAATCATTAATGCCAAAGAAGCTGAAGTTGAATGGTTCTATGAAGACTTACAAGACCTTTTAGAACTAATACCCAAAAAAGATGTTCTTTTCATTAAGTAAAGTAAGTAAAGTGGCTCAGTTGTGTCCGACTCTTTGCGACCCCATGGACTGTAGCCTACCAGGTTCCTCCCTCCATGGGATTCTCCAGGCAAGAGTACTGGAGTGGGTTGCCATTTCCTTCTCCAGGGGATCTTCCCAACCCAGGGATCAAGCCCGGGTCTCCTGCATTCCAGGCATACACTAAGTAGGAAGTCAAGAGACACCTGGAGTGACAGGGAAATTTGGCCTTGGAGTACCAAACAAAGCAGGTCAAAGGGTAACAGAGTTTTGGCAAGAAAATGCACTGGTCATAGCAAACACTCTCCTCCAACAAAACATGACTCTACACATGGACATCACCAGATGGTCAATACCAAAATCAGATTGAATATTCTTTGCAGCCAAAGATGGAGAAGCTCTATACAGTCAACAAAAACAAGACCTGGAGCTGACTGTGGCTCAGATCATAAACTCCTTATTGCAAAATTCAGACTTAAATTGAAGAAAGTGGGGAAAACCACTAGACTGTTCAGGTATGACCTAAATCAAATCCCTTATGATTATACAGTGGAAGTGACAAATAGATTCAAGGGATTAGATCTGATAGACAGAGTGCCTGAAGAGCTATGGATAGAGGTTCATGACATTGTATAGGAGGCAGTGATCAAGACCATCCCCAAGAAAAAGAAATGTAAAAAGGCAAAATGGTTGTTTAAAGAGGCCTTACAAATAGCTGAGAAAAGAATAGAAGTGAAAGGCAAAGGAGGAAAGGGAAAATACACCCATTTGAATACCAAAGAGTTTCAAAGAATAGCATGGATAGACAAGGTCTTCCTCAGTGATCAATACAATAAATAAAGGAAAACGATAGAATGGGAAAGGCTAGAGATCTCTTCAAGAAAATCAAAGATACCAAGGGAATATTTCATGCAAAGACAGGCACAATAAAGGACAGAAATGCTATGGACCTAACAGAAGCAGAAGATATTAAGAAGTGGCAAGAATATATAGAAGAACTATACAAAAAAGATCTTCATAACCCAGGTAACCACGGTGGTGTGAACACTCACCTAGACCCAGACATTCTAGAATGCAAAGTCAAGTGGATCTTAGGAAGCATCATTACGAAAAGCTAATGGAGGTGGATGGAAATCCAGTTGAGCTATTTCAAATCCTGAAAGATGATGCTGTGAAAGTGCTGCACTCAATATGCCAATAAATTTGGAAAACTCACAGGTGGCCACAGGACTGGAGAAGGTCAGTTTTCATTCCAATCCCAAAGAAAGGCAATGCCAAAGAATGTTCAAACTACTGCACAATTGCACTCATCTCACATGCTAGTGAAGCAATGCTCAAAATTCTCCAAGCCAGGCTTCAACACTACGTGAGCCAGAACTCCCAGATGTTCAAGCTGAATTTAGAAAAGGCAGAGGAAACAGAAATCAAATTGCCAACATCTGTTGGATCATTAAAAAAGCAAGAGAGTTCCAGAAAAACATCTACTTCTGCTTTATTGATTACGCCAAAGCCAAAGCCTTTGACTGTTTGGATCACAACTAACTGTGGAAAATTCTTTAAGAGATGGTAATACCAGACTATCTGACCTACCTCCTGAGAAATCTATATTCAGGTAAAAAAGTAATAGTTAGAACTGGACATAGAAAAACAGGCTGGTTCCAAATCTAGAAAGGAATATGTTAAGGCGTATGTGGTCACCCTGCTTATTTAGCTTATATGCAGAATACATCACGCAAAATACCAGGATGGATGAAGCACAAGCTGGAATCAAGATTGCCAGGAGAAATATCAATAATCTCAGATATGCAGATAACACCACCCTTATGGCAGAAATCTAAGAAGAACTAAAGAGCCTCTTGATGAAAGTGAAAGAGGAGAGTGAGAAAGTCGGCTTAAAACTCAACATCCAGAAAACTAAGGCCATGGCATTTGGTCCCATCACTTCATGGCTAATAGATGGGGAAACAATGGAAACAGTGACAGATTTTACTTTTTTTGGGGGGGGGGGTGGCTCCAAAATCACTGAAGATGGTGACTACAGCCATGAAATTAAAAGACGCTTGCTCCTTGGAAGAAAGGCTATGACCAACCTAGACAGCATATTAAAAAGCAGAAACATTACTTTACCAACAAAGGTCCATGTAGTCAAGCTATGGTTTTTCCAATAGTCATGAGTGGATGTGAGCGTTGGACTATAAAGAAATCTGAGCGCCAAAGAATTGATGCTTTTGAACTTTGGTGCTGGAGAAGACTCTTGGGAGTCCCTTGGACTGCAAGTAGATCCAACCAGTCCATCCTAAAGGAAATCAGTCCTGAATATTCATTGGAAGAACTGATGTTGAAGTCAAAATTTCAATACTTTGGCCACCTGATGCGAAGTGCTAACTCATTTGAAAAGACCCTGATGCTGGGAAAGATTGAAGGCAGGAGCAGAAGGGATGACAGAGGATGAGATGGTTGGATGGTATCACCGATGTGATGGACATGAGTTTGAGTAGGCTCCAGGAGTTGGTGGTGGTGGACAGGGAAGCCTGGCATGCTGCAGTCCATGGGGACGCAAAGATTCTGACACAACTGAGCAACTGAACTGAAAGTTTTCAAGGAAATAATTGAAAAACTTGAGACAAATGCTCACACTTTTCTTTTTATTTAGTAAAAGATGCATGCTCATATGTGCTCAGTTCTGTCTGACTCTCAGTGACTGTATGGACTGTAGCCTGCCAGGCTCCTTTGTCCATGAGGTTTTCCCAGCAATAATACTGGAGTAGGCTGCCATTTCCTACTCCAGAGTATCTTCCCAGGAACTCAGGGATCAAACCCACATAGCATTGCAGACAGACTCCTTACCTGCTGAGCCACTGGGAAGCCAGAAGCACTCAATATGATTTAGCAAGTGAAATACAGAACAGGAAAAGGCTCTCATTTATTTTTGGTGGAAATGTTAGTATTTGAAACTATACAGTATAATGGTTTGCCTTGGAAACGAACAGAGATCATTCTGTCATTTTAGAGACTGCATTTCGGACTCTTCTGTTGACTGTGAGAGTTACTCCATTTCTTCTACAGGATTCTTGCCCATAGTAGTAGATATAATGGTCATCTGAGTTAAATTCACCCAATGCAGTACATTTTAATTCACTGATTCCTAAAATGTCGATGTTCACTCTTGCCATATCCTGTTTGATCACTTCCAATTTACCTTGATTCATGAACCTAACATACCAGGTTCCTATGCAATATTGCTCTTTACAGCATCGGACTTTATTTCCATCATGTCACATCCACAACTGGACGTTGTTTTTGCTTTGGCTCCATCTCTTCATCCTTTCTGGAGTTATTCTCCACTCTTCTCCAGTAGTGTATTGGGCACCTACCAACCTGGGAAGTCCATTTTCAATGTCATATCTTTTTGTCTTTTCATACTGTTCATGGGGCTCTCAAGGCAATAATGCTGAAGTGGTTTGCCATTTCCTTCTCCAGTGGACCACATTTTGTCAGAACTCTCTACTATGACTTGTCCATCTTGGGTGGCCCTACATGGCATGGCTCATAGTTTCATTGAGTCAGACAAGGCTGTGGTTCATGTGATCAGTTTGGTTAGTTTTCTATGGCTGTGGTTTTAATTCTGTCTGCCCTCTGATGGATAAGGATAAGAGGCTTGTGGAGAAGCTTCCTGATGGGACAGACTGACTGTGGGGGAACTGGGTCTTGTTCTGATGGGCAGGGCCATGCTAAGTAAATCTTTGATCCAATTTTCTGTTGATGGGCAGGACTGTGTTCCCTCCCTGTTGTTTGGCTAGATGGCCAAACTATGGTAGGGGTAATGATGGTAATGGGGGCCTCCTTCAAAAGGGCTTAAGCTGCCACTTTTGTATTCAGTGCCCCAGACCCTGCAACAGGCCACTGTCGACCCACACCTCTGTCAGACATCACAAGCAAGTCTGATTCAGTCTCTTGTGGGACACTGCTCCTTTCTCCTGGCTCCTGGTGTGCCAAGGTTTTGTTTGTGCTCTCCAAGAGTCTGTTTCCCTAGTCCTGTGGAAGTTCTGTAATCAAAGCCCACTGGCCTCCAATGTCAAATTCCCTGGGGGTTCTTAGTCCCTTTGCTGGATCCCCAAGTTGGGAAATCTGTTGTGGGTCCTAGAACTTTCTTAACAGTGCAAGAATTTCTTTGGTATAATTGCTCTGCAGTTTGTGGGTCATCTGCTCAGTGACTTTATAGTGGGGCTAATGGTGACCTCCTCCAAGAGGGCTTATGCAACACACTACATGTCCAAGGTCTGCTGCAACCAGAGAGCCTGTCCCTGTGGCAGGCCACTGATGATCCGTGCCTCCACAGGAGACAATCAAACACTCAAAGGCAGGCATGGCTCAATCTCTGTGGGGTCTCTGGGTCCTGGTGGGTGCAAGGTTTTGTTTGAGCCCTTAAAGCATCTCTGGCCAGTATGGGGTTTGACTCTAAACATGGTTTCACCCCTCCTACCTTCTTGCTGGGGCTTCTCCTTTGCCCTTGGAAGTGGGGTAGCTTTTTTTGGTGGGATTGAACATTCTCTTGTCGATGATCTCTGTTCATCTCCAAGGCAAACCACTCAATATCACAATAATCCAAATCTATACCCCATCCACTAATGCCAAAGAAGCTGAAGTTGAACAATTCTATGACCCACAAGACCTTCTAGAACTAACACCTGAAAAAGATGTCTTTTTCATCATAGGTGACCGGAACACAAAAATAGGAAGTCAGGAGATACTTGGAGTACAGGCCTTTGAGTACAAAATGAAGCAGAACAAACGCTAACAGAGTTTTGCCAAGAAAATGCACTGGTCATAGCAAACACCCACTTCCAACAACACATGAAAAGACTGTACACATGGACATCACAAGAAGGTTAATACCAAAACCAGATTGATTCTATTCATTGCAGGCAAAGATGGAGAAACTCTATACAGTCAGCAAAAACAAGACTTAGAGCTGACTGTGGCTCAGATCATAAACTCCTTATTGCAAAATTCAGACTTAAATTGAATAAAGTAGGGAAAACCACTAGACCATTCAGGTATGACCTAAATCAAATCCCTTACGATTATACAGTGGAAGTGACAAATAGATTCAAGGGATTAGATCTGATAGACAGAATGCCTGAAGAGCTATGGATGGAGGTTCGTGACATTGTACAGGAGGCAGTGATCAAGACCATCCCCCCCAAAAAAGAAATGCAAAGAGGAGGCCTCACAAACAGTTGAGAAAGAATAGAAGTGAAAGGCAAAGGAAAAAAGGAAAGATACACCCATCTGAATGCAGAGTTCCAAAGAATGGTACAAAGAGATAAGAAAGTCTTCCTCAGTGACTAATGCAAAGAAATAGAAGAAAACAATAGAATGGGAAAGATTAGAGATCTCTTCAAGAAAATCAGACATACCAAGGGAACATTTCATGCAAAGATGAGCACAATAAAGGACAGAAATGCTATGGGCCTAACAGTAGCATAAGATATTATTAAGAAGAGGTGAAAGGAATATACAGAAGAACTATACAAAAAAGATCTTCATGACCCAGATAATCACAATGGTGTGATCACTCACCTAGAGCCAGACATCGTGGAATGCAAAGTCAAGTGGGTCTTAGGAAGCATCACTATGGATAAAGCTAATGGAGGTGATGGAATTCCTGTTGAGCTATTTCAAACCCTAAAAGATAATGCTCTGAAAGTGCTGCACTCAATATGCCAACAAATTTGGAAAGCTCAGCAGTGGCCACAGGATGGAAAAGGTCAGTTTTCATTCCCATCCCTAAGAAAAGCAATGCCAAAGAATGTTCAAACTACTGCACAATTGCACTCATCTCACACGCTAGCAAAATAATGTTCAGAATTCTCCAAGTTAGGCTTCAACACTACGTGAACCATTAAATCCCAGATGTTCAAGGTGGATTTAGAAAAGGCAGAGGAACCAGAGATCAAATTGCCAATTCCAATGGATCTTTGAAAAAGCAAGAGAGTTCCAGAAAAACATCTACTTCTGCTTTATTCACTATGCCAAAGCCTTTCACTGTGGGATCACAACAAACTGTGGAAAATTCTTAAAGAAATGGGAATACCAGACCGCCTTACCTGCCTCCTGACAAACCTATATGCATTTCAAGAAGCAATAGTTAAAACTGGAAATGGAACAATGGACTGGTTCCAAATTGTAAAAGGAGTATGTCAAGGCCATATATTGCCACCCTGCTTATTTAATTTCTATGAAGAGTACATCTTACAAAATGGTGGACTGGGTAAAACACAAGCTGGAATCAAAATTGCCAGGAGAAATATCAATAACCTTAGATATTCAGATGACACCACTCTTATGTCAGAAAGTGAAGAGGAACTAAAGAGCCTCCTGATGAGGATGAAAGAGCAAAGTGAAAAAGTTGGCTTAAAACTCAACTTTCAAAAAACTAAGATCATGGCATCCAGTCCCATCACTTCATGGCAAATAGATGGGGAAACAATGAAAACAGTGACAGACTTTATTTTCTTGGGCTCCAAAATCACTGCAGATGGTGACTGCAGCCATGAAATTAAAAGATGCTTGCTCCTTGAAAGGAAAGTTATGACCAACCTAGGCAGCATATAAAAAAGCAGAGACATTACCAATGAAGGTCCATCTAGTCAAAGCTATGGTTTTTCCAGTAGTCACATAAGGATGTGAGAGTTGGATTATAAAGAAAGCTAAGCACTGAAGAATTGATGCTTTTGAACTGTGGTGTTGGAGAAGACTCTTGAGAATCACTTGGACTTCAAGGAGATCAAGCCAGTCAATCCTAAGGGAAATCAGTCCTGAATATTCACTGGAAGGACTGATGCTGAAGCTGAAGCTCTAATTAATATTTTGGCCACCTGATGTGAAGAGCTGACTCATTGGTAAAGACCCTGATGCTGGGAAAGATTGAAGGCAGGAGGAGCAGGGGAGGACAAAGGATGAGATGGTTTTATAGCATCATGGACTCGATGGACATGAATTTGAGCAAGATCTCGGAACTGGTGATCGATCAGAAGGGCTGGTGCTGCAGTCCATGGGGTCGCAACTA
Source organism: Capra hircus (assembly GCF_001704415.2). Taxonomy (NCBI): domain Eukaryota; kingdom Metazoa; phylum Chordata; class Mammalia; order Artiodactyla; family Bovidae; genus Capra; species Capra hircus. Next base: position 32,542,836 of record NC_030827.1, read on the forward strand.
GTTGGAGATGACTGAGCATCTGAGCTGAACTCATACAGTATACTTCCAAATTTTAAAAATATGTCATAAAAGTATATAGATGAAATTCTATGAATATTAATAGGTTTTTATCTGCATGTTCATGTTATGGTTGATTTTTCTGTTTTATTTAAAAGTATCATCTATATTTTCCAATTTTTAAAATAATGAGTATTTATTCCTCTTATTGTAGAAAACCTACATGGTTTTAAAAAAACAAACAAACAACAAAAAAAGTGGAAGTAGCCATAGTCTAACAAAATGGTTCTCATATATTTAAATATTAGGATAAATTTATGTAAATATTCTTTAATTCACAGAAAAGGAAAACCATACATTTGGAGAAAAATCTGAATTTCTTGGCTATAAAGGTGATTAATACTAATAGTAGTTCACTAAGTAATGTTTTGGAATCACTATACCAAAGGAAATTTAAATGATTTACAACTTCTGTCTACATGCTTTTATTTATCATAAAGATGTGTTTTATGTTCCAACTTCCTCCTTTAGAAGAAAGTTGATATATTGGTGATGATTGTTATGCAAAAATTTTTTTAAAGGGAGTAAGACATGAGAAAAGAAATTAATCCCTTTTTACTGTTTTCATCCTGGAATGTGAAGAAACAACAACACAAGAAATGTTAATCTAATTGTTTTTGTAGTAAACTTCACTATTATTCAAAATGTTTTCCTGAATATATACTATAGTCTCTATATCACCTTTCCCAGTCTCTTAGCATTTGAGTTCTCAGTCAAATGTGTTGAAAGTGAAAGTGAAAAGTGAAAGTGAAGTCGCTCAGTCGTGACTCTTTGCGACCCCATGGACTGCAGCCTATCAAGCTCCTCAGTACATGGGATTTTCCACGCAAGAGCGCTGGAGTGGATTGCCATTTCCTTCTCCAGGGGAGCTTCCTGACCCAGGAATCAAACCCGGGTCTCCCACATTGCAGGCAGACGGTTTACCATCTGAGCCACCAGGGAAGCTTGAGCTTCTCTAATTTTTCTCTTCAGCACATACCCATCCCTTTCCACAAAATATTTTAACATTACTATGAGTGGCTCAGATTCTCCCTTCTATAAAGACATCGTAAATGAAACACTTTTAAGGCTGTCTTGCAGCAGAGTCTCCCAGGAGGTTCCAAATATTCAACAGTTGCTCCATTTCCCCAATTCTGTTGTAAATAAGATCTCATCTTGTTAGGTTAGAGTCACCAGTTGATTCACATTGGGAGCGTTAGTAGCTGATTATGAGTGAACACCAAGGCAGTCATTTTAGGTCTTCAAAACACAAACCTTTGGTCTAACATATATCAATCCAATGAATCACATTCTCTTGGGAAGAAAGCATGCAAACCTGCTCTCCAACCCTCCCAGATCCTTTCCAAATTAAATCTGCTATAAGCTCCAGTGCTAGTTCAGCCAACTCCTGGGTAACTGTCACAAATGACTTTCAACTACAGAATGGCCTGATGGATCTACTTGTTTTGTTTTGTCTTTAGATTGATTTCAGACACAGTTAATAGAAATAGGTATGTGGGAGACACTGGCAGGTTTTTTTGGAAGGTAAAAAGAAATTTTTTGGAAGGGATAGATCATTTTTAATGAACCTGAAGTCTTTAACATTACGAGAAGTTAAACCTGCAAGAGGATGAAAGGTAATTCAGACTTCTAAGATATTGAAAGTTAAATTCATAGGTCTGAGAACTGAAAGCTTTAGGCCCAAGAAATATGAATAGTAACCAAGAACCAAGGACATGTCTTAGCAATACCAGGGGAGCTTATGGACTCAAAAGCATGTACTAGAGCCAGCTTGCACTGGCTCAGTGCAGTGATTGTCGCCTTTCTTTCTAAATCTACATTTAGTGATATCACAATAGTAGCTAGCAATAGGCCATGGTTGGAGACGTTATATAGCAGAAATTATCAAATACTATAAATCAGGACTTTTTCTTCCTGATAGGCAGTTATTGAACATTTGCTAGACATAGACTAAGGAGTATAGATTTCAGAATTTTTAATAATGTAATTAGCGGTAAGCATGATTGTACACTTTTGAAGTCAGTGATATATAGGGGAAAAAACCTCTACATATGAAGCAGAATGTCATAAAGGCAGACTGAAGAAATACATCATAATCTCTAGAAAAAGTACTAAATTTTTTTAAAGAAGTATTGATAGTAAGTTAATGGTGAAAATAAAATGGAATCATAAGGAAAATGTTTGATTAACTAGAAGGCAGAAAAAGAAGATAAAAGAAATGAATAGATGGAACAAATAGAAAGCAGGATTGTAGAGTTTAATCCAACCATATCATAGTGACAAAATGTGAATGATCTAAATTTGCCAATTAAAACCAGAGACTGTCAGATCGGAATTTTTTTAATGATATGCTATTTATAAGAAATCTCCTTAATACAAAAGCATAGTTAGGTTAAAAGTAATATGATGGGAAAAGAAATACTGTGCAACACCAATAAAAGAAATATTAATGGCTATAATAATATCATACAGTTACATCAGAACAAGGAATATTATCAATATTTAAGAGAAAAATTAGATAATAATAAATGATCAATTCTCCAAGAATACCTAGGAATTCTAAATGTGTAGATCTCTAATAACAAAATCTCAAAATACACAAAACAAAAATTAATAGTGCTAAAAAGAGAAATAGATAAACCCACAATTAACTGTTTGGCACTTCCTCTCTCAGTAATTGCTAGAACAACTAGCAATTTAGAAATAACTAAAGATGTAAGAGAGAAGCAACACTATTGACCAATCTATCACTATAATGTCATATTTTTTACATTTATGGAATGTTCAATCTAACATTTGAATAAGCATTTCTTTTCTTTCAATTTTAAACTTTTTATTTTTAATTGAAGGATCATTGCTTTACAGAATTGTGTTGGTTTCTGCCAAACATCAACATGAATCAGCCATAGGTCCATCTGAGCCACCAGGGAAGCCCAACAGACGTATGTCCCTTCCCTCTTGATGAATAACTGTTTCTTTCAAGTGTATATGGAACATTTAGCAGGATAAACAGTATTCTTGGCCATAAAACAAACTTTTCCAAATTTAGAAAGATAGAGATCAATGTCTTTAGCTCATAATAGAATTAAGCTAGAAATCAAGAAAATAGATATATCCGGGAAATTCCCAAATATTTGGAAATTACACCTGCAATAAATATTCTTATATATTCATTACAACCGAGTTATATTATTTTCTTAAATATGATGTAATCTCTAAAATATGATAATCCCCTTATGGTACAAATAAATCATTATTGGCATATGCAATTTTTTTTTGTTGTTATTTTACAGGACTTAAATGCACCATTTCTCAAAATGACACTTGGCAGAATTATAAACTTCAATCTGAAACTGAAATTCGAGAACTTTTCCAACACCATCCCCCATATACCTATGTCCTCACCTAGTCATTCTTTTAAACATGACTCAAACATCCCCTAGAGAAGGAAATGGCAACCCACTCCAGTATTCTTGGCTGGAAAATCCCATGAACAGAGGAGCCTGGCAGGCTACAGTCCATGGGGTCGCAAGAGTCGGAAATGATTTAGTGACTAAATGAAGCCTTCTTTGACAGTTGTCTATATATGCCCACTCCTCATCATTCTCCTAAATTAGACTTTCCTTCTTGGATGTTCCCATGGCACTCTTCACTTACCTTGCTGACACATCTGGTGCCCTCTGCCTGGTGACCTCCACTTGTCCTTCAAACTTCAGCTCCAGACTCTATAAAAACATTCCATCCCTTCTCCCCTACTTACCTTTACTGGATTAGACACTTCTCTTACGTAAACCAAAAACACTCAATGATTAGTGTAACGTTTTTCAAGAGCATTGCTATTGACATTGTTGACTTAATAATTGTTGTGCCGGGCTGTTCTCTTCATCATAGGATATTTAGTAGTATCTTTATTTTAGTACCAGATGCCAGCAGCATACACATGCCAAATGCAACAATCAAAGATGTCTGCAGATATTGCCAACTGTCCTCTGGGAAGCAAAATATTCCCTATTTGAGAACCACTGATTAAGTGCTACTAACCATACTGATCGTGCTTAGTCTGTTTGTCTCTTTATTAGTCTACTATCCTAGACTATTGCCAACTCAAAGGGAGAAACTATATATTTTCTTTCTGAAGCCTAGTTTCTAGCATAGAACCTGGAGCCTAACAAATACTTATAAATATTTGCTGAATAAAATAAGTGAAATTCTATTGGTTTGGAAATTATTTTGTTCATAGATCTATTTAGCACATTGTTCTTCCTCTCTTTTCTGAATTGGGATCTCCTATGCAGATGACACCACTCTTATGGCAGAAAATGAAGAGGAACTAAAAAGACTCTTGATGAAAGAGGAGAGTGAAAAAGTTGACTTAAAGCTCAACATTCAAAAAACGAAGATCATGGCATCTGGTCCCATCAATTCATGGCAAATAGATGGGGAAACAGTGGAAACAGTGTCAGACTTTATTTTTCTGGGCTCCAAAATCACTGCAGATGGTGACTGCAGCCATGAAACTAAAAGACGCTTACTCCATGGAAGAAAAGTTATGACCAACCTAGATAGCATATTGAAAAGCAGAGACATTACTTTGCCAACAAAGGTCTGTCTAGTCAAGGCTATGGTTTTTCATCATGTATGGTCATGTTGGACTGTGAAGAAAGCTGAGCACCAAAGAACTGATGCTTTTGAACTGTGGTGTAGGAGAAGACTCTTAAGAGTCCCTTGGACTGCAAAGAGATCCAACCAGTTCATTCTAAAGATCAGCCCTGGGTGTTCTTTGGAAGGAATGATGCTAAAGCTGAAGCTCCAGTACTTTAGCCACCTCATGCGGAGTTGACTCATTGGAAAAGACTCTGATGCTGGGAGGGATCGGGGGCAGAAGGAAAAGGGGACGACAGAGGATGAGGTGGCTGGATGGCATCACCGACTCAATGGACGTGAGTTTGAGTGAACTCTGGGAGATGGTGATGGACAGGGAGGCCTGGCGTGCTGAGATTCATGGGGTCACAAAGAGTCAGACACGACTTAGCAACTGAACTGAAATGAACTGAACTGAGGACAAAGAACCTTACTTATTCACTTTTGTATTCACTAATGCACTAAAATCATTGTAATGCACTAAAATGCATTGATCATTGTTTTATGATTGCATCAATCAATAAAATAATTTCTCATGTAGAATAAAAATGTACTAAAACTGACAGATTATAATCCAGGCTTTCAAGAGTCACAGGGAGAAAGAAGAGGTGCATTTTAAAAATACATATATGTAAAATGAAGTAGATAGGAGTATAATACTCTGTATATAACTATAGACAGCTATCTGCAAACTCTTCATAATTTATTTTAATCAATTTATTTCTTCTTTATAAACTAAATATGACATAATAGGGTTGAAAATGATGGAACTTCAACTATAAAATGCTAGAATAGAGGAAGACATCTTCTACCTATTTTAAGATCCATATTAAAATGCACATAATCAAGAGGGAAGACACTAGGTGACTTATGAGCCTATCAAGTGAAAGTGAAAGAAAGTGAAAGTCGCTTAATCATGTCCGACTCTTTGCAACCCCTGCCAGACTCCTCTGTCCATGGAATTCTCCAGGCCAGAATACTGGAGTGGGTAGCCGTTCCCTTCTCTAGGGGATCTTCCCAATCCAGGGATCAAACCCAGGTCTCCCACATTGCAGGCAGATTCTTTACCATCTGAGCCACTAAGGAAGCTATTAGCCTATGGAGTGGTGTTTTTAATAATTGTCAAGGTAATTGTTATTTCCAGGAACATTATCTAGCATATAAGATGCTAGTCATGCATAGAATTAGAATTATTATTATGCAGAAAATACTTAGCTGTCTTTTATATCTCAATTTTTACCAGGAATTATGCTCCATTAAAATTAATCAGCTTAAAAAAACTAATCTATTATAGGACTGACTTTTTACTATATAATTTATCACCTAATATTTCAGAAATTATTATCATGTGTAGTTATAGATGGCAACCAAACTTATTGTGATTATTTCATAACGTATAAAAATAATGAATCATTATTTTGTATACCAGAAACTAATACATCATTGTGTGTTAAGTATAACTTGATTAAAAATTATTACAAAAGCAGCACATGGACATTGTAGAAAAGTATAATTAAATAAATCCTTCACCACCAGAGACCATCACTACTACTTATCTTAATGTCTATATTTCCAGACACACACACACAATATACACACTTTTGTAGTGTCACATCAATATAAAGTCCTATCTTTGTCAAACTATTTTTTCAATAAATAATCTTTACTTTCTATTTCAGTACCTTTTGTCTCTTCTAATACTTATGCTATATTCAAAATTCCCCATTTGATTAAAAATATGCTAATTGAGCCCATTTCTCAATATTTTAAATAAGGAAAATTATAATGTTTTTGTATCAATCTAAAACCTCAACTAATTTCCTAAAACATAACTCAGAGTAAATTGTCTATATATATGTATATGTATATATGTAGCAAGCTGTCATGTTAAGATATAAAATGAATAAAGTGTTCATTAAATGACTAATGTGGTTACTTCAAACAGTTTCATTGTATGCAGCAACATGCTGTATTAGTCTGGCTTCTCCAGAGCAGCAGAGCCAATTGCAGATATAGATATAGCTATATAGATTTATGATATCCAACTGATGTGATATACCATATATAATTTATTATAAGGGATTGGCTCACGTGATTATGGAGAATGATAAGTTCCAAGATCTGCAGTTGAACCCAGAAATCTGGTGAAGACACAGGAAAGCCAATGGTGTAGTTCCTATCCAAGTCCAAGACTAAAGGCAGGAGAAGATCAATATTCTAGCTAGAAGATAGGCAGAGAGAGAAAATTCTCCTTTATTCAGCCTTTTGTTCTATTCAAGGCTTCAATGAAATGGATGAGGCTCACTTACATTAGAAAGGGGCCTCTATTTAACTTAGTCTATCTTCAAATCTTAATCTCATCCAGAAACTCCCTCAAAGGTACATCTCCAGAATCATGATTAACCAAATATCTGAGCAACCCTTTCAGTCAAGTTGACACATAAAATTAACCATCACACATGCCCTTTGGTGATTCTAGCTGCACCTTTCAAAACATTAATACTTAACAATTCTATCTGGATATAACCCGTATAGAATTCCCCTCCCACATGCATATTGTTTTGTTTAAAATGTAGTATTGAATTTGTGAGACATAAATACAATTTTTTATGTATAAATCAGCTGACAAATATATTGCAAAGACATCTATATTTTGAAGTTTGGATATCAAAGTCCAAGAGGTATTTCACTGGGGAAATGTTAAAATATGCTAATATCACCCTAAAAATATGTAAACATGTGCACTAGTATACATTTGTAAGAATATTTATGGCAACAAAAATACTGTAAACACCTTAAACTCCAGTTATAATAGTATGAATGAGTTCTGAAATATGCATACAATGGAACAATAAGTTACTAAGAAAATTAGATAGCCAAATGGTATAGTAAGGATGGTCTTGCAAACATAATATTGAACAAAAGAAGAAAGATAAAAATAAGTTCAAAAGTATGAGTCTTATTATTCATACTAAGTTCAAAGCAGGCTAAACCACACCATTGTTTATAGATGCACATATAGGTTGTAAAATCATAAAAGAAAACAAAGGTATGATTATCACAAAGCCAGAATAGTGTATACTTCCAGGGTGCAGGATAGAATTATAATTAGGGAGAAGCCATGAACAAAGCGGGTGTTCTTGGATGCTGCCAAAGTTCTATTTTTTGATTTGGGTTATACCAGTTCTTTTTTAAGTATTCATTTGACAGTACATATATATTTTATAAACTTTTCCATAAGTATATATATTTCATAATAAGAAAAGAGTTAGGGATGAATGGGACAAGTTAGGCATTATACAGGATATACAATTGCAGGATACTGCTGGCAGGCACCAACCTCTGCCTTTTGTATCTGACCATGTGTCAATACATGTGTAACTGAACTGCAGAAGATAAAATAAGGACAATGAAAATAAGCCAAGACAAAAGTATTTGCAAAGGAACTTGCACTTAGAAAATGCCAAAAACAACACTAAATGGAAAAAAACTTCCATATAAATAAAAGGCTTAAAAAACAGTCTAGAGGATAAAAGAAAATGATATCTCATGGAGACATAATCAACATTCATAAAATATAAGAATACTGCATTTAATAAATACTGCAATGGTCAAGAAATGAGTATACCAATGAAATTCAAAATAAGTCATTTCAATAATTAAAAGAAATCATATCTTACACAGAAAGCAGTAAATAAGTAAATACACAATACAATAAATTATTATATGTGCTTAAACTATGGTATTGACAGAAAAAAAGACCACATAATACCTAGCCAAACTGTTAAGCCTCTAAAGAAAGTGTACAATCATTTTATGACTGTTTAAAATTCAGTTAAAATAATGTTTCTTGATGTTTAAAATAAATGTTAAAATAATGTTTCTCGATGCTTTGACCAGGCTCTGGTACATAAGGCAGAAGTTCAGAAGCATTCTCCTGTGACATTTGATTTCCCATAGAGTGCTGCCCTCTGCCGGGAGAGTTGTGTCACGTCTGGTCCCACTTTCCTGTGCTGCTCAATTTTTGTAAATATTCCCCACTTTCGTTTTTGTGAATGAAATGTATTTATCTTTCTCTGAAAATGCTTCATTTGAAATTAAAGCGGTTGTAAATAAGGTAAAGATGGCTATGATATGTTATCAATTAAACTAAGAAAAAAAATTGTTTTTGCATTTACAAAGGAAATCATAAAATGGAAAAAATATGTATTATTGATTGTATTGCATTATTCAGTATAAGAACTAAAATCTGAAATATTTTAAATTTTAAAAGCAGGTATTTGAAGCAAGGAATATGGGCAATTAAAATCATCTTAAAAATTTTCTATTTTATAGTGGAGTATATTTAACAATGTTGTGTTAGTATCAGATGTACAGCAAAGTGATTCAATTATACATATACATATATCTATTCTTTTCAAATTCTTTTTCCATTTAGGTTATTACAGAATCCTGAGTAGAGTTCCCTGCACCATACAGTAGGATCTTGTTGGCTATCTAATTTAAATATAGCAGTGTATACATGTCAATCCCAAATACCCAATCTATCCCTTCCCCTTCATTCTTCCTCCCTGGCAACCATAAATTCATTCTCTAAGTCTATGAGTCTGTTTCTGTTTTGTAAATAAGCTCATATGTATAATTTTTTTTTGGTTCTGCATATAAGTGATATCATATGATATTTGTCTTTGACTTACTTCACTTAGTAAGTATGATAATATCCAGGTCCATTCCTGTTACTGCAAATGGCATTATTTCAATATTTTTAATAACAGTCTACTGTATATTTGTACCAAATCTTATTTATCCATTTGTCTGTTGATGAACATTTAGATTGCTTCTGTGTCTTGGCTATTGTAAACAGTGCTGCAGTGAACATTGGGGAGCAAGTATCCTCTCAAACCATGTTTTTCTCCAAATATATGCCCTGGAATGGGATTGCTGGATCATATGATGGCTCTTTTTAGTTTCTTAAGGAAACTCCACACTGTTCTCCCCAATGGCTGCACCAGTTTACATTCCAACCAACAGTGTAGAAGGATTCCCCTTTTTCCACACCCTTTCCAGGATTTCTTGATTGAAGACTTTTTGATGATGATCATTCTGATAGTGTGAGGTGATAGCTCATGAGCAATGAAAATTGATTTTAAAATTGCATCTTCCTAACTATTTGGTTTAAATTGCTATCGCATAATTAAACATAAGAAAGAGTTTTCTCTTTCAATGATGCTGTCATCACTCAAAACCAGTTTTGAATTGTTTGTATAAGATTTTCTTCAAAAGATGTTTAAAAGAAATATAAGGAAATCAGCCTAATTATTTTACATTTTTGCTAATAATACTGCTAAATTTCATCAGCAGCATTACTTAGAAACTTAATTTTGATTGCTATTCTTATTTTAGAGCAGATATGATTTTTGGAACTAAAAATTTTCCACCACCCAGGGTATTTGAAAGAATATGATGAATGATTCTAAGAAATTTTGAAAAAGGAATTCCAAAATATATATATGTTGAAAGGTTAAACAATCATTTATATGTAAACTGTCAAATGTCAGCTTCTGCCTAGAAAGTTGCAAGAAAAATGTCCTTTCTACCCTAACAATAGTAACAAGCCAGATAACCCATGAAATCATGGTTTATTATAAATCTGTCAAGAGAGCTAAGGATGGAGAAAAATATCTCATGAATTAAAATCCAGAAAGTCACAAACCTCTCTCTGGAGGGAAGCAACCTAACAGTTTCTTTCATTCTTGCTGAAGCAGTAGAAAAGGACAAAGCCATCAGAGCAAGAAGAAAGGTAAGAAGATAACTGGGGAAACTTAAGAAGAAAACTGTTGAAATTTTAAGAATTTTTTGTAGACTATGTGTGAGCTGATATGATAGTTTAGAATCTTTAGAACACAGAGTACATCCACCTACCAATACTTGACAGCCTTCGCAGAGTAGTCATGAAAAATATTGGGGCTAGAGTAGGAATGTTAAAAGAAACTTTTGAGCACTCAGGCTTTACAGATACAAGGCACCAGTCACCTAACTTAGGTGAAGAGGCGCAGAAATACTGAGAGAGAACTGAGAGAGAACTGCCCTACCAAGGACCTCCAGGTTATACACAGAGTAAGAGCAGTGATAATCTATGACTGAGGGAGGTGCAGGGAAACTGAAAGGGATTTTTCCTAAGGTGTTAGCATAGAAGGTTTCTTGAAGTCTGAAGGCAGCATAGGAAAAACTGAACTGAAATCTTTAGGTCAGTCAGTTCAGTCAGTTCAGTCGCTCAGTCATGTCCAGCTCTTTGCGACCCTATCAAAAGCAGCACGCCAGGCCTCCCTTTCCATCACAAACTCCTGGAGTCCACCCAAACTCATGTCCATTGAGTTGATGATGCCATCCAACCATCTCATCCTCCATCATCCCTTTCTCCTCCTGCCCTCAATCTTTCCCAGCATGAGGGTCTTTATCAATGAGTCAGCTCTTCGCATCAGGTGGCCAAAGTATTGGAGCTTCAGCTTCAGTTTCAGCATCATTCCTTCCAAAGAATACCCAGGACTGATCTCCTTTAGAATGGACTGACTGGATTTCCTTGCAGTCCAAGGGACTCTCAAGAGTCTTCTCCAATACCACAGTTCAAAAGCATCAATTCTTCGGTGCTCAGCTTTCTTCACAGTCCAACTCTCACATCCATACATGACCACTGGAAAAACTATAGCCTTGACTAGATGGACCTTTGTTGGCAAAGTAATGTCTCTGCTTTTCAATATGCTGTCTAGATTGGCCATAACTTTCCTTCTTCACTGGGTACAAAGGAATGACTGATTTTGGTTGGGAGAGAAGCAAGAGAGCCTAGAGACATCCCTCTGAGATGTTGACAAGCAGGGTCTCAGGAAGACTGTGAGCAAAGCAGGAGAATGGAAACAAATCCTCCAGGTACTCAGGTCCCTTGTCTGACTAAAATGAAATTCTGATCCCTTGCATTAATTTTCTGAAGCCTGTGGTAAAGATAAACCTAACTAAAGAAACAGCTAAGCCCAGATCCAACTAAATCATAAATGAGATTAACTCAATTCTTCATATTACTGGCTTGACAGAAGGAATGTGCCCTTTTCTGGGTATAAGTATTATTTACTTCAGTTTCTATTGTTCTCTTGTCAATATCCAAATATAAAACAAAAATGTGACATGAAAAAAGGAAAAAACATGTGACTCGCACTCAAGAGAACGAACAGTTCATTAAAATCTGATCCAAACATGGTCCAAGTGTTAGAATTACCAGAGGGACTTTAGAGAATAACATTGAAACATATACATTACCATATATAAAATAGATGATCAGTGCAAGTTTGATGCATAAAGCAGGGCACCCCAAGCCAGTCTGGGACAACCTAGAGGGATAGGGTGGGGAGAGGGGTTCAGGATGGGGGGGTACACAGGTATACCTATGGCCAATTTATGTTCATGTATGGCAAAAACCATCATAATATTGTAAAGTAATCATCCTCTAATTAAAATTAATTAATAAAATAACAATGATAAATATATTAAGGAATTGCATGGAAAAGATGAATAGCATGGTGAACAGATGGGGAATTTGTTCCCTTCATAGATGAAAACTACAAAAAGGAGCCAGATGGTAATCCTAAAAATAAAAACTGAAATATAAGATGAAGAATTATTGATGGCCTCATTCGCATTCTGAACACATCAAAAGAATCTGTGCATTTGAAGATAAGAGAAACTAGTCAAACTCAAACATAAAGTGAAAAAAATTAAAGAGGAAGGGATCAAAACATTCAATAACTATGAAACAAAATCTAATGGGCTATAATTTATGTAACTGGAGACCCAAAATAAGAAAAAGGAACAGAGCAGAAGAAATATTGGAAAAGATAATGACCAACAATTTTCCAAAACTGAGAAAAGACATCAACCCACAGACCCAAGATGTTCAGTGAAACCCAAGAACAGTAAATTAAAAAAAAAATACACCTAGGAATATCATAGTTGTACTGCTGAAATCAAGAGCATAAAGATAAAATCTTGAAATGAAAAAAGATATTATTACAGACAATGAACAATGATGAGAATGACAGTTGACTTTTTATCAGAAAACACAATGAAAGTTAAGCAATTAAATAGCACCTTTAAAGCAATTAAATAGCATCTTTAAAGTACTGATACGTAAAAATAGTTAATCTATAATTTTTATCCAGTAAAAATATCCTTTTAATATGAAGTCAAAATAGAGCCATTTGAAAGCAGGAAAAAGCTAAGAGGATTCATCAAATCTCTGGCAGATCTGTACTATAAGAAATATTAAATACTCACTAATGTTGTTTTTTTTTCAGTCATTCTTATGTTCATCATTCGTATAGTTTCATTACTATGTCTTCAAGTTCCATAATCATTTCTTCCCCAGTGTCTAAAGTGTCTATTTCATCATTAATCCCAACAGTATGTTTTTCATCTGCAGTTTTCATCCCTGGAAGTCTAACTTGAGTTTTTGGTTTTTTTTTTTTCTAACATTTTCTGTCTTTACTTAACATGTGCAACATTTACTCCAGATTCTTAAACTTAGAAATATAGCAATTGTTTAATGTTCTTGTTTATTAATTCTATCTTCTGTGTCCCATTTAGATTGGTTTTGATTATTTTTCTCCTTCTTATGGATCATATACCTTGCTCTGTGCATACTGATAATTTTGATTGGATATTACTAATTTGATCTTGTTGGATGCTGTGTATTTTTTAATTCCTTTATATATTCTTGAGCTTTATTCTGTGATGTTATTATTTAGGAACAGTTTGAGCCATTCAGGTCTAGTTTATAAGCACTGTTAGGAGGAAACAGCAGCATTTAGTTTAGGAATGATTCTGCTACTGCTGGGGCAAAACACTTCTGAGTACTCTATCCAAATCCCATAAATTATGAAGTTTTCCATTTGGCTGGCTCCCTCTGTAAATACTGAGTATTACTTCCTCTAATTTCTTCTACATCAAGCAGTTTTCTCACCTTCATACAGTGACCAGTAGTCAACTGAAGACACATGGAGGATTTTGCAGATCTCCAGAGAGCTCTCTCCCTGTCTCTGAACAGCTTTTTCCTGTCATATTCTTCCCTATGAACTCTCAGTTCTTGGTGAGATTCCTAGCTTCATCTTCTCAGTTTAGGAAGACCATCACACTTTATCTGGACTCTTTCTCTCTTGTGGCTTGGAAAATCTGAGGGTAATAAGCTGGACAATTTAGGTTTCATCTCATCTATTCAAATAGTGAATGGAATCTCATCCCTTTATTGCCTAATGTTCAACACCTTCAAAAACCTTTTCATATATTTTATTCAGTTTCTTGTTTATTCAGGAATATAAACTTTGTTTCCCTGAATTTACTATCTTGATTAGAAATTCTTGTATCATGCTTCTTAAAAACAATTTAAACCTATATAGTCTGCACATTATCACTGAAATGCTGGCTTTTCTCTTTCAGATTCACTCAAGTAGGATTCTCTAGGTGTTGTTCAGTTCAGTTCAGTTGAGTTCAGTTGCTCAGTTGCGTCCGACTCTTTGCAACCCCATGAATCGCAGCACGCCAGGTTTCCCTGTCCCTCACCATCTCCCAGAGTTCACTCAAGCTCACATCCATCGAGTCGGCGATGCCATGCAGCCATCTCATCCTCTGTCATCCCCTTCTCTTCCTGCCCCCAATCCCTCCCAGCATCAGAGTCTTTTCCAATGAGTCAACTCTTCGCATGAGGTGGCCAAAGTACTGGAGTTTCAGCTTTAGCATCATCCCTTCCAAAGAACACCCAGGGCTGATCTCCTCTAGAATGGACTGGTTGGATCTCCTTGCAGTCCAAGGGACTCTCAAGAGTCTTCTCCAACACCACAGTTCAAAAGCCTCAATTCTTCAGCGCTCAGCTTTCTTCACAGTCCAATTTTCACATCCATACATGGCCACTGGAAAAACCATAGCCTGGACTAAACAGACCTTTGTTGGCAAAGTAATGTCTCTGCTTTTGAATATGCTATCTAGGTTGTTCATACCTTTTCTTCCAAGGAGTAAATGTCTAATTTCATGGCTTAACATAGGGACTTCCCTGGTGGTCCAATGATTGAGAATCCATATTCCATTGCATGCAATAGGGGTTCAATCCCTGGTCTGGGAACTAAGATCACATATGACATAGAGCAACTAAGCCCTTGCACCACAACTAGAGAAGTCCATTTGATGCAACTACTGAACCTGTGCACTCTATGGCCCATATTCTGCAACAAGAAGCCTGCACCATAACTAGAGAAAGCCCACCTGCCACAACGAAGACCCAGTGCAGGAAAAAAAAAGTATTCCCTGTAATCACTTTCTGCTACACAGAGGGAGTAACAGGATGCATAAAAACCCTTTTAGTTGTCAAAAACTTTGCAAATTTTCAAACTGCTTTATCTAGATAATGTACCTTAGTCAATTTATGCTGGAATTTCTCTAGAAGTGAAGAAACATAAACACATACAGCTCACACCACACATTTGTCCATTTTATCATGTTTAGTTGCTAAGTTGTGTCCAACTCTTTGTGATCCCATGAACTGCAGCACACCAGGCTCCTGTCCTCCACTATCTTCCAAAGTTGGTTCAAATTCATGTTCACTGAGTCATGAGTGATGCCATCCAATTATCTTATCCTCTGTCACCCCCTTCTCCTCTTGCCCTCAATCTTTCCCGGTATCAGGGTCTTTTTCAGTGAGTCAGCTCTTCGTAGCAGGTGGCCAAAGTCATGGAGTTTCAGCTTCAGCATCAGTTCTTCCAATGAATATTCAGTGTTGGTTCCTTTAGGATTGACAGGTATGATCTCCTTGCTGTCCAAAGGACTCTCAAGAGTCTTCCCTAGCACCATAATTTGAAAGCACCAATTCTTTGAGCTCCGTCTCCTTTATGGTCCAACTCTCACATCTATATATGACTACTGGAAAAATCATAGCTTTGACTGTACGGATCTTTGTCAGCAAAGTGATGTCTCTTCCTTTTAATACACTGTCTAAGTTTGTCATAGCTCTTCATCCAAAGAGCAAGCATCTTTTAATTTTGTGATTGCAGCCACTGCATGCAGTGATTTTGGAGCCCAACAAAATAAAATCTGCCACTATTTCCAGATTTTATCCATCCATTTGCCATGAAGTGATGAGACCAGAAGGCATGATCTTAATTTTTTGAATGTTGAGTTTTAAGCCAGCTTTTCACTCTCCTCTTTTACCTTTATCAAGAGGCTCTTCAGTTCCTCTTTGCTTTCTGCCATTAGAGTGGTATCATCTGCATATCTGAGGTTGCTGGAATTCTCCCAGCAATTTTGATTCCATCTTGAGATCCATACAGCCCAGCATTTTGCATGATATATTCTGCAAAGAAATGAAATAAGCAGGTGACAACATACAAACTTGACCTACTCCTTTCCCAATATGGAACCAGTCTGTTGTTCTATGTCCAGCTCTAACTGTTGCTTCTTGACCTGCAAACAGGTTTCTCAGGAGGAAGAAGGTGGTCTGGTATTCCTATCTCTTTAAAAATTTTGGCAGAGTTTATTCTGATTGACACAGTCAAAGGCTTTAGTGTAGTCAATGAAGCAGAAGCAGTTTTTTTTTTTTTAATTTTTTTTGCTTTTTGTATGATCCAGTGGATGTTGGCAATTTAATCTCTGGTTCTTCTGCCTTTTCTCTTTTCTAAATTCAACTTGTACATTTGAAGTACTCAGTTCACATACTGTTGAAGCCTAACTTGAAGGATTTTGATCATTACCTTGCTAGCGGGTGAAATGAGTGCAATTTAATGGTTGTTAGAACATTTTTGGCATTGCCTTTCTTTGGGATTGGAATGAAAACTGAACTTTTCCAGTCCTGTGGCCACTACTGAGTTTTCCATTTGCTGGCATATTAAGTGTAGCACTTTAACAGCATCACCTTTTAGGATTCAAAATAGTTCAGGTGGAATTCCATTACCTCCACTAGCTTTGTTCATAGTAAGGCTTCCTAAGGCCCACTTGACTTCACACTCTAGGATGTCTGTCTAGGTGAGTAACTACACCATTGTGGTTATCTGGGTCATTAAGACTTTTTTGTATAGTCCTTCTGTGTATTCTTGCCACCTTTTCTTAATCTCTTCTACTTCTGTTAGGTTCTCACTATTTTTGTCCTTTATCATGACCACCTTTGCATGAAATTTTCCCCTGGTATCTCCAATTTTCTTGAAGAAATAATGATCTGAGTTAAATTTTATACCCTTAGTATCTATGCTTTAGTTTTCATCCCAAAATGTAATTTAACAATTTAATTTATATTAGCCCCTGATGTCTCTCTTTTGGATGTTCCTCGG
The DNA here is from genome assembly GCF_001704415.2 of Capra hircus. NCBI lineage: Eukaryota > Metazoa > Chordata > Mammalia > Artiodactyla > Bovidae > Capra > Capra hircus. The sequence continues at coordinate 32,559,887 of NC_030827.1, forward strand.
ATTTCATACAAACTATTTGTCACAATCAATGATTATGAAGTGATTAAAATAAAAATTAACATCCTGTCTTCCTAAGTACACTGAAAAAGACAACATGAGTAGTTTACAAATGCTTCTATTATATGCAATATTGAGAACAGAGCAACAGCTGGTGTTCAAATAACTAAATCCTTTTACTGAAAATTCAGAATAGAGAGATTGGCTAGCTGTGGACGATGCATCATAATTATATGATTCAGTGCTTTGCTCAGAGGTTTCTTCTTTAAGGAGAGTGTTTATATGGCCTCAATTACTTAATTTGGAATTCATATATGAGAGAGGAGAGGGAGAGAGAGAGAGATGGAGAGAGAAGGAGGGAGAGGAGAGAAGGTAAGGGAGGAGTGGGGAGAGGGATAGAAAGAGGACATAGGCACATGTGTAACACAGGATTCAGGTAGCATAGTAACTTAATCCTGCTTGAACACTAACCTGAGTATATTAACCTACCTCACTTCTTTCCATTTGCTCCTTGTTGTATGCTTTCAGTTGATTCAACTAACATGATTAAATTATCTTGATTTCGTCTGTGAGCCCTTCTGTTCTATTATGTCTGAGAGAGCCTTATTAGTAGAATATTTGGAGACTATCATGTTTTTGTTCACTCAGTTATGTCCGACTGAGACTATTATACATCAAGTTATTTCTAACCTCGATGATGATTTCAGTTTAGTTCAGTCACTGTCGTGTCTGACTCTCTGTGACCCCATGGACTGCAGCACGCCAGGCTTCCCTGTCCATCACCAACTGCCGGAGCTTGATCAAACTCATGTCCATCCAGTTGGTGACGCCATCCAACAATTTCATCCTCTGCTGTCCCCTTCTTCTCCTGCCTTCAATCTTTCCCAGGATCAGGGTCTTTTCTAGTGAGTTGGCTCATTGCATCAGGTGGCCAAAGTATTGGAGCTTCAGCTTCAGCATCAGTCCTTTCAATGAATATTCAGGACTGACTTCCTTTAGGATTGACTGGTTGGATCTCCTTGCAATCCAAGGGACTCTCAAGAGTCTTCTCCAACACCACAGTTCAAAAGCATCAATTCTTTGGCACTCAGCCTTCTTTATGATCCAACTCTCACGTCCATACATGACTACTGGAAAAATCATAGCTTTGACGATATGGACCTTTGTTGGCAAAGTAATGTCTCTGCTTTCTACTATGCTGTCTAGGTTGGTCATAGCTTTTCTTCCAAGGGGCAAGTGTCTTTTAATTTCATGGCTGCAGTCACAATCGGCAGTGATTTTGGAGCCCAAGAAAATAAAGTCTTTCACTGTTTCCATTGTTTCCCCATCTATTTGCCATGAAGTGATGGGACCAGATGCCATGATCTTCATTTTTTGAATGTTGAGTTTTAAGCCAGCTTTTTCACTCTCCTCTTTCACCTTCGTCCAGATGCTCTTTAGTTCTTCTTCACTTTCTGCCATAAGTGTGATGTCATCTGCATATCTGAGATTGATGTCTCTCCCAGCAATCTTGATTCCAGCTTGGGCTTCATCCAGCCCGGCTGCATGATATACTCTGCATATAAGTTAAATAAGCAGGGTGACAATATACAGCTTTGATGTACTCCTTTCCTAATTTGGAACCTGTCCATTGTTCCATGTCCACTTCTGTTGCTTCTTGACCTATATACAAGTTTCTCAGGAGACAGGTAAGGTGGTCTGGTATTCCCATGTCTTTAAGAATTTTCCACAGTTTGTTGTGATCCACACAGTCAAAGGCTTTAGCTTAGTCAATAAAACAGAAGTAGATGTTTTTCTGGAACTCTCTTGATTTTTCTATGATCCAATGGATGTTGGCAGTTTGATCTCTGGTTCTTCTGCCTTTTCTAAATTCAGCTTGAACATCTGGAGGTTCTTGGGTCACGTAGTGATTAAGCCTAGCTTGGAGAATTTTGAGCATTACTTTATTAGCATGGGAGATGAGTGCAATTGTGCAGTAGTTTGAACATTCTTTGGCATTGCCTTTCTTTGGGATTGGAATGAAAACTGATCTTTTCCAGTCATGTGGCCACTGCTGAGTTTTCCAAATTTGCTGGCATATTAAGTGCAGCACTTTAACAGCCTCATCTTTTAGGAAGACTTACTTTAAAATAAATTTGATAAGAGTCAAGTTTAATCCCATAATAAAGTCACTTTATTTCACTTGCCTCTCAATATTTCCAAAGAAAAAGGGAGATAGAATTACAGAGGGCAAGTCTAGATAATGCAAATACCTTGTGTAATGCATGGGAACATCATCCTTCATGTATCAAAGCTGAGCAGAAGTTGAACATCTCTGAACTAGAAAACTAGTATTCCTGGTGTAAGTTCCCATATCCTCTAGACTTAAACTGATACTTCTTTCTGAACCCTAATCTTTAGATTTATTTCTTTGCTCTTTAATAAAGATATGAAATCACAATGAAAGTGGAGGTAGGGAAGTCACATGGATAAAATACATCATTTAGTTTCATAGTTTCATTTTCAACAAGAGCCATCCCCAAAGTTGGTAAGAAAATGCTATGCTCACTTTTCCTTTTCAACTCCCACTTGCCCCATCCAATTTCCCCACATTTTCCTATCATCTTCCTATCTGAACCCTCTAAATATACTGTGCTCTGTGTTGAAAACTTTTAGCAACCTAGGATCTGCTTGCATCATTACCTAAAAAGTGTAAATGCCAGTGCTACATAAAATGAGAACAAGCAAAGCAGTAGCACTAAGTGTGTAGCTTTAGACTCTTAATTAAAAGATTCACAAATATTCATATTCATTCAGGCTATTCTACTTTTCATTTGCTACATTTGGTTTGAAACATTTAGACACATGAACTGTTCTTCCAGTCAAAACAAATACTTGCTGTGTTTGTAGGTCAGTCAACTGATGATTGTCTTTTGTTGAAAGCAAAATATAAAAAGATGCTTTTTCCCATTTTCAATTTTCCTTTATTTCTTTACATAAATAATTATATTTGCCTGAAAAAAAAGTAACTGTTCTAAGAGTGAACTTTTCAAGTGCTACTGTTAGCATCTTCCAGTAGCAACAGTGTTTTCAAGTTATGCTGGTAAATACAGTATAGGAAATGATGAACTGGAGAAGTTAGTATCTTTGATAAAGAGAGTGATCAGATGCAGGGAGGGGTGACTTGAAGTTTTACCACCTGAAGAGTGGTTGAAGGATCAAAGGATAATTATTCCAGAGAAAAGAAGATTTTATGGGCTATATATTTGATTTATTGTTTGTTGTTTCAGAAGACACAACTAGAATTGACAGATAAAAACTATGAGGAAATTGCAGTTCAAGGAAAGAAGACTTGCCTAACACATACATTTGCTCAAAAATAAAGTGATTTGATTTTAGACTACCATAGGATAAATGGGGTCACCTAAATTAGAATCTCCATATACCTTCTGAATATCATACAGATCTGAAAGAATAAGTAAAACCACCAATAACTCATGTCTACAGCATGAATAAAACAGAAAAATACTTCAATTTATAAATAACCAGGGAAATAAACATTAGAGCCACTACTGGAGCCCACATTAGAGCAGCAACTAAGCATTTAAGGTATGGAATATTGATATTTTCCAAAAGAAGTAGAGTCCTGCCCTTTGGGCATAAATGCTGAGAATAAGTCTGATACTCAGATGTTCAGAGTTCTGGTTATGGGGAATCAGGAGGGAAAGCCTTGAAACTGCAATCAGACGTGGGAGTTGTACCCTTTCTCAAAAAGAGTGGAAAATAATTGGAAAGGAAATAACTTTAGGGAGAAGGATTTATATGAATTTGAGGGTGAGGGGAAAGAAGGAAATAAGTGATAAAAATTAAAGGTTCTACACAAAAATAAAACTGAAATATCAGAGGACTTCATTAATTATCCTTTCATGACACTCAAAGAATGTATACATTAATCAAAGAACCTGTATTTTACCATTAACAACAGAAGAGGGCACTCATGAGCTAAGACATCTAATACACTACCAAACTCCTTTTCTACACACGACTGTTAATGCTGGCCTAGAAAAATGTAAGACATTCCTAAAATTAACAGAAGATAGAAGACAATATCTATATTAAAAGTATTGTATAGAAAATAAAAACAGTGAAAATAAAAACATTTCAGATGATGAAAACTATTCCCACGAAACAAATACAAAACAAAGAAAAATGAAAACAAAACATGCCAATCAAAACTAAATACCTTTAAATGAGCATTTACATGAAAAAAATTTAAAGAATATATTTAAAAGTTAAAATAGAAATGAACATAAAAATAAGAAAATGAAAAATAAAAGTTAGCAACACAGGGGAAAAAATGAAGATAAAGTCATTATAGCTTATATGATGACCAAGGAAGAACAGCACAGATTGGGACTATAATGAAGGCCATAATCAAAAATTAAAACAAATAACATAGTGAAAATGAAATAAAGAAAGAGGTAAAAAGGGTCACTAAAAAATAATCTAAGAAAATAGTACTTGTGAAAAAACAACCATAAAAATATACAATATATGAAATACAAAATATTTTACATATGACATGTAATATTAACAATATTTAAGAACATATTAAAATTTAAAAAAAAGAAATACACAGTTCAGTTCAGTCACTCAGTTGAGTCCAACCCTTTGCGACCCCATGAACCACAACGCGTCCAGCCTCCCTGTCCATCATCAACTCCGACAGTTTACCCAAACTCATGTCCATTGAGTCGGTGATGCCATCCAACCATCTCATCCTCTGTCGTCCCCTTCTCCTCCTGCCCTCAATCTTTCCCAGCATCAGGGTCTTTTCAAATGAGTCAGCTCTTTGCATGAGCTGGCCAAAATGTTGGAGTTTCAGCTTCACCATCAGTCCTTCCAATGAACACTCAGGACTGATTTCCTTTAGGATGGACTGGTTGGATCTTTGCAGTCCAAGGGAATCTCAAGAGTCTTCTCCAACACCATAGTTCAAAAGCATCAATTCTTCAGTGCTCAGCTTTCATTATAGTCCAACTCTCACATCCATTCACGACTACTGGGAAAACCATAGCCTTGACGAGATGGACCTTTGTTGACAAAGTAATGTCTCTGCTTTTTAATATGCTGTCTAGGTTGGTCGTAACTTTCCTTCCAAGGAGTAAACGTCTTTTAATTTCATGGTTGCAGTAACCATCTGCAGTGATTTTGGAGCCCCCAAAAATAAAGTCAGCCACTGTTTCCCCATCTATTTCCCATGAAGTGATGGGACTGGATAACATGATTTTAATTTTCTGAATGTTGAGCTTCAAGCCAACTTTTTTACTCTCCTCTTTCACTTTCATCAAGAGGCTTTTGAGTTCTTGTTCACTTTCTGCCATAACAGTGGTGTCATCTGCATATATGAGGTTATTGATATTTCTTCCAGCAATCTTGATTCCAGCTTGTGCTTCATCCAGCCCAGTGTTTCTCATGATTGGAAAGACTAGAGATCTCTTCAAGAAAATTAGAGATACCAAGGGAACATTTCATGTAAAGATGGGCTCAATAAAGGACAGAATGGTATGGACCTAACAGAAGCAGAAGATATTAAAAAGGTGGCAAGAATACACAGAAGAACTGTACAAGAAAGATCTTCATGACCAAGATAATCACAATGGTGTGATCACTCACCTAGAGCCAGACATCCTGGAATGTGAAGTTAAGTGGGCCTTAGGAAATATCTCTACAAACAAAGCTAGTGGAGGTGATGGAATTCCAGTTGAGCTATTGCAAATCCTAAAAGATGATGCTGTGAAAGTGCTGCACTCAATATGCCAACAAATTTGGAAAACTCAGCAGTGGCCACAGGACTGGAAAAGGTCAGTTTTCATTCCAGTCCCAAAGAAAGGCAATGCCAAAGAATGCTCAAACTACCGCACAATTGCACTCATCTCAAGCGCTAGTCAGAGAAGGCAATAACAACCCACTCCAGTGTTCTTGCCTGGAGAAGCCCAGGGACGACGAAGCCTGGTGGGCTGCCGTCTACAGGGTTGCACAGAGTTGGACACGACTGAAGTGACTTAGCAGCAGCAGCAGCAGCAGCACGTGCTAGTAAAGTAATACTCAAAATTCTCCAAGCCAGGCATCAGCAACATGTGAACCGTGAACTTCCAGATGTCCAAGCTGGTTTTAGAAAAGGCAGAGGAACCAGAAATCACATTGCCAACATCCACTGGATCATCAAAAAAGTGAGAGAGTTCCAGAAAAACATCTATTTTTGCTTTATTGCCTATGCCAAAGCCTTTGGCTGTGTGGATCACAATAAACTGTGGAAAATTCTGAAAGGGATTTGAATACCAGGCCACCTGACCTGCCTCTTGAGAAACCTGTATGCAGGTCAGGAATCAACAGTTAGAATATGGAATAACTAAACATGCAACAACAGACTGGTTCCAAATAGGAAAAGGAGTACATCAAGGCTGTATATTGTCACCCTGCTTATTTAACTTATATGCAGAGTACATCATGAAGGAAATACACAAAGACATCACAAAAATAGGAAACCAGAGTTTCAAATTTTCAATATCTGCAATCAGTGTGATACATCATATATCAACAAACTGAAAAATAAAAATCATATGATCATCCCAATAGATGCATAAAAAGTTCTTTAAAAAATTCAACGTTCATTTTTGATAGAAACTCTCTAGAGGGTGGGAATAGAAGGAATACACCTCAACATAATAAAGACTATAGGTGACAAACCCATAACTAACATCAAACCAAAGAGGGAAAAGCTGAAAGCATTCCCTGTAAGATTAGGTACAAGAGAAGGATGTCCAGTCTTGCCACTTTTATTCAACATAGTATTGGAAGTACTAGCCACAGCAATCAGACCAAAAAAAAAAAAAAAAAGGAATCCTATTTGAAAAGAAGGAAATAAAACTGTCATTTGCAGATGACTTGATACAAGATAGAAAAATCCTAAAGATGCTACCAAAAAACTACTAGATCTCATCAATGAATTCAGTAAATTGCAGGTGCAAAATTAACACAGAGAAAATCTGCTGCATTTCTATACAGTAACAGCAAACTATCAGAAAGAGAAATAATCCCATTCATCATCACATCTAAAACAATAAAACACCCAGGAATAAACCTACCTAAAGAGTAAATGAGGTATTCAAAAATCTATAAGACCATAAGACTCTGGTGAAAGAAATCAAAGATGACACAAATAGAAAGATATACCATGTTTTTAATTAGAAGAATTAATATTGTTAAAATGACTATACTACACAAGGTAATATACAAATTCAATGAAATTCCTATCAAAGTACATTTTGAGATTTTTCAAAATACAATGGCATTTTTCACAAAACTAGAACAAATAATTTTTAAATTTGTATGGAAATACCAATGGCATCACCAACTAGACAGACATGAGTTTGGGAAAGCTCCAGGAGTTGGTTGATGGATAGGGAAACCTGCAGTCCATGGGGTCAAAGAGTTGGACACAACTGAGTGACTGAACTGAACTGATGCAAAATTAAGACCCCAAATAGCCAAAGCAATCTTGAGAAAGAATGGAGCTGGAGGAATCACACTCCTTGTCTTCAGACTATGTTATGAAGCTACAGTAATCAAAACAGCATTTGGTGCTGGCACAAAAAAGACACATAAATCAATGGAATAGAATAGAGAGCCCCAAAATAAACCCATACACCTATGGTCAATTAGTCTGTGATAAATGAGGCAAGAATATACAATGGAGAAAAGACAGTCTCTTCAATAAGTGGTACTGGGAAAATTGGACAGCTGTATGTAAAAGAATGGAATAGAACATTCTCTAATGCCATATACAAACATAAACCCAACATCGATTAAACCTAAATGTAAGACCAGAAACCATAACGCTTCTAGAAGAAAACATAGGCAGAACACTCTTCAATATACATTATTAGAAACCAGAGACATCACTTGGCCAACAAAGGTCTGTATAGTCAAAACTATGGTTTTTTCAGTAGTCATATATGGATATGAGAGTTGGACCATAAAGAAGGCTGAGTGCTGAAGAACTGATGCTTTTGAATTGTGGTGCTGGAGAAGACTCGTGAGAGTCCCTTGGACAGCAAGGAGACCAAACCAGTCAATCCTAAGGGAAACCAGTCAATCCTAAGGGAAACCAGTCCTGAATATTCTAGTTGGAAGGACTGAGGCTGAAGCTGAAGCTCCAATACTTTTGCCACCTGATGAGAAGAGCCGCCTCACTGGAAAAGACCCTGATATTGGGAAAGACTGAAGGCAAGAGGAGGAGGGGGCCACAGAGGGTGAGATGTTTAAATAGCATCACTGACTCAGTGGACATGAATTTGAGCAAACCCAGGGTTATAGTGAGGGACAGGGGAGCCTGGGGTGCTGCAGTCCATGGGGTGGCAAAGAATCAGTCGCAACTGAACAACAGCAAAGAAACTATTAATAAATTAGACTACATTTTTAAAAGCTTTGCACATCCAAAATACTGTCTGTTAAGTCAGAAGACAAACTGATAAATTGAGAAAAAATACTTTTTCAACATATATCATAGACAAGATTAGTCTCCCTGATACACACAGGCGTTTAAATTTTGAGGTGCAAAAAAGAACAACTGAATAGAAAAATCGCAAAATGAACGAACAGAAGGCTCCAAGAAGAAAAAATTCAAATGGTTCTTGAAGATTATAACATTCATAAAAACAACCTCAAAAATTAGGCTGAAGTAATAAGTCTATACAAGGTAGCAAATTATTTATTACCAGTTACTACCTTCTACTTGATTAGTGAATTATTCATCTGGATTTCTGACTTAAAAGTATATTATTTTTTAAAGAAGCAGACACACAGATACAGAGAGCAAATTAGGGTTACCAATGAGGACAGGAAAGGGGGAGGGGTATAATAAGGGTAGGACCTTAAGAGGGGTTTAAGAGATACAAACTATTAGCTGTAAAACAGAAATTTTAGTTAAAATAGTAATTTGGCAAAGGAATGTTTAATTTATTTAAAACTTTTAAGATCCTTATAAGGTAGATATTACTGTTACTTATCTTCATTTTAAATTAGGGAAACTCAGGCTCTTGCCCAAGATCATGAAGTAATACAGTTAAGATCTGAATCTGTACCAATATGATTTTAGGGTCCTCATACGTGATAATTTATTTCTACCACCTCTAACAAACAACTTCTTATGCAGTATGTAAAAAAATAAGCAACCAGAAATTTTTAAATACAGGAAATTTAATTTGATGAGACTGGTATCAAGAATAAGATCTCATATGTTACACAAATTTGCTTAGGACTTATTCCAAGTATCAAAGAATACAAAGGTAAATAAAACTCCACCAAAAAATAGTAAAATGTCACCATACTATATAGTATAAATGAAATAATGATGAAATCATGAGGAAAATGAGACTATGTGAGAACTTCTCACAATATATAATAATAGTAAGTTAGTATAGTTCAGATAATGCATGGACATAATACAAAAAAATGTTTTAACAAATGAACATTGTAATCTAGGAGATCATAAGTGATAAGGTGTTTAAAGGACAGTGTAAAAGCCACTAACAGTTGTTTTCAGATAGATTTTCTTTTGGGTCACAAAAGATTATCATTGCAATAATAAAATATAGGATAAAATGAAAATTATACTTTAAGTCATCAAACAATAGTACATACAAAGGAATCTGAATAAACTAAATTCCAAAGAGAATCAGGCTGTTTTAGTGATCAAAGAGTTGCACTGCTTTTATGGAACCAATTGCCTATTTTGGGTATCTTTGGATGGAATAGCAGCCCCATCATAGAAAGCAAGATTTTGCTGAGATGAGAAAAATACCACTGAAGTCTTTAATGAAAAAATGACTAGCACAACATATTGTATTGAATAGATCAAAGAACTCCAGAGGTGAAGACAATTCATTGAACCTACCAAGTCATTCCTGCAGGAATTTTAGCAAGAGACAAAGAAGGCAGAAAAATCTCTTACATTTTTGTTCAGTGCTTAGGTTTCAAGACTCAGCTAGAATTACATCTAGAGATGAACTGAAACTGACTATACAGGCAACCCAATCCCTTTCCAGATGGTATCAATGAGATCATTCCTTTTGTGGTAGCATAACATATCGGGGATTGGCATCAACGGAAAGATATGATCTGATTTGCAAAAGAGATAAGTTAAATAAAGACATGGTCAAGTCAATCAAGCCTGACTGATGAAAATAGGAAGGATGAATGAACCTGCCCAAAAAACAAAAGACAAAATAAAAAGTGTTACTTATTTCACAATCTACTATTAAGGAAAAATTCTCTGCATATAATTTTTTAAAATAGGAAATATATAATGAAAAAGGAAAAATGTGAAGTCAAGTCAAGAGAAAGTATAGTCAATAGAGAGATAAGCTCCCAAATGACCTAGATAATGAAATTAATTTAAAATGATTTTTGAAATCAGTATTTAAATATGTTAAAGAATGTAGTAGAAAAGATAGAATGAATGAAAAGATAATTTTAGCAGAAAAAGAGAAGCTCTAAGAGAATGAAAATTTAGAATTAAAAAGTATGACTCAATTTTTAAAAAATGAATATATATAATAAGAAACTAGGTAGAATAGAAAAAAATAAGCTGCATGGTATGGCAAATTAATAAATAATAAAAAATAATATCATCAGAGACCTGTGGGACAAAATGTCAAATGATCTAATATATTTGTAACTGGGAGTTCCAGAAGGTGTAAAGAGAAAAAACTGGACAAAGGAAATATTTAAATATATTGGCTAAAGATTTTCCAAAACTGATGGTCAGCCAGAGATCCAAGAGGTTCAGTTCTTTAGTTCAAAACTAAGAAATTACACTGAATCAGGTCAAACTACTGAAAATTAAAAATTAAAAAAGAAAAATTAGGGCTTCCCTGGTGGTCCAGGGATCCGACTGGTCCAGGAAGATCGCACGTGCCATGGAGCAACTAAGCCTGTGCCCTACCACTACTGAGCCCAGCTCTAGAGCCTGAGAACCACAACTACTGAGCCCATGTGCTGCAACTACTGAAGCCCTCACACCTACAGCCTGTGCTGCAGAACTAGAGAAGCCACTGCAATGAGAAGCATGCGCACCACAACAAAGAGTAGCCTCCATTCACTGCAACTAGAGAAAGCCCATGCACTGTAACAAAGACTCAGTACAGTGAAAAAATAAAATAAGTCTTCAAAAAAAAGAAAAAAGAGAGAGAGAGAAAGTTAAAGTAGCCAGGGAAGTATAACTCATTCAATTCAGGGAACAAAAATAGCATAGATAGCTGACACTTGTCAAAAACAATGGAAGCCAAAGGTAATTAACTATATCTTTAAAGTGCTGAAAGAAAAATATCAACCCAAGAGTCTATTTCCAAATGTATATTATAATTCCTAGAGCAAGCTTGAACATTCATTGGAAGGACTGATACTGAAGCTGAAGTTCTAATACTTTGGCCACCTGATGCAAAGAGCCGCCTCACTGGAAAAGCCCCTGATATTGGGAAAGACTGAAGGTAAAAGGAGAAGAGCGTGGCAGAGGATGAGATGGTTAGATAGCATCAACAACTCAACAGACATGAATTTGAGCAAAGTCCAGGAGATAGTGGAGGACAGAGGAGCCTGCTGCCCATGGGGTCACAGAGAGTCAGACACAACTTAGCGACTGAACAACAAAAGAGCAACTACTAAAAAATAATATAAAGTGACATAGCTAAAGTGTCAAAATGATTTTTGGCCCAACAATTTACTACCAGGCTAACTCTTCTGCAGAGAATATAACATAAAAAAGCAGCTACCTGATACAACTAAACAGTCAAGAGAAGCAGGCAAATTTTGGTAGAAAATACACACTCTCTGGGAAGTTTGACAGAGTAATTTCCCACTTTTTTTTTAAACTTGTAGATTGTGGTTAGGTATTGGTATATATACATTGTAGCACGGGGAACTGGTAGAATAATCACAGCCTCTGGGGCACGAGGAATAAGCCTATCAACACAGGCCAATTGCAATCATTAGAGAGACAAGGGGAAGTCTTAGAAAGAAAAATCTAGGAAGGGAATCCCCCAATTCTCTATCTATATCTTTGTCTGAATTTTGTGTTCAAAACCACTTATGCTGCTTACTTAAAGATATGAACTGAGAGTATAGCTATTGCCCAAACCGGATAGAACCTGCAAATTTATATTTAAGCATGTTAACTGTTCAAATGAAAACATGAACTATTGGAGAAAAATAACAGAATTCCAAGTCTCCACAACTTAGTGTATTTATTTTTCAGGATACAATAAAAAATTCTGCCATATAACAGAGAAAAATGAGAATGACACTCTTTTCCTTAATAAAAAAATCAATTGAAATCCATTCTTTCAGATTTTGAAATTAACAGACAAGGATTTTAAAGTAGCCATCACAATCATTCTCAGTGATGTAAAGGAACTTATGCTCTCAATGAAAAAAATCTGAGAAGAAAAATAAACTTTAAAAAAAGGAAATTGTAGAACATGACATCTAATTGAAAAATTATTGGGATTTATTTAACAAGAAGATAGAGATAAAAGAGGAGTTTGAGGAACATTAATCAATTGAAACTGCCCAAATTACAGAAAAAGATTGAAAAAAAAATGAGCAAAGAGTCAGGGATAGGTTAAATAACAACATATTTTATAGTGTTACACAATGGAGACCTAAAAGGGGAGAAAAGAAGAGAGAAAGGAGAAGAAAATATATTTGAAGAAATAATGACCCCAAATTTCCTAACTTGGTTAATGAGATGAATTTCTATTTTCAGTATGTTCATTACCAACCTCCAAGTTGGATAAATATAAAGACACCATACCTGGACACACTATAATGAAAGTGTTGAAAACAAAGATAAAAAGTAAACTTGAAAGCAGTGAAAAAACAAATTCAAAGGACTGAAGATGCAATTAGTGAATGACTTATTAGAAATGAGAGTATAGAAGAGAAAAAAAGAACATCTTGAAGGGCTGAGAGAATAAAATTGTCAACCAATGATTTTATATATATTGGCATACCTTGGCATACCAATGCTGGTATTGGCATACCAGTACAATAAAGCAAATATCACAATAGAGTCACACAAATTGTTCAGTTCCCAAATATTGGGATGGCCAAAAAGTTTCTATGGTTTTTAAATAAATATAAAAGACACATCTTTCATTTGCACCAAGAACTTTACTGAGTAACAGTTTCACCTTTTGTTCCACTCTCTTTTGCCATTCTTCAGGCAACTTCTTAATTGTGCCTTCCAAAACCTTTTATCATTTTGAGCCAAGAACTCTTCCTGGTGCCTTTACAGTCTTTCACAAAACTGAAACTTTTTCCATTAAGAGAATTTTGTAAAGACTGAAATAAATGGAAATCCAAAGTTACAATGTCTGATGAATACAGAGGATGAATCAGAACATCTCAACTAAGCTGTAACAGTTTTAGCCTATTCATCAAAGAAATATGCAGTTGTGCATAATCCCGATGGAAGATAATGCATCTTCTGTGGACTCACTCTTACATTTTTTGTCAAGTACTGCTTTCCTCTGACTGGGAGCACTCAGTTAGTCAGTTCAGTCGCTCAGTTGTGTCTGACTCTTTGTGACCCCATGGGCTGTAGCACACCAGGCCTCCCTGTCCATCACCAACTCCCACAGTTTACCCAAACTCATGTCCATTGAGTTGGTGATACCTTCCAACTAGCTCATCTTCTGTCATCCCCTTCTCCTTCTGCCTTCAATCTTTCCCAGCATCAGAGTCTTTTCAAATGAGTCAGCTCTTTGCATCAGGTGGCCAAAGTATTGGAGCTTCAGCTTCAACATCAGTCCCTCCAATGAACACTCCAAGGAGCCCAAGGGACTCTCAAAAGTCTTCTTCAACACCATGGTTCAAAAGCATCAATTCTTCAGCGCTCAGATTTCTTTATAATCCAACTCTCATATTCATACATGACTACTGGAAAAACCATAGCTTTGACAAGACGGACCTTTGTTGACAAAGTAATGTCTCTGATTTTTAATATGCTGTCTAGGCTGATCATAACATTTCTTCCATGGAGCAAGCATCTTTTAATTTCATGCCTGCAGTCACCATGTGAAGCAATTTTTGGAGCCCCCAAAATTAAAGTCTGCCACTGTTTCCACTGTTTCCCCATCTATTTGCCATGAAGTGATGGGACCAGATGCCATGCTCTTAGTTTTCTGAATGATGAACATTAAGCCAGCTTTTTCACTCTCCTCTTTCATCCTCAAGAGGCTCTTTAGTTCTTCTTCACTTTCTGCCATAAGGGTGGTGTCAGCTGCATATCTGAGGTTATTGATATTTCTCCTGGCAATCTTGATTCCAGCTTGTGCTGCCAGCCCAGTGTTTCTCATGATGTACTCTGCATATAAGTTAAATAAGCAGGATGACAATATACACCCTTGACATACTCCTTTTCCTATTTGGAACCAGTCTGTTGCTCCATGTCCAGTTCTAACTGTTGCTTCCTGACTTGCATACAAATTTCTCAATAGATAGGTCAGGTGGTCTGGTATTCCCATCTCTTTCAGAATTTTCCACAGTTTATTGTGATCCACACAGTCAAAGGCTTTGGCATAGTCAATAAAGCAGAAATAGATGTTTTTCTGGAACTCCCTTGCTTTTTTGATGATCAATGGATGTTGGCAATTTGATCTCTGGTTCCTTTGCCATTTCTAAATCCAGGTTGAACATCTGGAAGTGCCAGGAGCTGCGTTAGGCATTACTGACAAAATGGAGGCACAGCCCCAACTCCCTCTCCTTGTCCCGCAGGCATGGACCCAGGATGAAGGAGTTAGGTCTTGTGATTCTGATTTGTTTTTTCCTCTCTTCAGCTGAGTTGACTGAAAAGAATATTAAGGTGTTTATTGCTCTTGAGAGGAGCATGAGAAAGCACAAAGCCTTCTGCAGCTGTGCTCAGAGAATAATTCATAAAGTTAATCATTGACATTTGTTCAGGGACTTTTACAAAAGAGTGTCCCAGGGTAAGCACATAGGCTGCAACTTGAGGCCATGGGAGGGATTGCTATCTGAAGCCTATTTGTGAGGAAAGTGTTTATGGCAAAGGAGTTTGCTGAATTTAGGGCTTAGGAATAATTAAAATAGTTAGAAGCTAAAGATTTAAGGAATGTTGTAATGTTAGCATATTCTACTATAGTTTATAGAGATTAGGAACTTTAAATAAAGATATTAATAGCTAGAAGTCCTTCTTAAGAAATAATGAGCTTATTATGATGAGCTTATTAGGATACTAGGGGCAAACAGGACTTAGAAAGATAAGAAATAAACTGAGGAATGTGGTATGCAGCCCAGACATTAGCATGAATTACAATGTATTCACATGGACACATGAGAAGAAGTAGATAAGAGAATCACTGAGGCAGGAACTCCTTTTGAGGGGCAACAATGACTTATGGAGACAACAAATCTGGGTTGGGGGAACTGAAAATGTCAAACCTCTGACCTAATGCTTTTGTAAAAGTATAAAAGAGAATCTTAAGCTTGAAATAAATAGGCAGTCCAAGAAAACTGAGAGGCTGCCTCATTTCTCACTGACACTGCTCATCTCTTCAGGTTGATTCCCTGGCTGCTGGAGCTGGACTCCAGCATGGAAGCTCACAGTTCACATATTGTTGAAGCCTAGCTTAGAGAATTTTGAGCATTACTTTACTAGCATGTGAGATGAGTGCAATTGTGCAGTAGTTTGAACATTCTTTGGCATTGCCTTTCTGAGGGACTGGAATGCAAACTGACCTTTTCTAGTCCTGTGGCCACTGCTGAGTTTTCCAAATATGCTGGCATATTGAGTGTAGCACTTTCACAGCATCATCTTTTAGGATTTGAAATAGCTCAACTGGAATTCCATCACCTCTATTAGGTTCGTTCATAGTGATTCTTCCTAAGGCCCACTTGACTTCACATTCCAGGATGTCTGGCTCTAGGTGAGTGATCACACCATTGTGATTATCTGGGTTGTGATCATTTTGTACAATTGTTCTGTGTAATCTTGCCACTTCTTCTGAATATCTTCTCTTTCTTAGGTCCATACCATTTCTCTCTTTTAATGAGTCCATGTTTGCATGAAGTATTCCCTTGGTATCTCTAATTTTCTTGAAGAGATCTTTAGTCATTCCCATTCTGTTGTTTTCCTAGTAGTACTGGGCGCACTACTTGTTGGAATTAATCATTTGGTTTTCCAGAAGATGCTAATAGAGGACTCCCTTCCAATCCCACAATATACACAGCCATCACCTTTTCTGGATGAAGATTGGCATTTGGTGTGGTTGGTGATTGTTCAAGCACAATCTCTTCCACTCTACATTATGGTACAGTATGCAGTTTTCATCACCCGTAACAATTTGTTTTAAAAATGGAATGCTTTTGTCACATTTCAGTAGAGAATTACATGTGGAAATATAGTCAAGAAGTTATTCAGTTGACTTACATGGAACCCAAACATCAAAGCAATTAATATAACCAAGCTGATGCAAATGATTTTCAATGCTTGATTTGGATATTTTGAGAATGTCAGCTAACTCCTGCATGGTATAACATTGATTGCTGTCAATTATGTCTTATGATCACTATCAACTTCAACTGCTCTGAACATCATCCAGAGAGAAATCTCCAGGATGAAACTTTGCAAACCACTTTTGACATGTTTGATCAGGGTCAGCACCTTCTAAATACATGGAACAAATCTTTGCTTTTCAGTTATGTTTTTACCTTTCTTTAAATAATACAGCATAACATGCCAAAAATGAGGTTTTTTTCTTCCATCTTCAACATTAAAATGGCTACACAAAAATTCACCAATATTGGTAAGTTTTTTAATGCATGCTGATATGAGAACTGTTACAGCACAATCTAACAAAATTGCTTTGAATGAAATTAAAGACAACTAAGTACTACTAGAGTCGGGCTATAGAAAAAATGAATGAATTTTTTGGCTAACACAATGCATACAAAGTTATGTTTACAGTATACCATAGGCTTCCCAGGTGGTGTGGTGGTAAAGAATTCGCCTGCCAATGCAAGAGACACAAGAGACATGCATTTGATCCTGGTTGGGAAGATCCCCTGGAGTGGAAACCCACTTCAGAATTCTTGCCTGGGAAATCCCATGGACAGAGGAGCCTTGCAAGCTACAGTCCATGGGGTCACAAAGAGTTGGACACGACTGAGTGACTGAGCATGCACAAACTCATGTAGTCTATTAAGTGTGCAACAGCATTATGTTTAAAAATACAATGTAAGGGGGCAGTCCCAAGATGGTGGAGGAATAGGACAGGGAGGCCATTTTCTCCCCCACAAATTCATCAAAAGATCATTTGAATGCTGAGCAACTTCCACAAAACAACTTCTGTATGCTGGCGGAGGACACCAGGCACTCAGAAAGGCAGCCCATTCTCTTTGAAAGGAGGTAGGACAAAATATAGAAGACCAAAAGGGAGGCAAAAGAGTTAGGGATGGAGATTTGTCCTAGGGAGGGAGTTGTGAAAGAGAAGTTTCCAACAGTAGAAAACGCTCTCACAGGCAGATCTGTGGGGAGTTCTGAAATCTCAGAGGGCAACATAACTGGGAGAAAGAAAAAAAAAAAAAAAACACAGAATAGGCACCTAACCACAACTGCCAGCAGAGTAGCCCAGAGGCTGGTATCCACCAGCAGCGAGGGGGGTCTGGACAGGGAGGTGTGGCTGGCATTATCGGTCCTGAGCGTAAGGACCAGGCCTAAATGCCCTGAGGACAATCTGAAGGGGCTAAGGTGAGAGAGCAACCCAAACTGTGAGATTGCCAGAAAGGGAAAAAAAAAAGAGAGAGAGAGAGGTTTCCTGCAAAAGGCTCTAACTCACAGCCTGGCCAGCTCACAAAACAAAAAGACTGAGTGAATACCAAAGATTGAGTGAATACCCGGCTGCATATAGGCCCCTCCTGACCACCACGGGAGGCAAAGCAGGTGTGCAACAGCCAGAGCTGGAAGGCAAGGGGCTGCTCTAATCTCAGCCCCAGAGACCAGCATCCTTCAGCAAACTGTGAGCAGGCTCCCAATTGCTAATCGCATCTTCCTGGGATCCTGGATGGTTGACATCTGCCAGAAGGGCCACAGCCTGAGATCAGCTCCCCAAAGGAGACATATGGCGCACCTGTGACCGTGCTCTCATGGTGCACCCAGGAAGCCGAGGGGCTGGGACCAAGGAGGTGATTAAGACACACAGCCCACCTGGGACAGTGTGCTCACAAGCACCTGGTCACCTGAGCTGGTCAGACCCGGGAAGGGCACAAAATGCACGCCCAACTGAGTCTGTGCCCTTGAGGAGCACCCAAGAACCTGAACCTGTATGGCTTAGACCTGGGAAGTGCATGAAACGTAGGGCCTTTTTGGACATTGCCCTGCAGAACACCCTGGAGCCAGAGCAGTGAAGACCCAGAAAGCACATGCCACTGTGAGCTGGGGCAAAGCCAGTGCGGTCCATACACTGTGAGCACTCCCCATACACGTCAGCGATATTTGTTTGCAGTGTTCCTCCCTCCCCACAACACAACTGAACACGTAAGCATAAATAAGTGACGACCTTCACCCCCTTGTGTCAGGGCAGAAATTAGACACTAAAGAGACCTGCAAACAGAGGAAGTAAAAATAAACAAAGAAGAAGAATCGCTCTAGAAGTGACAGGTGCAACAGATTAAAACCCTGTAGTTAACACTGACTAAGCACTGGAGGCGACCTACAGACCTTGAGAACAAGTACAAGCTGGAACAAGGAACTATCTGAAACTGAACTGACCCACTGCCCACAACAGCTCCAGAGAAATTCCTAAATATATTTTTACTATTATCACTTTTTAATTTTTTTAATTCAAGTTCATTTCTCCTTTTTCATTTTTATAACCTCCTGTTACCTTGCCAAAAAAAAGACCCTATTTTTAAAGCAAACTTCATATATATTTTTCACAATTTTTGTGATTTTGTTTTGTATTTTTAATATTGTATTTTTGAGAGTCTAGCCTCTACACTAGATTTTTAATCTTTGCTTTTTGGTATTTGCTATCAGTTTTGTACCTTTAGGAATCTAATCTTCAGTACCCACTTTCACTTAGGGGTGCGATTACTGACTTGATTGCTCTCTCCTGTTTTGACACTCCCTTTTCTCCCCCAGGCCACCTCTATCTCCTCCCTTCCCCTTCTCATCTCTACTTAACTCTGTGAATCTCTCTGGGTGTTCTTGGCTGTGGAGAACACTGAGGGAACTGATTACTGGCTAGATTGGTCTCTCCCTTTTTGACTCCCCCTTCTTCTCCTCTTGGTCACCTCTATCTCCCTCCTCCCTCTTCTCTAAATAACTGTGACTCTCTCTGGGTGTTACAGACTGTGGAAAGCACATAGGGAATTGATTACTGGCTAGACTGCTCTCTCCCCTTTGACTCTCCCTCTTCTCCTCCTGGTGACCTCTATCTCCCTCTTCCTTTTCTCTTCCATGTAACTCTGTGAACCTCTTTGCTGTCCCTTGCTGTGGAGAATTGTTTCACCATTAACTTAGATGTTTTATCATCTGTGCTGTATGGATGGAGAAGTCTTGAGGCTACTCTACAAATAAGACTGAAAGCCGGAGGCAGGAGGCTTAACTCCAAAACTTGAGAACATCAGAGAACTCCTGATTCCAGGGAACATTAATAGACAAGAGCTCATCCAAAAGCCTCTGTATCTACCCTGAAACCAAGCTCTACCTAACAGCCAACGAGTTCCATAAGAAGACATATCAGGCTAATTCTCCAGCAAAGCAGGAACACAGCCCTGAACATTAAAAGACAGGCTGCCCAAAGCGATACCAAAACCAGAGACACCCCAGAACTCACTACTGGACACTTCACTGTACTCCAGCGAGAAGAGATCCAGCTCCACCCACCAGAACATGGACGCAAGCTCCCCTAACCAGGACACCTGACAAGCCACTAGACCAACCCCATCTGCAGGGAGCAGGCTCCACAATAAAGAGGAACCACAAACTTCCAGCCTACAGAAAGGGCACCCCAAACACAACAATCTAAACAAAATGAATAGGCAGAGAAATATTCAGCAAGTAAAGAACATGATAAATGCCCACCAAACAAAAAGAGTAGGAGATCGGGAGTCTACCTGAAAAAGAATTCAGAATGATAATAAAGATGATCCAAAATCTTAAAAACAAAATGGAGTTACAGATAAATAGATCAGAGACAAGGATTGAGAAGATGCAAGAAATACTACAAGGACTTAGAAGAAATAAAGAGTCAATCAATAATGAATAATGCAATAACTGAGACCAACAGCACTCTGGAGGGAACCAACAGCAGAATAACTGAGGCAGAAGATAGGATAAGTGACATGGAAGACAGAATGGTAGGAATAAATGAAGCAGAGAGGAAAAAGTCCAGAAACAATAAATGCTGGAGAGGATGCGGAGAAAAGGGAACCCTCTTACTGTTGCTGGGAATGCAAACTAGTACAGCAACTATGGAGAACAGAGTGGAGATTCCTTAAAAAACTGAAAATAGAACTGCCATATAACCCAGCAATCTCAATGCTGGGCATACACATCAATGAAACCAGAATTGAAAGAGACATGTGTACCCCAATGTTCACTGCAGCACTGTTTACAATAGCTAGGACATGGAAGCAACCTAGATGTCCACTGGCAGACGAATGGATAAGAAAGTTGTGGTACATATACACAATGGACTATTACTCATATATTAAAAAGAACGCATTTGAATCAGTTCTAATGAGGTAGATGAAACTGGAGCCTATTATACAGAGTGAAGTAAGTCAGAAAGAAAAACACCAATACAGTATACTAATGCATATATATGGAATTTAGAAAGATGGTAATGACAACCCTATATGCTAGACAGCAAAAGAGACACAGATGTATAGAAGAGTCTTTTGGACTCTGTGGGGGAAGGTGAGGGTGGGATGATTTGAGACAATGGCATTGAAACATGTATATTACCATATGTGAAATAGATTTCCAGTCCAAGTTTGATGCATGAAACAGGGTACTCACAGCTGGTGCACTGGGATGGCCCGGAGGGATTGGATGCAGAGGGAGGTGGGAGGGCAGTTCAAGATAGGCCACACATGTACATCCGTGGCTGATTCATGTCAATGTATGGCAAAAAAAACACCACAATATTGTGAGGTAATTAGCCTCCAATTAAAATCAATTAGTTAATTTAAAAAATACAATGTAAATATCTTAACAAATACTTAACTGCTAAAAAATGCAGATTATCATCTGCTGCTGCTGCTGCTGCTGCTGCGTTGCTTCAGGCATGTCCGACTCTGTGCGATCCCATAGATGGCAGCCCACCAGGCTCCCCCGTCCCTGGGATTCTCCAGGCAAGAACACTGGAGTGGGTTGCCATTTCCTTCTCCAGTGCATGGAAGTGAAAAGTGAAAGTGAAGCCGCTCAGTCGTGCCCAACTCTTAGCTACCCAATGGATTGCAGCCCATCAGATCATCATCTGAGCTATCAGCAAGTCAGAGTGGTAACATCAAAGATGACTGATTACAGATCACCATAACAAATACAGTAAAAGAGAGCCTGAAATATTGTTAAGAATTATCAAAATGTGACAGAGATATTAAGTGAGCAAATGGTGCTGGAAAAATGGTGCTGATAGACATGTTCAGTGCAGGGTTGCCACAAAACTTCAATTTGTAAAATACACAGTTATCTATGAAACGTAATAAAGCAAAGTACAATAAAATGAGGTATGCCTATATCTTGAAAAGAATAAAAGATTACTTTTAAAATTTTTTCTTCTTTTAATTTCTTTTTAATACATATGACTGTTTCATCAAAAATTGATAACACTGTCTTCTGGAATTTACAATATATGTAAGTGCAACAGCTTCAGTGCATGCATACTCAAAGAACTGCTCAGTCATCTTCAACTCTTTGCAACCCCATGCGTATGTGCGTGCTCAGTCACTCAGTAGTGTCCAACTCTTCACAACCCCATGGACTGTAGCCCGTCAGGCTCCTCTATGGAATTTTCTGGGCAAAAACACTTAAGTGGGTTGTCATTTCCTTTTCCTCAGAGTTTTCCCGACCTAGGGATGGAACCTGTCTCTTGCATTGGCAGAAGGATTCTTTATCACTGTGCCTCAAGCCTACAATGACCTAAATTTGTACCTTAATAATATAAAAAAGTAAAATTGAAGTTCTATAATTTAAAAAGCAGAAAAATAGAGATTAGAGCATAAATCAATGAAATAGAATATAGAATAAATCAGTAAGACCAAAAGCTGGCTCTTTGAGAATAATAAAATCAATAAAACTCTAGCCAGATTGGTCATGAAGATAAAAAGAAAATAAATTACCAACATCAGCAAAGAATGAGGTAACATGTGCTTAGTCACTCAGTCATGCCCAACTCTTTGCAACCCCATGGACTGTAGCCTGCCAGGCTCCTCTGTCTATGAGGATTCTCCAGGCAAGAATACCTGAGTGGGTTGCCATGCCCTCCTCCAGGGGATCTTCCCAACACGGGGATTGAATCCAGGTCTCCTGCACTGCAGCCAGATTCTTTACCATCTGAGTCACCTAACTACACATAATTAAAAGTGGAGAGGATTTATTTTTGGCAGAATAGCATGAAGAGTACGATGTAATGGTTCCCCAGAGAAACTGGAGAAAATTAATTTTAAAAAATCATTAAAATCTAAGAGTACAGAGCAAAACAACAACAATAACAACAACAACAACAACTCAGTAAGAACAGTAAGAGTATGTGGGATTTGAACCAAGACATCCCTCCTCCAGCTCAGAAAGACAGAAACTCCATTCTAGACCAAGGCAGCCAAGGAAACAGCACTCTGTCCCCAAGTCAGAGGGCTTCCTTTCTAGGAAAAGCAGGACGTCAGCATTTCTCACTCTTCCCCCAACTACAAATGCTCAAGTTAAGGGATGGATAAGCGCACCGAAGATGTGAGAGCTCCTTTCTTCAGAATGGCACCCGCTTGTAGGATAGAGGCTCTTTCTTGGGCAGCACCACTGAGAATATAATGCTCTTTTCAACTGTAATTTTTAAATCCCTCAATTCCACTGAGATAGGAGGACTGTTTCCTCTGCAAAGTGGAAGCAATTAGTGAGCAGGAGGTCATATGATCATGAATGTCTCTGGAATATTTTCTTCATGAGCAAGGAAAAACATCTGGCTTTAGCACTTCATGAGCTTTCAGATAATTTGAAAACAGCAAGAATTTCCAGTTATTTTCACTGAATTAGTATTGAATAAGACAAAAAGTTAATTCCTACTATTTCAGAAAAGAAACGGAAATTGTATGGCCATACCAGTAAATGAAATTTCAGTGAATATTCCAATCTTTAAGCAATATATTTATTAAAAATAGATAAAACTTATTTTCTGATAACCAGTTAAGTACCCTTGAAAAGAACCTATTGAAAGCTTAGTAAAGTTGCTATTCCCCACGATGGCAATCTTTGAACTGAACAGAAGAGAAATCACGAAGAATGAGAGAGGCACAGACTTGGTGTGTTTTTTTTTTTTTTTTTCAGAATTTAATATTAAAAAATATATATATGAAAGTTTTTAAAAAATCTTAAAAGGTTCATTCTGGGGCCAAATCCTACCACTGAAACTTTTTTCTTGTAATTGATCTAAGGTAAAAAGTAAAAGTTATATAAAAATTAGAGTGGTGACAGCTGTCCAACATAAAGCCTACCTGCAAAAAGGCAGGGCAGAATGAGCTGACTTGAGCAAATATCCACACCACGACCTTAGTAACAAGTTTCAAATGCTTTCAGTTGCCAAGGTTGAAGAGGAGGATCATCTTGCATGCTTAGAGTCTACTTCTTCAAGAATCCACTGAATACCATTCAAAAAACCAGTTAAAGTTTCAGCCTCAGTGTCCTGGACCTATGAGCAAATAAAAAGAGATCATTTGCTAAGAAACTAAGCACAAATACTTATAATTATGTGGGACATTTTTCTGGACACTCAAAAATGAATAGGACTAAAATAATCCCAGTAAACTGTAGATAAATAACCAAGTTTTGTCTTCTAAAGAGTTTAGATTAAAAATATCATCTTCTCTTCTGTCTTATAATTACTATCAATATGAGGTTTATTACTTATCTTGGAACTCAGCTTTGATATCAAATATCTCCCACTGATTAAGCTACTAAAACTGACTTTTAGAATGCTATTCTTTTAAAAAGAATGAAAAGAAAGAATAAAGAAAAATAAAATCAATTAGAAATTAAAGTGAAAAATAAAATGAGATTTTTCTCACTAGAGAAAATAGAACCTTACCATCCATGGGTAGTTTAGATGATTCAGACGCAGCTCATGGGCCAAATAAAAACAGGGCATTCTTTTTACATTAGCTTGAGAAATACAAGATAAAACCAACATTGGTCTCCCGGAAGATCCAAAAGCTGGATCAGTCATTGCCATAATACGAGAAAATTCATCTTGCCATTCATGTCCTAAGGAATGTAGTTAAAATCCTTAATTTTCATTACTTAAAAAAAAATAAAAAAATTGAAAACTATAAAAATTACCAGGATCCAAACATAATAAACTGCATCTACCCCTCTATTGCTGTGTTCATTTACTGATCTTTCATAAAACTACATTAATCAGCCTTGCAAGGATCAGAATTTAGATGAGATCAGAGAGAACAAAAACAGTACCACTTACATGTTTCTATGGTTTAAAAGCAAAACTACTCTAATAAAAGTATTTTCTTCTCACAAATTCTGTAGCCATCACTACCCTTTCTTTCAAAGGCCAGAGTTTCTAAAATTTAAACATATGATTGAGTCTAGCTTTTTTTATTGAAACCAAAAATCTCTGCCTTTCAGTGGAGTGGCAGTCATCGACATTTGGTGGTGGGCAGAATTCTAAAATAACCCTAATAACTCAAATTCTTTTCTATTCCCTCCTCTGAGTGTGGGAAGAATCTCTAAATACATGGGATATCACCAACATGGTTAGGCTATATTACAAGACACAGCTGACTTCAAGAAAGGGAGACTATAATCAGTGAGCCTAGTCTAGTCAGGTAAGCCCTTAAAACAGATGAGATTCTTCCTAGTCAAGAGAGATCCTCCATTGCTGGATTTGAAGACAGAGGGGTCACATGGCAAATGAAGATGGCCTGTGAAGCTGAGAGCAGCCCCCATCTGACAGCCAGCAAGGAAACAGGGACCTCAGATCTACAAAAGTAAGCTGAATTCAGTCAATAATCTGAGTGAGCTAGATAGCAGATTTTTCCCCAGAACCTCCAGAAAGGGATGTAACCCATCTCTCACCCTAACTTCAGCCTATGAGACACTTGGCTGAGAACCCAGCCATGCTGTATTCAGACTTCTGACATAAAGAACTCTGAGCTAATAAACAGATGCATTTTTAAGCCACCAGGTTGGCAGTAATTTGTTATATATTAATAGAAAACAAACAAACACTGAATGCAATTATCAACACAGTACTTTTAAATCTATCACATATTTACTGAATTTTGACTTGTCCCCTCTATTCTTTGTTCTTTTTGCCTTCTTTTCCTGTGATCTTTTGAACTGACTTCTTTAATGATTACATTTTATCTTCACTACTGGCTTATTTAATTATATCTGTTACACTTTTTTAGTGGTTGGTTGCTCAAAGATTTACAAAGTTTATTTTAAGCTTACAACAGTCTACTTTTAAAAAGTATTATACAACTTCACATATAGAAACTTACAATACAACATTTCCATTTCTGACTTTCCATGCTGTGTAATATTGTTACAATATATTTTATTTTAAAAAATATGTTTTCCTTTAAATAATGATAAAGAAATTAAACTTAGAAAAAAAATTTATGTATAGCTATACTGTTTCTATCTCAAGGCTTTTTCTTTCTTTCTGTAAATGTAGTTTTCCACCTGGTATACTATTCTCCCTGAAGTTTCCTTTAATATTTATTGTAATAAAAATTTGCTGACTGAACTTTCTCAGATTTTGTCTAAAAAAATATCTTGATTTTGCCTTCATTTTGAAAGATATCTGCTGGATATTATCCCCCCCATCCCACCTTTTGCAATACTATAAAGATTTCCCTTCATTACTATCTCATTTACAGCAAAATTCTATCAGAAAGTCTCTGTTCTTATCTTTGGTCCTCTATATGTATGTTTTGCTTTGCCCTGGCTGCCTTCATGATATTCTCTTTATCTTTTGTTTTCACCAGTTTGGCTATGATGTATCTGTATTTTTTATTTATAACAGCTGGAGTTCTTTGAGAATCTTCAATCTGTGGTTTATGTCTTTCAGTAATCTGAAATAGATTTGGTCATTATTTACTCAGAAATTTTTTTCCCTGTTCTTACTCCCTTCATATTTTGGGACTCCAATCACATATAAATTGAATCGGGGTCCACATACCACACACTATATTTTTATAAGTAAGTATTTTGGTAAAAACCGCCAAGCCCATTCATTCACAAACTGTCTATGGCTACTTCTGCACTATAGTATCAGAGCTGAGTAACTGTAAGAGATTATATGGCTCACATGCCTAAAATATGTACTACCTAGACCTTTAAGAAAATGTCAACCCCTGAGTTAGAACACTTCATTGGTTTTCCCCAGCTCTTGCTCTGCCCTCCACTACCAATTTTTTTCCTTTTTAAAAATTTTTATTTTTTAATTAATTTCTGGCTATGCTGGGTCTTCGTTGCTATGTGGGCTTTTCTCTAGTTGTGGCAAGTGGGGGCTACTCTCTAATTGCAGTACACAGGCTTATCGCTGCAGTGCCTTCTCTTGTTGCAGAGCACAGACTCTAGGGTGCATGGGTTTCAATAACTGCAGCACACAGGCTCAGTAGTTGTGATTCCCAGACTCTAGGACAAAAGCTCAGTTACTCCATAGCATGTGGGATCTTCCTGGACCAGGGATCAAACCCATGTCTCCTGCATTGACAGGTGGATTCTTGACCACTGAGCCACCAGGGAACCCATCTCTTTAATTTGAGTAATTTTAATTGATCTATCTTCACATTCACAAAAGGTTTCCTTCATTGATATGTCCATTGAAGGAACTATTCACCTGTTGTATTTTTGGTATTTAGCAAACCCATTTTACTTTTTCATAGCTTCTTTCCCTCTGCTGAAAATCTCTATTTGTTCACATATATTGGTCACTTTTTTTTACTAGATTCTTCAACATATTAATCATAGTTCTTTTTATGTCCTTTTCTGAGGGTGCCAATATTGAGGCCATTTCTGGGTCTAGTTCCATTGACTGCTTTATCTCTTAAGAATGGGTCATTTTTTTTTTTTTTGGTATCTTATACTTTTTAATTTAATGCTAGATGTTTTATGTGGAAGAACAGAAGAGACTGAGGTAAAAAGGATTTACTTCTACAAACGGGTATGCTTCTTCTCCTGTTAGGCCATTTATGCAGTGAGACAAGTCCAATTAGTCAATAGTTGAGCTGCATTTGGTTTTTGTTGTTATAGATAATTTCAGTGCACTGTAAACTGTAAATGCTTTCAACAGTGGACTGCTTCTACCTTTTTCCAAGTGAGAATAATATATTGCATATTTATGCCCTACCTTGTTCACAAAGGGTTTGGAAAAGAAATTACAATTTTGGCTTATGGCCCAATAGTATTCTATTTTCATGTTATTTATCAATGTGAATGGCAATTATTCAGAATATATGGAGAGTGTTCTTAACTAATCCACTTTATTAAACACTCCACCAACTCCACCAACTCTACTAACTCACAATCTACTATCTGGATGATTAAAATAACATAAAATTTTTCATTTACCTGCATAAATTATTTGAATAAGGCCAAAAGCAAACAAAATATCAATAACTAAAAGTACAGAAGCATAAAACAACAAAAAATACTATGTAGTTATAGTAGCAAACTTCAGTGTGCATCAGAATTCTGTAAAGTTTGTTTAAACAAACAGAGCCAAGACACAACCCACATCTATGAGTCATAATCCATCAGGATAGGAATCAGGCTGCCATGTTTTTAACAAGATCCACAGGTGATCCTAACGCACGTCAAGGTCTGAGAATCCAATATTGATAGTAATAATATTAACAGAATCACATTGATAAAATTAGCCATGATATTCTTAATAAGCCACAATAAAGCCTATAAAAATACTTTATTATTTGCTTTGCAAAGAAAGTGCTTTTAAAAAGAAAATAAGATAATGCTTACTTTTATGAGCTTCAGCATTTGCAACATAGATGAACCCATCAACAACTTCACACACCTTCTGAATTTGTGGAATTACACTGTACCGGCTCCCTTGTTGATCGTCCCCTTCATTCTGTATATTGAACATCTTGTTAACTGCACTTGTATGTTCTTCTCTTGCTCTATCTCTTTCCTTTCTATAAGAAAAATGTAAATATAAAACATAAACAGACACTAAACAGACTTCAGCCCCTCTAAAATATTCTATCACTGATGCCTCAGGTAGGCTGCTAAGTAGGTAGCCTTACCTTGTAGTTGAATATAGTATTAGGATGTTGAATTTATGTTGATTGTTCAACTGAAAACTAACTCCTGATCCAATACCTAAAGGAGAAAATTACAATTATCAAAACAAAAAATAAAGATAGCAAATGATGACAATGCAAAAATTACTTAATATAAAAAGAGCAAACAAAAAACTATGACAAGTCATATATAGCTTTGGAATAAAATGTTTATGTTGAAGAAAAGATGCTATATGCAATTTTCATTCACAAAATAGTAAATTATGGATACAGAATAAAAAACTCTTAGGCTTTAACATTGCTTTTTTTTACCATCATCACTACCATCATTAACTTTATTATCATCCTATCAGTAGCAGCTGCATCATAACAACTACTTCTACTTATCCTCAAGACTGACTTAGTTTCACTTTTTTTATGTTTCTCATTAGTCTCATACTCCACGTATACATTCAGCCAAATGGGTTTTTCCCCTGCACTCTGAAAAGGCATTTTTAAATTCATGGTGTCTTAGAAAATTGAAGAAATACGGCAAACACTGAAATTTGGAATTAGATTTGAGCTAGAATTTGTCACATATACCCATGTTTCTGTGAGCCTTGGTTTTGACACTGAAATATAGAAATAATACACATTTTTTAGGGTTACTGTAAGCATTACATACATAACTGATAAGTAACAGGTGCCAAATATTACTTCTTACTATATTTTATATCTAAATCATTCAACATTATTATTTGTCTTTCTTTCTTAACTCTTTCCCTCCTTTGTGTTAACACTCGGGTTGATTCTCCTTTTGCCTTCTGCAAAGATCTCCTCCTCTTTGGCTTTGTGTCTTTTTGCTATATATTAATAAACATCCTTTTAGATCTGTCTACTCTTCTCCATTCCCACCCCACACCTTTAATTTAAATATCATCATCTCTCACCTGAACTTCTGTAATCATTTCTAACTATGCTCCTAAATCCACTTCTGTTCCCTACTATCCAATCTTCTGACAGCAGTTGGAGAGATTGCTTTAAAATGTCTTTAATTATCTCTCTTCTCTTCAAAGCTGCTGCTCTTCAGATAACTAAAAGTTTAACATAATATGGCCTCTACTTACTCATTGTGTTGTGCTTAGTCACTCAATTGTGTCCGACTCTTTGCAACCCCATGGACTGTAGCCCACCAGGCTCCTCAGTCCATGGGGATTCTCCAGGCAAGAATACTTGAATGGGTTGCCATGCCCTTCTCCAGGGGATCTTCCCAACCCAGGGATTGAACCCAGGTCTCCTGCATTGCAGGTGATTCTTTGCTATCTGAGCCACCAGGGAAGCCCAAGAACAACTCCATCTTTCATATCCTTAATCCCTGCATTATAATCAATCTAGACATTTAAAGAAGCCATGCCATACTATCTTACATCACCATTTCAGGCAACACATTACATAGAGATCCTACCAGGGTCTGTAAGCATTTCAGGCAAAGTGGCCCTTAGTCTTCCACCACCAGGGGACTTCCCAAAGATATCATAAAAACATTCTACTATGTTGGGAAAGATGGAAGTCAGGAGGAGAAGGGGACAACAGAGGACGAGATGGTTGGATGGTGTCACTGACTCAATGGATATGCATTTTGAGCAAGCTCCAGCAGATGGTGAAGGAAGCCTGGCACACTCCAGTCCATGGGATTGCAAAGAATCAGACATAACTGAGTAACTGAACAACAACCATGCCTCTGATCTTTGTTTTCATCAGTTTAACTTCCAGAAACTACCTTCTCAACACATCTAACCTCAGTCCAGTAAGATTTGCATGCTGTTTTGCCCCACCTTGCCAATGACTCATCCCTTTATCCTTCCCTACGTCAAGGCTGTATATTGTCACTCTGCTTATTTAACTTATATGCAGAGTACATCATGAGAAACGCTGGACTGGAAGAAACACAAACTGGAATCAAGATTGCCGGGAGAAATATCAATAACCTCAGATATGCAGATGACACCACTCTTATGACAGAAAGTGAAGAGGAACTAAAAAGCCTCTTGATGAAAGTGAAAGAGGAGAGCGAAAAAGTTGGCTTAAAGCTCAACATTCAGAAAACAAAGATCATGGCATCCGGTCCCATCACTTCATGGGAAATGATGGGGAAACAGTAGAAACAGTGTCAGACTTTATTTTGGGGGGCTCCAAAATCACTGCAGATGGTGACTGCAGCCATGAAATTAAAAGACACTTACTCCTTGGAAGAAAAGTTATGACCTAGATAGTATATTCAAAAGCAGAGACATTACTTTGCCAACTAAGGTCCGTCTAGTCAAGGTATGGTTTTTCCTGTGGTCATGTATGGATGTGAGATTTGGACTGTGAAGAAGGCTGAGTGCCGAAGAATTGATGCTTTTGAATTGTGGTGTTGGAGAAGACTCTTGAGAGTTCCTTGGACTGCAAGGAGATCCAACCAGTCCATTCTGAAGGAGATCAACCCTGGGATTTCTTTGGAAGGAATGATGCTAAAGCTGAAGCTCCAGTACTTTGGCCACCTCATGCAAAGAGTTGACTCATTGGAAAAGACTCTGATGCTGGGAGGGATTGGGGGCAGGAGGAGAAGGGGACGACAGAGGATGAGATGGCTGGATGGCATCACGGACTCGATGGACGTGAGTCTGAGTGAACTCCAGGAGATGGTGATGGACAGGGAGGCCTGGGGTGCTGCGATTCATGGGGTGGCAAAGAGTCGGACACGACTGAGCGACTGAACTGAACTGAACTGAACCTTGCAGGATCTGAAGCACAGTTAGACTGGCAATTTCAAACAATCACAATTACTCTGCAGAATGAAATGGCTATTTCATAATCAGCCAATTCCCCCATATCCCCAACCTCTTATTGAAATGGGATCCTTCCACCTCATGACCCAACCTGAAACTGGCCTGTGCCTAGGTGCTGCTTCTCTTGCAGTGGGCTTCTAGTAACTAAACTGCTTATTCTCTCACATCTCAGGGTACAGAGAAAAGTGCTCTCTTTACTTCTCAATGCCATGTCTTAAACCATTACTCACCAACCCTCTTGAAAAAACTCCACCTCTTTGAGACACACACACCATTTAGCTCTAATACCATCTCCCCATCCTTAACCTGGTCACTTATGAATCTACTTTTGATAATCCCTTTCTCCAAACATTCGTTGAAGATTATATCACCTGGCTCACAATCTTCTTTATTCTCAGAAACTTCCAAGTTCACATGGACTTCATATGATTCCCAAATCTTCATTTCTAGCCCAGATCTTTGAGACATGAATGCATAAAGTATTCCATAAAATAATTCATTTATTCATCAAATACATATTGAGTATCTACTATGTGCCTAGCACTACAGATACAACTAAGAATAAAGCTGACAAGAGAGACTTCCCTGGTAGTCCAGTGGTTGAGAATCCATCTGCCAATGCAAGGGATATAGTCCGGAATGATCGCACATGTCACAGAGCAACTAAGTCTGTGCACCACAACTACAGAGCCTGCAAGCTGCAACTACTGAGCTTGAATGCTGTAACTACTGACACCTGCATATCTAAAGCCCATGCTCTGCAACAAAAGAAGCCACCAAAATGAGAAACCTGGGCATTGTAATGAAGAGTAGCCCCAGGGTCACCGCAACTAGAAAAAGCCCACAGGCAGGAGCAAAGACACAGGCAGCCAAAAATAATTTAGAAAACAGAAACGAAAAAACCTCTTAAGAAAAACAAGGCTGAGATTTCTGGTCTAATGGGACTCACATTCAAATGGCTAGCTTATAGCAGGCATCTCTGCTTGTATAAAAAGTTTCTCTTCCTACTCCTGTGTCTCCTTAATCTAGAGAATGACACCATCATCCAATATGAAAATAAGAGCCAGAAACCAGGAATTATCCTTACTACTGCTGCTACACATTGAGTCAATTACATATCCTTCATATTTTATTCACAATATTATAGTGGTTTCTTAGTGGGTATTCATGCCTTTGGAGCTCCTTCTAATCAATTTTCCACTCAGGAGCCAGAGTAATCTATCTAAAATGCCATCTTGATCATCTTACTTCTCTGCTTCAAATCCTTCAATATAATGCTTAAGTTTGACACATAAGCATCTTCTCACTTGGCCCCACTCTAAACACACAGAGCTACTTCAAGTGTCTCATGCACACCCAGAACTTTGAGAATTTAGAGATGCAGTTCTCACTGCTTAGAATATTTTGCCCTTTTTTTGATGGCTTACTCCTGCTTATCAAAATGACTCATATATGGCATCATGTTCAATGCAGAGCTTTCTATGACCCTT
Source organism: Capra hircus (assembly GCF_001704415.2). Taxonomy (NCBI): domain Eukaryota; kingdom Metazoa; phylum Chordata; class Mammalia; order Artiodactyla; family Bovidae; genus Capra; species Capra hircus. The sequence goes on from NC_030827.1 coordinate 32,592,747, forward strand.
ACCTTTCTACACAGAAGCTCATTACACTATATTCTAATCACCTGTATACATGTCTCTGCCCTCACCTAGACTAATCACATTTCAGGGCAAAGAGGAGATTTTTGATGTTGTTTGTTTTAAATCACTGCATCTTTAGTATCTAATAGGTACCCTCAACAAATGAAAACGTAAAGCAGAAGCTAGACCACTATTACACGTTTATTATAAATCCTACTTACCAAATTAACTACATGGTTGTTGTTCCTGTTGTTTTTCGTAGAAATAAAGGTAAGGTGACAATTTAGCTCTTTTTTGAAATTCCAAGACATATCAAAGTACTTTGAATATAGTAGATGCTGAGTGGTTTTTACCGTAACATTCTTTTAAAATATGGTACAACATTTTGACAACTACAATTTGCTTTCACATAATCTCATATTTTAGACTGAGGAAGTAAGAGAAAGCTTACCTCTTATAAAAAAGTAAATTAATTCTTTCAGTCCATAGAGACATGAGGGCTCCCATCCATCAAATTAGTACATTTCATTACATCAAAGAGTTAAATAATTAAAAAACTAATTTTTTTTCTATGTAATACTAGAGTCAAGCTCAAAGTGTTTGAATTATTATGAATTGTACATTAACATGAAAATTACCATCAATCTGCCTCTGAGGCAAACCAGCTGTCGGGCAAAGTTCCTCCGAAGACATCAAACTCAACACCAAAGATGTATTTAGTTCTTCCAAACCTGGTCCAAACATGGCAAATCGTGGTTCATTCTGAATGATCAATGAGTGTAAAAATGAGCTGACAGCTCCATACATAGGACGGCTAGATTTTGAAGATCTTCTTGTATGTGGACAGCACATTTTATAGCTGTATAAAATTGTCACAATTAGAAAATTAACACAAATACTTACTTAACCATTTATTCATTCAACAATATATAATGCATCGAAAACTTGCTAGACAAGAGGGATACAATAGTTACCGTCCTAATCCTCATGGAGGGCAGTGGAGGACAGATACTATTGTATCAATAATACATATGTCAAGCGCTATGATAGTAAAAGCACAAGGTGCTATGGGAGTGGTAGTGGTTAAGTAACTGAGGAAGTCTTCCCCAGGAAGTGGTTACTTTCTATTTTTTCATTTAGATTCTCTCATGAAACACTTGGTCTAACATGTGTTGTAATGGTTAAAATTCACTACATAGAGCAGTGATTCTCAACCTGGGGAGATTTTGTAGCCTCTGGGAACATCTGCTAATGTCTGGAGACATTTTTGTTATCACAACTGCAGGGGGAGTAGGGCAGTGCTACTGACATCTAACAGATCATGGGATGCTATTAAACATGCTACAATGCACACACAAGACAGTTCCCATAACACCCGGTGCAAAATGTCAGTAGTGCAAAGACTGAGAAACCCTGCACTAAACTACATAGATAGTTAGCATAAATATGTCCTTAGAGGTAGAAAAGAAAAAAAAATACTAAAAGCTACCAATGTAACTGAATTTCTTAGAGTACTTCCATTAACACTAACAGTTCAATAAGTACTTATTACAGGTTACCTAGAAAACTAAGAATCGTGTGAAAGAAACAACTTTCTCAATAGCCATAAATTTCTAAACAAGTGATTCAACATGTCATTGAAAATTAAAACAAAGTTGCTCAAATCTAAATAATACCTAAAACTCTTTAAGTCAAGCTGGTTAAGACAATCACTAACTTTATAAGAAAATCATCTTTACTTAGGAATCTTGTAATTTAACAAGGAAAAAAAAAGTCAATGTTGCAGCTGGGTAGATTCGGCCAAGCCTCACTTTAATTAGTCATATAAGCCACTTATAGTCTGAACTTCAGTTTTTAAAATTTGCATTATTTGAGCAATAACAATCAACCCAAGATCACAAGAATCAGAAATAATTTATATGCTCACAAATGGTCATGTTGTTTGCCACTAAATCGTTTCTCTCCAACCCCATGGACTGCAGCCCGCCAGGCTCCCCTGTCCTTGACTATCTCCCAGAGTTTGCTCAGATTCATATCCATTGAGTCAGATCACAAATGTTCGTTACTATGATTATTACCATCCCTATGAAAACACGGTTCCACAGCACCACAGATACACCTGATGTCTTGGCTGGCTGTGGGACAATGTAGGAGTAACCAGCAACTGAGACTACAGTGCTGTGCTGTTTAGCCACTAAGTCGTGTCTGACTTTTGAGTACCTGTGGAGTACAGCCTGGCAGGCTCCTCTGTCCATGGGATTTTCCAGGCAAGAATACTGGAGTGGGTTGCCATTTTCTCCTCCAGGGCATCTTCCTGACCCAGGGATTGAACCTGCATCTCCCGCACTGCAGAAGGATTCTTTACCACTGAGCCATCACTTGTTAAAATTATACACATGCACATTTTAGTCAACGAGTCTCACAGGACTTGATGTAATGGCATCTGTATTGGAATAAGGATTCTAAATAACTTAAAATATGGGGGAAAAAATAAAAACCACATGTAGCTAGTAAGTCTAGCACAGGAAAACAATCCTCACCTAAAGCATAAATATTCTTTTTTTTTAGGTGCTATCTTCTGTCACAGACTTTTTTTTTTTTTTTGGCTCTACAGTAGATCCTGAATGACGTTATTTAACCTAATCCCCAATTCTTACAAAAGGACCCTTAGACCCAAAATTCATGCTACAAATTTGTAGGAGGACCAAGACTAACTTAGGCTACTGACTTGCTATAATCAAATTAATATCTTCTTTTTAATTCATAAAACTAGATACTTACACTGCCATGTAGTCAAAAAATGCACCATTGGTAACCTCAGATATAGGCTTTTTTAAGATTTCTAGATCTGGGAGAGACTTCCAGTCAACAGAAGACCAAGAAGGAAGATCCCGCAACAGAAAATATCTCCACAGAATTGGATCTCGGACAGTTTCATTCCAATAATGACTTGTACTTCCCAACTGACATAGATCATGAGGTGAAAGAAATGACAAAATATATAGCTGTACATCAATCTGAAACAGAGGGAAGCAGCAGGTAGATAAAGCGGATGAATAATTTACCTTGGCAGATAGGTTTTTTTGAAAAATAAATTATAAATTAACAGTTATACTGGGAAACTAAAGGTCAATTGAACAATCTATCGTTTTAATAATTAAATTTATCACAATAAATTACAAAAATAACAAACAATTTTTATACTAAATAGCAAAAGATCAACTTAACAGTCATTATCTTTAATAATGAAATTTACCATGCTGAAGTTAATTTCCTGCCTCAGGGTAGAATCATAATGAACACTTCATTTTGACACACTGAAACATTCCTGAAAAACCACCCATTGTTCTGGTATTTTTCAAGCAAAATAATCAGTTTATTTAATTTCTCCTCATGAATATTCTACCACGTTATTTGCATTAAATTACTTAATGAAATAATATATTCTTCAAAATAAAATCTTTATCAAGTGAACAAACTTCTGATTTTATCATTAGATCAAATCAAAGAGTATCTCTGTCACCTGTGTTCTTCTGTAAAAATGTTAACTCTGCAAGGAGAAGCGTGGAGGAAATTTAAGCCTGCAGTTTTCAATTTCTGATGTACCTCAGAGGGAAGTGACAACAGTCCAGCTAAGATACAGAATTTTAATTTCTAAGATATTCTTCTCTCGCCGTTTTCCCATCTTTCTAAAAAGTTTAACAAAGAATGAGGTATGTAATTCTCAAGGCCTGCTGTAACTTGAGGCCCTTGTAACTTAGTTACTTAATTTCACTTGTGGGTTTTGTTACTTGAAATACACGGTCAGACTAGCCGCAAAACCGTCAGAGTGTGTTTTGATATGAGAAGCCTAGGATGAACGATGCTGCGAACACAGACGCTGAATGCTGTCCATGCTTTCCAAGAATGTCTGGAATGGTCTCAGCATTTCCTCAACCGGATGTTCAGGGTGCCTCAGTTCCCAGGCTCGTTCTGGGGGAGAAAACCTGCGGGGGAGCTGGCAGGTTACCAGGGCGCTCCTTGCAGGCGGGTTTCGCAGCAACCTTCGGTCCGGCTGCCAGGCACCAAGCGTCAACGCTAAGGCGTCTCTTTTCAACTGCTGCCCCACAGGTGGCGACAACGCCCGTAAAGCTGCATGGACCGAGCCAGACACAGGCTGGGCCCAGCGGGCTACCCCCTCCCCGGGCCCTCAAGAGGCCGCCCCAGCGAGCGCCCCTCCCTCGATTCCTCGCGGGCGGCGACCGACGCTCACCGGCAGCCGCGTCAGAGAACTGGCCTCCTCGTCCGCCTCCTCTGCGGAGGCCCTCGGAGCCGCCCTCTCCTTGCCAACAGACTGCCAGAAGTTCCTCCAGCCGCTAAGGAAGGCCGCCTCCAGGCGGCCCCAGTCGCTGTGAGAAGGCTGAGGAGAGCTCCCTCGGCTGCCAGGGTCGCTTCCTGCCATGGCTGCCTACGCCTGTCCGGACGCGCCGCAGAGTGACGCGACGCAACCGCGCCCCGCCTCCTCCCCCTTTCCTTCCTCCTCCCCCTTCCCTTCCCCCTCCCCGCTCCGCTCCCTGCGTTTCCCCCAACCTCCTGCCCTCCTGCCCCGGTCCCACCCCAGAAGAAGCCTCCAGAGCCGGGGAGAGAAAGGAGAGATGGCCCAATTGAGCGTGGTTCGCAGCGGAGCTGGAAGCTCCCACCAGAAATCACTGCGCCCCTCACTTAAGGCCGCAACCTCAGGCCCTCTGACCTCACCCATTGATATAAGATCTCTCGCCCTTTGCCCCTCTATAACTGCGTTACTTCACCCAAGGCTGTCCTGTATGGAACTCATTTCCTCTTTGCCTGGGTCTGGGCGACTCTTACTTATGCAATAGCTGGCCGTCTACACTATTTGGTGCTTAATGCCTGATGCTGGGAAAGACTGAAGGCAGGAGGAGAAGACAGAGGATGAGATGGTTGGATGGCATCACCAACTGATGGACATGAGTTTGACCAAGCTCCTGGAGTTGGTGATGGACAGGGAAGCCTGGTGTACAGTAGTCCATTGGGTCACAAAGAGTCGGACAGGGCTGAGCCACTGAACTGAAAAGTGAAACCTGGTTTAACTTACTGTCAACCTGCAGTTTCCAGGACGTACAGCTACCCATTCTCTTCGTGAAAACAATCAACTATGGAGATTTCTAAATTTCAGAATCAGCCTCTGCCCACCATTGTCTTATCTCAATTGTTAAAACATTCTCTCATGTATTACCCAAATCACCCATATTAAAAAAATCCTTTTTCTTGTTGCTGTTGCACACTTTTTGAAGTATTGACTTATAACGTGTTAATTTCTGGTGTGCAGCAAACTGACGCAGTTATATGTATATATATACTTTATATGTATATATAAACTTTTTTATATTCTTTTCTGCTACAGTTTAACAGTTCCCTGTGCTATTCAGTAGGATCTTGTTGTTTATCCATTCTATATATAATAGCTTGCTTCTCCCCCTTCATCCCTCCCCCACCCACTATCCCTTCAGCCGAAAGTCTGTGGTCCATCTCTGTGAGTCTGTTTTGAAGATATGTTCATCTGTGTCACGTTTTAGTTTCCACACATAAGTGATATGGTATTTGTCTTTCTCTGACTTCACTCTGTTTACTCTACGTCCAGTCATGTTGCTGCAAATGGCATCATTTTCTTTTTTATGATTCAGTAATATTCCATTGTATGTGTATATACCACATCTTTCTCCATTCATCTGTCCATGGACATTCAGTTGCTTCCATGTCATGGCTAGTGTGAATACTGCTGCTATGAACATGGGGTACATGTATTTTTTGAATTATAGTTTTGTCCAGATATGTGCCCAAGAGTGGGAAATTAATCCCATTTTTTTTTAATAGTCTTCAAAAATAGAACAGAGGATCAGCAACTTCACAAAACCATTTAAGCCTGTAAGGATCATGATAGGCTACAGGAAACATATATAAGTTGTGTGTATTTATACAAATAGTTAAATATATGTTTAACATAATATTCATCTCTATCTGTATCTATATCCGTATTTATATTCTACATAACAGAGCATGATAATGCTTAATAATGGACACAGTGCTTATGAGCTTGTATTTACACTTCAAAAGTAAATTATCTGGGGATCTAAATGTCAAATAACAGAAATCCAATAAAGTCCCAGAGATTCTGTGAGATCTGAATATTAGGTTTCATCATTTATCTTGCATGCCATTGCTAGGAGCCAATAACCAACCCAATTTCAGGCTTAGTTCTGCAAGGGATTCCAGACAAGAAAAAGAACCATTAATTAATTAGCATTTCTCCTACCTCTCTAGGAATAACACAAATAAATCAGTTTAAGTCTGAAGTACTAAAATGGTTCTCAGCTCTTAGAAAATGACTTCCCAGGGAAGTCTCAAAGTAAGTCATTCTTCTTTTCTGATGTCAAACTGATTAATGGTTTCAAAAGTCTGATCCATTCGTAACTGAATGCTCCATAAACTTCTCACTTCAAAGGATCTAGCAGTTATCAATGATAGTTATTTGTTTACAGCTGAAAAATGTTGCTATTCCAATTTCATAAGTCCTTTAGATAATTAAAGAAAAATTATCCCTCATCAACCATTTGAATACCCTCCCCAAGATTGGAATAGGCTTTATCTCCAAGGAGCCTTACTTCACTTTAATGGGAAATTATATTTGGACATTATTTAGTGGTCTTCATATACATAAAGCAAAGTGAAGTAATGCTCAAAATTCTCCAAGCCAGGCTTCAGCAATATGTGAACCGTGAACCCTGATGTTAAAGCTGGTTTTAGAAAAGGCAGAGGAACCCGAGATCAAATTGCCAACATCCGCTGGATCATGGAAAAAGCAAGAGAGTACCAGAAAAACATCTACTTCCGCTTTATTGACTATGCCAAAGCCTTTGACTGTGTGGATCACAATAAACTGTGGAAAATTCTGAAAGAGATGAGAATACCAGACCAGCTGACCTGCCTCTTGAGAAATCTGTATGCAGGTCAGGAAGCAACAGTTAGAACTGGACATGGAACAGACTGGTTCCAAATAGGAAAAGGAGTACGTCAAGGTTGTATATTGTCACCCTGCTTATTTAACTTATATGCCGAGTACATCATAAGAAATGCTGGACTGGAAGAAACACAAGCTGGAATCAAGATTGCCGGGAGAAATATCAATAACCTCAGATATGCAGATGACACCACCCTTATGGCAGAAAGTGAAGAGAAGCTAAAAAACCTCTTGATGAAAGTGAAAGAGGAGAGCGAAAAAGTTGGCTTAAAGCTCAACATTCAGAAAATGAAGATCATGGCATCTGGTCCCATCACTTCATGGCAAATAGATGGGAAAACAGTAGAAACAGTGTCAAACTTTATTTTTGGGAGCTCCAAAATCACTGCAGATGGTGACTGCAGCCATGAAATTAAAAGACGCTTACTCCTTGGAAGAAAAGTTATGACCAACCTAGATAGTATATTAAAAAACAGAGACACTACTTTGCCGACTAAGGTCCGTCTAGTCAAGGCTATCATTTTTCCTGTGGTCATGTATGGATGTGAGTTGGACTATGAAGAAGGCTGAGCGCTGAAAAATTGATGCCTTTGAACTGTGGTGTTGGAGAAGACTCTTGAGTCCCTTGGACCTCAAGGAGATCCAACCAGTACATTCTGAAGGAGATCAACTCTGGGATTTCTTTGGAAGGAATGATGCTAAAGCTGAAACTCCAGTACTTTGGCCACCTCATGCAAAGAGTTGACTCACTGGAAAAGACTCTGATGCTGGGAGGGATTGGGGGCAGGAGAAGGGGACGACCGAGGATGAGATGGCTGGATGGCATCACGGACTAGATGGACGTGAGTCTGAGTGAACTCTGGGAGATGGTGATGGACAGGGAGGCCTGGGGTGCTGCGATTCATGGGATCACAAAGAGTCGGACACGACTGAGTGACTGAACAGAACTGATATACATAAAGGGATGAGTTATTTTTTCCTGTTCAAATTTAGAACTACAAAATTTTTACCTTAATTTCACGTCTCTTCTCTTACACTGAAAATTCTCATTTCTAATTACATACATTTCAATTTTCAAACTTAATAACCTAAGTATCAAGGAGGTTGATTTCTTTCCAGTTCCTTTTGCCCTTGGGGATATCACACTAAGGGTGTCCAAATTACTGTGTTTTAAAGATAACTGATTCCAAATTAGGAAAGGATTATGTCATGGCTGTATATTGTCACCCTGCTTATTTAACTTACAGGCAGAGTACATCATGTGAAATGCTGGGCTGGAAGAAGCATGGGCTGGAATCAAGGTTGCCGAGAGAAATCAATAACCTCAGATATGCAGATGACACCACCCTTATGGCAGAAAGCAAAAAATTAAGAGCCTCTTGATGAAAGTGAAAGAGTGAAAAAGTTGGCTTAAAATTCAACATTCAGAAAACTAAGAACATTGCATTCGGTCCCATCACTTCATGGCAAATAGATGGGGAAGCAATGGAAACAGTCACAGACTTTATTTTGGGGGGCTCCAAAATCACTGCAGATGGTGACCGCAGCCATGCAATTAAAAGATGCTTGCTCCTTGGAAGAAAAGCTATGACCAACCTAGACAGCATATTAAAAAGCAGAGACATTACTTTACCAACAAAGGTCCATCCATCTAGTAAAAGCTATGGTTTTTCCAGTAGTCATGTATGGATGTGAGAGTTGGCCTATAAAGAAAGCTGAGCACCAAATTATTCATGTTTTTGAACTGTGGCGTTGGAGAAGACTCTTGAGAGTCCCTTGGACTGCAAGGAGATCCAACCAGTCCACCCTAAAGGAAATCAGTCCTGAATATTCATTTAAAGGACTGATACTGAAGCTGAAACTCCAATACTTTGGCCATCTGATGAGAAGAACTGATTCACTGCAAAAGATCCTGATGCTGGGAAAGACTGAAGGCGGGAGGGGAAGGGGATGACAGAGGATGAGATGGTTAGATGGCATCACCAATATGATGGACACGAATTTGAGTAGGCTCTGGGAGTTGGTGATGGACAGGGAGATGGCATGCTGCAGTCCATGGGGTCGCAAACAATCAGACAAGACTGAGTGACTGAACTGAAAGGTAACTGAAACATTCCTGTATATTGAAGCCACCAACTTGCTACACAATTACAGTCAATTTGCTTCATTTTGTTTCGGATTTTTAGGAGTTTTAATTTTTGATGTTATTTTTTAAAAACTGCAAAAATGTAGTATGTGATTCCCAAGCCAATGGACAAAATTCACCATATATTCGGAGAAGTCTAGTTTACATCCTGATCCCCTACATCTGATTCTGCTCCCCCATCTCCTCCTTTCACCATAGATAACCATTTTTTAAAGTTTTTTTAAATATAAACAAACAAGGTTATACAAACACATTTATCCTCTTAAATAGTACTGTATACCTTTCCCAGCTTTCCACTTAATAATACCACTCCATAGCATTTTAAAGAAATATTCCTCTTTGCTTTATAAAGCTACATGCTACTCAGTCATGTGCATTTACCACAGTTTAATCTATTTTTAAACAGGGTATGCATAATATTTAGATGACTAATATTTATTAAACGCATCTGACTTGTGAGTTAAATGTGAGACCAAAAGTTAAGTGTGAGACCAGAAGCCCAGTAAATGAAGCTGAATGTTAACTGTGGAAGTTGGTATATTATAGCAGGTATATACACATTTGGAGGAAGGGGCTGAAAAACTTCTGAAAATTGTAGATTTTCTTCCAGCCATACTAACTGTAAACATTTAAGATGCCTATACAGTCAGCGATTTCCTCTCTGAAAGCTGCTTCCCACTTGGAATGCCAGCACTACTTGAACTAAGCAAACGTTAGTGAGTGCTCACTAGCCAGAACAAGAACCAGCCATTTGGGAATTCCCAGCCAGCCCAGTGGTTAGGATTCTGCGCTCATTGCCAAAAGCCTAATTTCAATCCCTGGGAACTAATATTCCAAAAGGGACGAGGCCAAAAGAAGGGTGAGTAAGTTATTCTGGTTGATGAGTAAGGCAGATAGTTACTTCAGTTGCTCAGTCATGTCTGACTATGCAACCCTAGGGACTATATAGCACACCAGGCTTCCCTGTCCAGAACCAACTCCAAGAGCTTGCTCACACTTACATCCTTTGAGTCCATGATGCCATCCAACCACATCTCATCCTTTATTGTCCCCTTCTCCTCCTGCCCTCAATCTTTTCCAGCATCAGGGTCTGTTCAAATCAGTGAGTTCTTCGCATCAGGTGGCCAAAGGACTGGAGTTTCACCTTCAGCATCAGTCCTTCCAATGTGTATTCAGGATGGATCTCCTTCGGAATGGACTGCTTGGATCTCCTTGCAGTCCAAGGGACTCAAGAGTCTTCTCCAACACCACAGTTCAAAAGCATCAATTCTTTGGCGCTCAGCTTTCTTTATAGTCCACTCTCACACCCATACACAACTACTGGAAAAACCACAGCTTTGACTAGACAGATCTTTGTTCACAAAGTATCACTGCTTTTTAATATGCTGTCTAGGTGGGTCATAACCTTTTCTTCCAAGGAGCAAGCGTCTTTTAATTTCATGGCTGCAGTCATCATCTGCAGTGATTTTGGAGCCCCAAAATATAAAGTCTCTCACTGTTTCCATTGTTCCCCCATCTATTTGCCATGAAGTGATGGGGCCAGATGCCATGATCTTTGTTTTCTGAATGTTTAGTTTCAAGCCATCTTTTTCACTCTCCTTTCATTTTTATCAAGACTCTTTAGTTCTTTGCTTTCTATAAGGGTGATGTCATCTGCATATTTGAGGTTATTAGTATTTCTCCTGGCAATTTTGATTCCAGCTTGTACTTCATCCAGCCTGGCGTTTTGCATGACGTATTCTGCATATAAGTTAAATAAACAGGGTGATAATAAACAGACTTGACATACTCCTTTCCTGACTTGGAACCAGTCTGTTGTTACGTATCAGTTCTAACTGTTGCTTCTTGGCGTGCATACAGATTTCTCAGGAGGCAGGTAAGGTGAATCAAGGTAATTTGGAAGCAGTCAAATAGGAGATGACAAGAATGAACATTGATTGACATTTTAGGAATCACTGAACTAAAATGGACTGCATTGGGTGAATTTAACTCAGATGACCATTTTATCTACTATGGTGGGCAAGAATCTCTTAGAAGAAATGGAGTAGCCCACACAGTCAATAAGAGTCCAAAATGCAATTCTTGGATGCAGTCTAAAAAATGACAGAATGATCTTTTGTTTGTTTCCAAGGCACACCATTCAATATCACAGTAATCTAAGTCTATGCCCTAACAGGTAATGCCAAAGAAGCTGAACAGTTTTATGAAGACCTACATAACCTTCTAGAACTAACACCCCAAAAAGATGTTCTTTTCATTATAGGGGACTGGAATGCAAAAGTAGGAAGTCAAGAGATACCTGGAGTAACCGGCAAATTTGGCCTTTGAAAACAAAATGAAGCAAGTCAAAGTTTAACAGAGTTTTGCCAAGAGAACGCACTGGTCATAGCAAACCCCCTCTTCCAAACAACACAAGAGAAGACTCTACACATGGACATCACCAGGTGGTTAATATCGGAATCAGATTGATTATATTCTTTGCAACCAAAGATGGAGAAGATCTATACAGTCAGCAAAAACAAGACCAGGAGCTGACTGTGGCTCAGATCATGAACTCCTTATTGTCAAATTCAGACTTAAATTGAAGATAGGTAGAACCACTAGACCATCCATTTATGACCTAAATCAAATCCCTTCAGGTTATACAGTGGAAGTGACAAACAGATTCAAGGAATTAGACCTGACAGAGTGCCTGAAGAACTTGGACAAAGGTTCGTTACACTGAAAGGAGGCAGTGATCAAGACCATCTCCAAGAAAAAGAAATCCAAAAAAGGCAAAATGGTTGTCTGAGGAGGCCTTACAAACAGATGAGCACAGAAGAGAAGCTAAAGGCAAAGGAGAAAACGAAAGATATACCTATTTGAATGCAGAGTTCCAAAGAATTAGCATGGAGAGAAAATAAAGCCTTCCTCAGTGATCAATGCAAAGAAATAAGAGGAAAATAACAGAATGGAAAAAGATTAGAGATCTCTTCAAGAAAATTAAGAGATACCAAGGGAACATTTCATGCAAAGATGGGCACAATAAAGGACAGAAATGGTATGGACCTAACAGAAGCAGAAGATATTAAGAAGAGGTGGCATGATTACACAGAAGAACGATACAAAAAAGATCTCCATGAACCAGATAACCACGATGATGTGATCACTCATGTAGAGCTAGACATCCTGGAATGCAAAGTCAAGTGGGCCTTACAAAGCATCACCAGGAACAAAACTAGTGGAGGTGATGGAATTCCAGTTGAGCTATTTCAAATCCTGAAAGATGATGCTGTGAAAATGCTGCACTCAATATGCCAGCAAATTTGGAAAACTCAGCAGTGGCCACAGGACTGAAAGGTCAGTTTTCATTCCAATCCCAAAGAAAGGCAATGCCAAAGAATGTTCAAACTATGGCACAATTGCATCCATCTCACACACTGCAAAGTAATGCTCAAAATTCTCCAAGCCAGGTTTCAACAGTACATGAATCATGAACTTCCAGATGTTCAAGCTGGATTCAGAAGTCAGAGCAGCCAGAGATCAAATTGTCAGTATCCATTAGATCATCGAAAAAGCAAGAGAGTTCCAGAAAAACATCTACTTCTGCCTTATTGAATAAGCACTTCAAGTATTAACTCGTTTTATTCTTCCAACCTGTGAAGTAGGTATGATTATTATTCCTGTGTTAAACAACAGAATGCTAAGGCACAAAAAGGTTAAATTTATATGGTGTCACAAAGCTAGGAAACAAGAGAGCTGGGCTTTAATCAAGCCTCTGGCTCTAGAACCCATATTCCTAACCACTAAACTACTCTGTCTGAAGGTTATCAGGATAATCTGAATATCAGAATAATACTGTCAATACATTATCAAACCAAACTTGAGTCCATTGCCTATATGCATTAAAGCCAATCTATTGACACTCAGATCGTGAAGGACAGGGTAGCATTTATTGCAGAACAAGAAGCATGCACCGTTAGTGTTCAAAAGATTCCCAGATTCGCTGATGGCTTTCAGATAAAGTTTTTTAAAGACGGAGTAAAGGGAGAGAGTTGCAAGGTACCTGATCAGCCTGTGGACATTCTTCTGATTGGTTGGTGGCAGTCAACAGCAACATCCTTCTGGTTCATATCAGTATGGGACCTATGTTCCTGTGGTCAGCCTACAATTTATCTTCTTCCATGTGGTGTGAGTTTGAGTATTTGCAAAACAGCCCAAAGCATATGGTTTATAACATTATCTATAACCCTTGAGGAGGAACTAAAGGTCCTTGACTTTGTTTAATGGCTCAATCATTATTTTGTCTTGTTTGACTGTTTCTGCATTTTCTCACTTCTCTGATTAAATTTATATTTTGAACTTGGGGAAGGTCTGGGAAGCTGAAGTTCTTCTATGAAGAGGCAGGTAGAGGACATAGTGGGTGGAGGCGGCAATCTGTCTCAGAAAGGCCTCATAAGGTTGTGCTTGGTTATAAACACTAAATTAAGATGATCAAAGTTTTCATTCCAATACAATACCCCGATATAAAAGAAAACAAAGAACAAACAAAAAACAAATATGGGATTATGGTTTTATTTTTTTTAAAAAATGTTATATGCTCCAAAACACTTTACTTGGAAATATTCACTAGAAGTAGGAAAACAAACAACAGTACAGGACAGCAGCACAAATGCGTGATGCGCACTTTGACTATGGATGCGTTAGACGCATGTTAATGTAATACTTTCACAACATGACAGCTCATACTGTGTTAAAAAAAAAGAATATAAGAAAGCGATGCTAGAGAACTACAGAATCCTGTACTCTGTGCAGAAGGGATATCCTTATGGGAGCCAGAAAAGGAGCCCTGGAAGGTGGAGGAAAAAAGTGACAAGCGATCTACAACTAGCCTATCAGCCAGCTGTGAGTTTTTAAAAAATGGCATTAAAAAGAATCTGAGAAAGCCTTTAGAGACCATACCCCCTTGTATTACAGAATTTCCAGTGGAGCTTACAGTTGGAACTTACTTGCCTTCACAAGGCAAGAAGGGAAATTTTATTGTGGGGTTTTAGCCATGACTCTCACCTCACCCTACTGAACACGAAGAAATAAGAGAAAGCCTCTGTCATGATGTGCACTTTAACGGCGTCAAGCAATTCACAGTAGCCAGAAACCCTACAAATGCAGCAAAGCAGACAAGCCTTTAACTAAGTCTCAAAGCCTAGTCAACATGGGAAAATTCATCCTGGAAGAGAACCATGCAAATTTAAGGATTATGAAAATTCCTTAAACAGAGTTAAAGTTTTAGTAACCCATCAAGGAGTTCAAAATGGAGAGGAACTCCAAGTGTAATAAATTCTACAAGGCCTTTAGGTTATCACTTACCCAACAGTAAGGCCCACATTGGAGACAAACCCTTTAAATGTGATCAAAATGAAAAGTTCTTAGGAAGTGATTCATTCTTTAATCCAGCATCAAAACTTTCAAAGAGAAATTTTATGAATACACTGAATGTGAAATGGCGCATTTGATGGTGTTTAAACAGAGGGCAGACACAAATGATGAAGTAGACAGGTGCTTGGAGGTGTCTTCCCAACCACCCTAAATAAAACAGCACCTTTCTTAAGAGTCACGCTAGCCCCATACCCTGCTTAATTATTCATAGCACTCATTACTCACCACACTATATTTTTACTTCTTAAAATGCATTAACTTCTTCCACTAGAATATAAACTCTGATGTTTTACAAAGCTATATTCTCAGTACTTAAGGATAAAACTTAGCATGTAGTAGGCACATGTTGATAAGTAAATTGTAATACTTTGATCAGTGAATTATAGTACCTTCCTTATGTGGAGTATTTGGTATTTTGAAGTTAATCCATTCTAAATGAAACAGAATTCACTTGGCAGGCTTTAACATATAAAAATGTACTGTTCATTGCTTTGTGATATATCACGGTAAAAAGCACTGTAACTGTTATGATCTACAAATTATTCTCCAATTGTGTGGGGGATGAAAAAGCTGTACAAGAAGCACCACAACAGTACCCTCATTAGTATACCAACCAGTGAGAGACCCAAAAGGGCTGTTTCACAAGGGTCATGAAGACAAACTTGAGTCTCTAGCTTCTGAAGACAAAGTTCTCTTTTTCCCTCTGGTTCTAAATCTAAACAATACTTTACTCCTCTGAGGAACAATTCCTTCTTGGCCTTGTCAACCACTGGTACAAGAAGGCATGGCAGTTTGGAATCACATATCAGAAACCCTTTTGTGGCAGAGTTCAGCACTTAAGAATTATGTCTCTTACTAATTCAAACAGTATAACTAAGGGCCTACCATTCATTAAGCACTATGCATAAAAATAAAATTTCAAAACATGGAATTTGTCAACTCTTAAGAAAAATGACTATAAAGCCATATAATCAGTGTGATAACATGGGAGGGAAAGATTCAGGAAGGGAAGATTCAGGGAGCAGAAACAAAGAAACTTGTAACTTTGACTGAAAAGGGCTGAAAAAAGCCTTACAGACACAGTATCACTGGGGCCGAGTCCTAAAGGAAAAATATTCCCTTAGCCACAAAGAAGGGCAACGCATCCCAGTTAGAAGTAACGATAATAACAAAGGAAAAAAAAAAAAAAACACACAGCACATTGGGAAAGGAACTGGTACACTTGTGACTGATCATGATGCTCCAAAAGGGGTGGAGTGAGGATGGGTAGTCTGTGATTTAAATCTTCATGCTTAGAAAGCATAAAGGCATTTTCACAGCAAAACCTGTTAAAGACTGAATTAAATAAAAATCTTTTTAGCTGTGTGAGGATAAACAAGAGATAGAGATAGGGAGAAAGTCTCCACTTGTCCCAAGAGGTTCTATCAGAACATTTATCAAAAAGGAGCCTAAGGAACACTGTACTAGAATATGATCACACAAGAAGAGCTGCAGAGATGAGACTGGCAAGGTAGGCAGAAGAAAGCAGATTACAGCATTCTGTGTTGCCTTGCTTTGTGGAAGATCAAAAGAAAACATCAACTGGAAAAGATTTTAGATGAAAGATGAAGATTAGTTGTGTGTGAGCATGTTAAATTTAAAATTACTGTGGGATGTCTAAGTGAAGATATTTAATAGGCAATTAGAAAGAAGGTTTAGAGAGCAGAAGTTGGGATTCAAAGTACAGGTTTGGGAGTCAACCTAACATTACAGGTGGTAAAGCCATGGTTATGAATAACATCACATAGAGGTACAGTTGATCCTTGAACAATGAGGGGATTAGGGATGAATCCTCCTGGCAGTAAAAAATCAGAATATAACTTATAGTCAGCCATCCATACTGTAACTCCTCCATATCTGAGGATATGACCAACTGCTGGTTGTGTAGAAGTGTAGTATTAACTATTGAAAAAAAAATTTATAGGCAGTCCCATGTAGTTCAAAGTTCAAACTTGCATTGTTCAAGGGTCAACTGTATTTAGAGTAAGTAAAAAAGAAAAAAAAGGAGAAAGGTAGGAAGTAAATAGGGGAGGAGGAGGAAAAAGAGAAAAAGGATAGTACTTTGGGAAATAGCAATACCCACAGGGTACAGACAGGAAAAAAGAGAAGCCCTGGGAAAAAGGAGGAAATCGGCAGAAAGAAAAGGTGGGGAAACCGGTGGAGAGGAAAAGAGGTCTGGTGGAGACCTCTTTTCCTCGAAAAAGTGGGAAAATGAGTAGGGCAAAGCGGGGAAACAGAGACTGACCTCCTCATAGTCTCTATTTCCTGTTAAAATAAGACTAAGAGCCATGTGCTAGGGGAGGAGACATATGGCCAGAGAAAAATGATGAGGCAAGTCAGAGGTGTGTGTGAGCCACAATGGGAAAGGGACAGATTAATGACTTATGCTGAGGGCTCTTCTAAACTTGAAGGTGAGATAACTAGAGTGACTCCACTTTGAAGGGCTGCAGGAACTTCACATGGAATTCAGTATCCCAGAAAATGATAGGATTAATTCAATATGGAGAGAAGGGTTGAAGAGTGATTAGGCTGAAGGACAAGAGGAAGATGGGATCTGAAGGGACTGTGGAAAGCTCTTCATGTGGTGTCCCAGAAAACCAAGGCTGGACAGGGAAGGAAGAACACTCTGAAAGGGGCTGATGGTGAGGACAAAAGTAGTAGTAAGAGGAGGCTCTGAAGAAGCAAAAGAGATAGGAAAGAAGTAAGAGAGGGAGAAAAATCAACAAAAATGAGGAAGTAAAAAGTTGCAAAGATGAAAACGTCATTAGTTACTGAAATTGAAGATTTCAGAAACAGAAACTCAGGATGGTGATATTCATGGAGTGGCCATGGGAGTCAAGTTCCTGGAATGTGATGAAGTCAATGGCCCAGAGATTGAGGATACCGGCAAGGTATCAGACAGGTCATCCCTAGACGACAACAGGAACTGAGGTAGACAGAAAGACTGTCAGTGAGATACCAGGCTGGCCTTTAACACCCCTACAATCAAAGACAGAAAATATTAAAATTTCAGAATATATGAAAAGATGTGCCCTAAGACACATGACTAATGGCAGGCTAACCTAATGGTTTTATCTTCATTATTCGGTTAATAAACCATGCATATTCTTTTAAACTAAAGAAGAAAAATCATTTTAAAATTTTTATAAAATGCCTAACACTAAAAATTTTAAATGCCATTAGTACTATGTAGTGAAACAAAAATTCTTCTGTGGAGTCTTTAATTATTTATCTTACTCTGAAAATGGTACATGGATACAAGTCACAATTTTTCATTTTGCCAATTTTTAAATACACCCATAGCATATATCCAAAGCAAAGAGGTGACCTGATTTTAATCTCTAAAGTGTAGCAAACTTCGAGAGGGAGACTAAAAAAAAATGTAAAAACAGTTAAAATGTTCAGTTTTATGTTATGTATATTGTACCACAATAAAAAAAAAATCTGAAGTATTAATAACAGAAAAAATCTTTATAGAGATAAATTGGATTCCTTCTTAATATTAGTCATAGGATATCTGTAGTTCAGGCTGAGTTAGAATAATATAAATGCCATTTCAGAAATTAAAGAATCATTCCTTCACAGGTTTAAGAATATACAGTGAAGACGTAATGGCATTTAAAAAGGGGTAACCATGCTGGCTATCTTTATGTAGTGTAATGTTCATAAATTCACTATCATTATGTCTTCTTTTCTGGAATTTTCATTTCCTGAGTCTTTTTGTTTTTCTGTTTGAAAAGGACTAGAAGAACTTACTAGTTAGTGTGATGCTGAAAGAAGTTTAAAATTTGTTTTGCATTTGTTGTATTCCATTCTTGTTCTTTCAGGGGTCCTTCGCATACAAATACATACTTTTTCAAAATTTTCTCTCCTACTTCTCGGAAATCCAAAGGTTCTTTGTGTGCGGCGTAGCTTGCTCCAGAAACGCCAGTATCCATTTCATGATTTTCCGGCTGTTGATCTGCACAATGCTTCAATCCCCAGTAACACATTTCTCCACTGTACATCATAGCCAGCAAATGAATGTCACTAAATATTCCTAGAAAAGTCATTTAAATTGAGAGATTAGAATTTAAAAACTTTAAAAGAAACCCTAATGATTAAGACTCTAATAAAATCCTTTTATATCATTTGGCATTTTCCCTTCTCATTTAACAGTTATACTTAGAAAAGCCAAGTATCACTTAATACAATCCTCATTTCATTGATACTTCCATCTCTACTTTATAAAAGAAGCCAAATCCCACCCTCCCCAAAAATTATTTTTAAAGAATCATTTAGGTTCGTGTATTCACCTTTCTGGGATCATCTTTAGGATCTGTTTGAAAATCTAAATTAATGGAACCTCTCCCAGAAACATGCATTCCATATTCCACATACTACTCCGAGATTCCCCCAGTCCCATTCATGAACAGAACTTTTATTTAGGGGGTATATTCAAGGATCAGTAATATAGTTCCTATATTTCTACAATACAATCCTGCATAATCATGTCCCTTAGAGGCCATATAATTTGAAATAACTGAAGGTGTTATATTGTATCCAAGATGCTTCATCTTCTCAGGAAAAAGGAATACACTGCATGATTTCCATCAAAAACTGAAAGCATGATTGCAGAAAAAGGCAATTATATGATTAAACATTTATGACACAGAGTTTATTAATTTGACATTTTTTTAAAAAAACCCTAGAATAGTAAAGATTTGGGGATAAATGATCAACTTTGTACAACTCACCAAAGCTCTTTAAACCTCAGTTTGCAAAACTCAGGATTCCACATGCCCTAATTATTTCATGGAATTTTAACGAGCTTTTGTTCTGAGATTTTTTTCTCTTTAACTATGAAGAAATGAAGTGAAAAGAAAAGATTATGGGTAATATGCCTTGTACTTATTAAGTTATTTTGTACATATTACCCATAATCATTTTTTTCACTTCATTTCTTCATAGTTAAAAGATCAAAATCTTCAGAGAAAAAGCTAGAATAGCATTAGATATTATTCAGAATGTAAAAAGAAACAGACCTAGAATCTGAGAGGATCTGGATAAAAATCACTAACTTTGTGTAACTCCTCAAAGCTCTTTAGGCCCCAGTTTGCAAAAATCAAGATTCCACATGCTCTCCTTAATTTCACGAAGTTTTCTTAAGGAATAGTTGGTGGGGTTTCCCCCAACCCTAATTAATAATTTTCACTCCAGAATTATATTTCATATTAGATAGGGCATTTCATCGAATGCGTATCCTTTCTCATTTTTGTGATCTTACACCCTAATTATTCCTAAAAAGACTGGTAAAGTAAGGAGATAGGAGCAAAACTGAATGAAAGGTTGAACTTTTAAGTAGACTAGACCTTTAGAAGGAAGAGCTGAAGTAAGACCCACAAAGTGAGGCCACATGGGGAAGATGAGAAGTGTTTACTTAAGGGAGATCTGGCAGCCAGTTTACATGCAACTCTAAGCTAGCCTCATCCTTTATACTAACAAGGAATGACAGCTAAGAAAGGTATACAGATATCCCATAGGAAGGTGTCTCTGAGGAGCAAAAGAACAGCTATATACTAAAGAATGTTTCTGAAAATTCACTAGAATCACCTGGAGAACATGCTGAAGTGCTGGTTGCTGGATTCCCATCTCCAAAACTTGCAGATTCAGGTATGGGACTGCATCTATGAATCTGCATTTTTAACAAAGACTTAGGATCTACGGTGAGGCTGCTGGTCCATAAACTATGCTAAACTATTGTTTCAAAATACCAAGGAAAGAGATGAACAACATAAAAAATACTCTTCCTCCCTCCCTACTCTCTCAAGGAATCCATTACTCTCTAGTTACACTGTTTTTGGTGCTATAAATTTTGATTTTTCTGCTAAGTTCAGCATGGTTTTCAATAAAATACTTCACTATTTACTGTTCATATGCTCAGTGAACATGTATGTGAGAGTGGGGGATGAAGGGAGGGAGAGGATGAATAATCCATGAAGAGTGATGGCAGAGACTTTTATGTTAAAAAAAAAAAAAAGTGGCCATATTGGCATTCTCTAGAAGCAGTGATGTCTAAATCTGACTGCATCATAATTACAGGAAGTAATAAAAATAGATTCCTGGACTCCAGATATTGAATCAGAACCTTAAGGTGATACACAGAAATCAGTATTTTTTAATAAGCTACCCAGGCAATTAGTGATCTCAATTCAGAGCTCCTCCTTCAAGACATCTGAAATTCAAGTTCTGGGCTAAGCAATGAGCCAAAGGCTGCCAGGATGGGTGGCTGTTAGTGGCATATAAAAGGCATAAACCAAGGATGCACACAGCTGAACAGTCCTTTAACCTATTTAACTCCAGGGTTATAGTGACAAGGCTATTTTTATAAGGGCCCACAGAATAAAGAAACACAGAAATGAAATAAAAAGGTTTACTGAATACATTACTTGATAATTTCTAAAAGCAAAAAATTTAATGGCATACAGGTAATGGTCAAAGGACAAAATGATCTCACTTTCTAAAAAGACATAAAAATCACTGAAAGCATACATTGTTTTGAGTTTTATCAAAAATCAGGCAAACTATCATTAAGATCTGGCCAAAAAAGTTTTGATGATTCTTAAAGAACTTTCCACTCTAATTAGCATTAAGAACTATTCTGGGGCTTCCCTGGTGGCTCAGTGGCAAAGAATTCACCTGCCAACGCAGGAAAGACAGGTTTGATCCCTGATCTGGCAAGATCCCACATGCCGCAGAGCAACTAAAGCCTATGAGCCACAACTACTGAGCCTGTGCTCTAGAACCCGCAGCCCCCAACTACTGAAGCCCGTGTGCCCTAGAGCCCTGCTCCACAACAAAAACCGTTCTAATGAGAGGCCCGTGCATTGCAACTAGAGTAGCCCCCTGTTCACAGCAACTAGAGAAAAGCCTGTGCAGCAACGAAGATACAGCACAGCCAAAAAAAGGAAAAAAATAATTATTCCGAATTATGTTTTTTATACTGGCTAACAAAATTAAAAAAAAAACAAAAACCTTAAAACCACTCCACCAGGGTCTGAAGAGTAATTTAGCCTATGTAAAGTAGGCTTCCTGGCTACTAGTCTACATCTCAAGGAATCAAGTAGGGAGGAACAAACTGCTTTAGTTGGGAGCAAGCCAACACCAAGAGGACTGACTCCTGTGGCAAAACTGCTAGGGAGCTGATTTTACTTTCTTGTTTCCTGGAAAAAAAGAGACCCTATCTGTGCCTTTGATTCCCCTGTTGAAGAGGCAATGGAAGGTAGAGGCCAGTGTAATCAATTATAGTCCAAAAGAAGACCAGTATCACAAGGATAGTGATTTAAAAAAATTCCAGGCCATGAAAATATATAACTTTATGACTAGAAATGGGAGAATAAGGGAAATATTTTGCCTTTTTCTTTGACTTTAAATAGCTTTAATGTCTATCTCTGCTTTTTCTTTTAAATCAATCCATGCAGGTGAGGAAATTTTAGAAAGTTCATTTTCAATGCAGCTAATCAATTCACTAGTTACCTGGAATAAATACGTCTCATGAATAAATCAAAACACATCTGTCAAAACACCATGTTTGTCAAAACATCATGCTCACTGAAGGAGCACTTTATATCCACAACAAGTTTTTTTAAGGACAAGCCATTTGCCTGAATAAACTGAAAGGAAACTTTTGGACACCAGTAGCCAGTCATATATGTTAATGGCACTTAATTCAGTGTTTTTTTTTTTTCCATGCAATGTTTTCTAATAGAAAGGAAAAGTCTACAGCAGTTAACAAAGAAGAATTAAAACACACTTTTAAAATTAAGACACAGAATTTTCCCTAAGAAGTTTTCTTGTTCTTCCCATGTTTGATTTTTCTCATCAAAATTCCCCAGAATTTCACATGAAGTATAAAAGAAAGTTTGCATATATAATCTAACATCTTTCATCAGCTATGTGACCTTACCAGGCTTATAGGACCTCAGTTCTTCCATTTGTAAAAAGAGACACTAAAACTAAATGGTTCTTCCCTCTCAAACCTCAGTCTAAAACCTAAATGATGTTCTACTTCCAGTTCCAAACATTTTTAAGTGCACAGATGTTTATGACAGAAATCAGTAGGTACCATCCAACATGCACTCTTCCCTTCTTTCTTAGTCAAGAAACTTTACTAGGGATGGCAACGTATAATGTAAAGGGCAATACATCCCAGATTCCCTTCTAGCTATATGAAGCTCTGTGATTAAATTCTGGCCAGTGCAATGTTGGCAGAAGTGTTCTCAGTATTGTAACAAGCTTCTAAGAAGGCTGTAAGAAAGACCTGGCTGAAAGAAAATTCCTTTTGCCATTCCTAGAGACTGAAACATAGCTGAAACAGAAGGAACTCCAGCAGCATCTTGAGACACTGAAAATGGAAGCAATGTCCTCAACAGGGATGCTTGTTGCACAACTCTGGCAAATACTATTTACATGAATTCTATAAAGCACATCCCTCTGAAGTTGCAGGGCTCTACTTCAAAAGATGATACAGGAAAAAGATAGGAATCTGATGCCATGAAGCCACCATAACCAGTTGTGGACCCTTTTTAAGTGAAAAAGCAGTAAATTTCTTCTTGTTTTGAAGTTACTTCTAGTCCCTGTTACAAGAAGCCAAACCTAGAGCCTGAGCAGGGCTGGGTGGGGATGCAAAGAAAGTAAAAGCAACATGGTAAATTAATTTCTTTAAGCTATTAAACAGAGATTAGCAGTAATTTTATGTATTACATGAGAAGACTTCCAATTTTTAAAAAAGCCTTTTATTAGTTTTGTCTGTAATGTAAACCTTGAAATTTACTTAAATCATTTAAATCTAAGAAACATTTTAAAATCTTAAAATGCTCTGAAACACTTAGAAAACTGAAAAAAAGAAATCATATTACCTTCACTTAGTAACTTAGCTGTGTCTAGGTCTTGGAAAGAAGCTCCTTCATTTAACTGGATGGGACACCGAAAATTCAGCATCTGTAGTAAGTAACTGATTCCATCAACAAGATACTAAATGAAAGTCAAAAACAAAGAATCCAGGTTATTAAATACAGAGCTATAGAAACTTCAAATGTTAATATTTCTAATCAGGAGACTACTGGCTAATAGTTATTACTAGATATGTCTTATGGTTATTGCATTACAATGCTGTAAGGACCCACTACCTTGAAATTTCTTAAAGGGTATTTTAAAGTATAACCCTCCAATTAGTAAAAGGGTATGGGGGAAAAAACCTTCAAGGATCACAGCCTTGTTGTGGTGAAGGGGCTTTTGTAACTCATGAACCATGCTGTGCAGAGCCATACAATATAGATGAGTCATAATGAAGATGGATGGGTCAAAATGTGGTCTACTGGAGGAGGACATGGCAACCCACTCCAGTATTCTTGACTTAAGAACCCTATGAAGAGTATAAAAAGGCAAAAAGGTATGACACTTGAAGATAAGACCCCAAGGTTAAAAGTTGTCTAACATGCTACTGGGCAGAGCAACTACTAATAGCCCCAGAAAGAATGAAGCAGCTGGGCCAAAGCAAAAATGATGCCAGTAGAGGAAATCTCTGCTGATGAAAAGTATGGTCCGATCTATAAAGAACAAAGCTGCATTGGAACTTGGAATGTAAGGTCCATGAATCAAGGTAAATTGGACGTAGTCAAGCTGGAGGTGGCAAGATTGAACATCAACATCTTAGGAATCAGTGAACTAAAATGGTCAGGAATGGGCGAATTTAATTCAGGTGACCATTATATCTACTACTGTGGGCAGCAACTCCTTAGAAGCAATGGAATAACCCTCAGAGAGTCCAAAATGCAGTACTTGGGTAAACTTCAAAAATGACAAAATGATCTTGGTTCCCTTCCAAGGCAAAACATTCAACATTCACAGTAATCCCAGTGTACACTCCAACCACTGATGCCAAAGAAGCTGAAATTGAATGGTTCTATGATGACCTACAAGAACTTCTAGAATTATCACCAAAAAAAAAAAAGATGTCCTTTCTATCACAAGGGACTAGAATGCAAAAGTAGGAAGTCAAGAGATACTCAGAATAACAAGCAAGTTTGGCCTTGGAGTAGAAAATGAAGCAAGGCAAAAGCTAACAGAATTCTGTCAAGAAAACATGCCGGTCATAGCAAACACCCTTTTCCAACAACACGGGAGACAACTCTACACACGGACATCACCATCATCAGATGGTCAATACCAAAATTAAACTGATTATGTTCTTTGCAGGTGAGGATGGAGAAGCTCTATACAGTCAGCAAAAATAAGACCTGGAGCTGACTGTGGCTCAGATCATGAGCTACTTATTGCAAAATTCAAGCTTAAATTGAAGAAAGTAGGGAAAACCGCTAGACCACTGAAGCATGACCTAATCAAATCCCTCATGATTATACAGTGGAGGTGACAAACAGATTCAAGGGATTAAATCTGGTAGATAGAGTGCCTAAAGAACTATGGACAGAAGTTCATAACATTATACAGGAGGCAGTGACCAACACCATCCCAAAGAAAAAGAAATGCAAGAAGACAAAGTGATTGTCTGAAGCAGCTTTACAAATTGCTGTGAAAAGAAGAAAAGTGAAAGGCAAGGGAAAAAGGAAAAGATATACCAAACTGAATGCAGAATTCCAAAAAAGAGCAGGGAGAGGTAAGAAGGCCTTCTTAAATGAAAAATGCAAAGAAATAGAGGAAAAAACAGAATGGGAAAGACTAGAGATACCGTCAAAAAAATGAGGGACATCCAGCAAACATTTCATGCCAGGATGGGCATGATAAAGGACAAAAATGGCATGGACCTAACAGAAACAGAAGAGATTAAAGAGGTGGCAAGAATATACAGAAGAACTATACAAAAAGGTCTTAATGACCCAGATAACCACTATGGTGTGATCACTAGAGCCAGACATCCTGGAGCGCGACGTCAAGTGGCCCTCAGGAAGCATTACTATGGACAAAGCTAGTGAAGGTGATGGAATTCCAGCTGAGCTATTTCAAATCCTAAAGATGGTGCTGTGAAAGTGCTATCCTCAATATGCCAGCAAATTTGGAAAATTCAGCAGTGGCCACAGGACTGGCAAAGATCAGTATTCATTTCAATCCCAAAGAGCAGCAATACCAAATAATGTTTCAACAACCGCAAAACTGCACTCTTACATGCTAGTGTAACAAGGCTATACTCAAAATCCTTCAAGCTAGGCTTCAGCAGTACCTGAACCAAGAATTTTCTGATGTACAAGCTGGGTTTAGAAAAGGCAAAGAAACCAGAGACTAATTTGCCATCAATTTGCTGGATCACGAAGAAGCAAAGGAGTTCCAGAAAAACATCTTCTACTTCATTGACTACACTAAAGTCTTCGTGTGGATCATAACAAACTATGGAAATTTCTTAAAGAGATGGGAATATCAGACCACCTTACCTGCCTCCTGAGAAACCTGTATGCAGACCAAGAAGCAACAGTTAGAACCTTACATGGAACAACTGATGGCTTCAAAATAGGAAGAGGAGGATGTCAAGGCTGTTTATTGTCACCTGCTTATTTAACTTATATGTAGAGTACATGTACATGATGTGAAATGCCAGGCTGGATGAAGTTCAAGCTGAACTCAAGACAGGCAGAAGTATCAACAACCTCAGACGTGAAGATCATACCACTCTAATGGCAGAAAGCAAAGAGGAACTAAAGAGCCTCTTCATGAAGGTGAAAGAAGAGAGTGAAAAAGCTGGCCTGAAACTGAGCACTAAAAAAAAACCAAAATCAAGGCATCTGGTCCCATCACTTCATGCCAAATAGAATGTAAAAAAGTGAAAACAGTGACAGATTTTATTTTCTTGAGCTCCAGAATCACTCCAGACAATAACTGCAGCCATGAAATTAAAAGACATCTGCTTCTGGAAGGAAACCTATGGTGAAGTTAGACAGTATATTAAAAAGCAGAGATATCACTTTGATGATAAAGGCCCCCATATGGTCAAAGCTATAGTTTTTCCATAAGTCATGTATGAATGTGAGAGTTGGACCATAAAGAAAGTTGAAGGCCGAAGAATTGATGCTGTTGAGCTACGGTGCTGGTGAAGACTCCTGAGAGTCCCTTGGACTACAAGATCAAACTAAAGGAAATCAACCCTGAATATTCACTGGAATGACTTATGCTGAAGCTGAAGCTCCAACACTTTGGCCACGTGATGGGAAGAGTCAACTCACTAGAAAAGACCCTGATGCTGGGAAAGTCTGAAGGCAACAGGAGAGAATCAGATGGTTAGATAGCATCATCAACTCAACGGACATGAATTTGAGCAAACTCTGGGAGATAGTGGAGGACAGAAGAGCCTCACATGCTACATTCCACGGGTTGCAGAGTCAGACACAACTTAGGGGCTAAACAACAAGGGAAAAAAAATCACTAACCAAGAACACATGATTCAGTAACATACTTGTCAAAAATGTCATCGGAGGAAGAAATCAATAAAGATAATCAAGATATGTTCAATAAGAACTTGTTAAAAATATGGATACACTTACTATAATTTAGAAATACTACAATCAAATTTTTACATCTGAAACTGTGACCTCTTATTTGCAGGCCCACATAAACTGTGTGTACAACCAACCCAAGATAGGAAGAATCCACAGTGATACAAATATTAAGACAGGATCTTTGCATTTACTGATTTGCTCAGAAGAATCAAGAAAAATCAGAGAGCCACAATTTTCTAAGAGCAGGGTCATGTGGAATCTTTAGGAGTGATCTGCTAATAGAAAGCAGCTCACTACCAAGTTTTGTTTTCTTCAGGCCAAAAAACATGCTTAGAAATTAATACAGATTATCTGTCTTATACCATAAAGAATAAAAATCTGGGACTTAAAAAAAAGTGTAAAACTTTCCGGTTTACAAAGGATTTTCACATGTTATTTCATGGTTTTTCTTTTCCACATTATTTAATCTTCACAGTAATTCCAATTTAAGATTACACAGCTGATAAGTACAGGCCTGGAATGAAAACCCAGACCCTTTGACTCCTTGGTTCTTAATCCTATATTAAAGACAGATTTTAGAAACATTTAAATGCCAACAATCAAATATGTATGAGGAATTTGCCTTTTTACCTTTTTAAGTAAGCTAGATTTTCTTGTGAGCCATTCTCTCCTTTTGGTCAGAGAATGACAATACATGTAAAGTAGGGCTCCTCGCCTCCAGGAGAGACATTCCAGGAGTTCATCTCCAAGCAAATCGCAGTGCTGAAATACAACAAAGACTCAGTTAAAAAGAGAAATTTCATGTCTGTAAAAATAAAAACTAAATTTCAAAATATTGAGAAATTAAAAATATTCATTTCATAAAATCTGCCCTTTATTTAGCAACCTACACAGGAATGACTTACTTTGAATCAATTAGAAATAGAGACATCTACTGCTACATAAAAATTAAAATAACTACTCTAATTTATAAGTATTTCTAGAAAATTGATATTCAACTATTTAAGTAACTAAATCTTCTAATGTATTTCAAATGTAAGTATTCCATAGTCTGATGGAAAAAATAAGTTTTCAGAAATATATATATGTTACTCAAAACATTTTCTACTACTACTAAATTAAAATAATGAAAAGATTTGTACAAAAATACTTTAAATGAATCACACTTTTATTATGTGGTAATCATTTAAAACTTGGGATTGCTTATTTACACAGTATTCCCTGATGAAACAGAGAGCAACAAAGATATCTCGATAGAAACAGCCAGCAGATAGTTGAAGATGAGAAATTATTTGCCTGAATGAATGGATTTCCCTGCTGATCCAGGGGTTTAGAGTAGTAAGGGCTAGATACAAAAATCTGGGGAATCATCAAAATAGAGACAGCAGTAAAAAGTGTGTGGACAAGTTGTCAAACAAAGACAAAATAGAAACTATTAGAGGATTAAGGAGATATTCTTGGGGAGTGCCTATGTTTCCAGAATGGGAGAAAGGTGAGATGCTTAGAGAAAGAGGAAGGCTTCTCAGAGATGAAGAGAAGCATGAAAGGCCTTTAGGGATGTTACGATCCCTGGAAAGACAGCAAATGTCCAGGAGGAAGTGGACTGTGAAAGAACCAGGGAGGTGGTCATTAAGATTACTAGGAACCTTCAAGAAAACATAGCATCTGCAAAAGTAAAGGGAGTAGAAATAGCAAATGTGCATCTTTAGAAAATGACTATGCACTGTGTATAACTTCAATATAGAAAATGTTCTGAAACATATTTATAAAAATGGATGCTTTAGTTTTGACATTAGTCTGAAACGTTCAACTCTCATATATCCCTCCTTCAGTCAATTTAAAACAGAGACAAAGACACATTTAAGAAGGAAAAAACACAGAACCTAAGGGTAGTGTAGCAGGAATTAGCAGCATTCCACCATAACTCATAGTTGTGCAAAACTTACTTTTGGAAGCATATTATTTTCTTGAACCAAAATTTCTGGTTCTGAAAGAAAACTGATCAACTCTTTTACTTTCTGTGAAGAATCTTCAGGAAAATCTTCATCTACTAGCTTGTTCTCCTCAAAATACGTCATGTCCAAAATAGCCTGAAGTAAGAGAGAAAAAAATATAACATTAAAGATTTGAATTAGAATGAATAACTCTTACAGTTTAATCTTACATATATTCTTTGCAACCCCATGGACTGTAGTCCGCCAAGCTCCTCTGTCCATGGGGTTTTTCAGGCAAGAACACTAGAATGGGTTGTCATTTCCTTCTCCAAGGGATCTTCCCAGGGATCGAACCTGCATCTCCTGCATTGTGGGTGGATTCTTTACCTGCCAAGTCATCAGGGAAGCTCAGTAGTCCTATCTGTAAATATAATCTAAGACGAATTTATAGTAAACTTCGTAAGATTTAACTAAATAGTGATTTAAGATAATCCAGCTTTCCTCAAAAAATAAAATGGATATTTATGTTTTAATTCAGGTAAGTTAATAATATATAATTATAAAAAGGTTTTTATATTCTTTGTTATTTGCATATATTACTTTCTGAACATTTTCTAAATGCCTGCCATATCAAGAAAAGGTCACTACCTCCAGTTTTGTACACTGAATCTTCAAAGGATTACCTGTTTCCCCAAATGAAGAGTCAGCTCTTTCAAACTACTCAATCCTTTGTCTCTGTTTAATTTACTTGATGAAGACTAAGGAAACTGAGTTCTACTATTAGTTCTATCTAACCAACCAAACACAAGTCATATTTTACTTCTTTTTTAAAGCCTCAGTTGCTTTATTGACAAATTGTCTTTTAAAGTCCCTGGCCTTGAGGATAAAATGAATTAACAGATGTAAATCACTTAGAATATGACCTAGCACACAGCACTACTTAAGTGACAGGTGCTGTTGTGTTAGAAGGCCTAAGCCAGGAAGGGAGAGATCATCATCCTAAGGAAAAGGACCTGTTGATTTAGAACCACAAGTAAGCTCCAGAAAGGTTTGAGGCATTTTAATTTTATCTCTAATTCTTTTGCCTTATTCTCAGAAATAAGTTAAAAGTGTTTACAGCTCTCCTATATGAAAGAAGTAAGATAAACAGGGAACCTTCTGAAAGGAAAGAAAGAAAGTGAAGGAAATTTCTCCCGAGCTGCAATAGCTCTCTGGGGTTTGTGGGTACTTGTCAGAGGCTTATTCAACCACATCTGAAGGCAGAAACTATGTCCATGTATCTCCTAACAGAAAGCAGCGTCAGGCAGCTAAGTGCTATGAATGTGTGTTTTGGAAACTTGACTAAGTTTACTCTTATTCCTATAACTGTTATTTCCTATTACAACTTCATTTTTATTATCCCCTGGCAATCAAGTAAGGGTATATGAAGCACTCTGTCAACTATAAAGTGCTATATAAATGATAGCTACTATAATAAAATTATGTTTTTTTCGGGTTTTGCTTTTTTATTGTGCTGCACAAATGCAAGATCTTAGTTCCCTGATGGAATTCCATCAGGGTGGAGCCTGTGCCCTCTGCAATGGAAGAACAGAGTCTTAACCGCTACAACGCCAGGGAAGTCCCTCAAAATTATGTTTATTAATGTGAACTTGCCTCAGCAGTTTGAGAAAACCTAGAAAACAGATCTTGTCCATAGAGAGGTCTGAATCTGAAAGAAAAGGGAAAGAAGAAGGGGGAACAGTTTTCTGTTCTTATGGACTTGCATAACAAAAGCACAGGTAGTCAAGCGAAGAATCCAAAGGAAAGGTAAATTTCAGGGAAAAAAAAAAAAATAACCAGAGGCCTTATAGAAACCTCCATTCCCTCTAACCTTTCAGAGCTTGGAAATTGCGCACATGAGTATTTTGCTTAATTATCTATACAGGGAAACAATATTGTTATCTGTAAGATTTTTCCCCTGACTTTATAATCCACACATCCAATAAACTTTACTTTTTTGCAAATTGCCTCACAGTTTCAAGTCTATATGCCTTATACATAGTTTTTTGAACAAAAACATTTTAAATAAAGAACATTAAAGCTAAATTTTGGAGTCAACCCTCTTAAGTAAGCAACCTGCCCCCACAATATGCCAGAAACCATCTGATTCGGTACCTGTGTGTAAAGTTCTAGAAGATTTGATGGGGTTGAACATTCTTTGTCTTCTCCACACTGAAGTTTCAATTTTTCTAGAGCTGCAGAGGCGCGAATTAAAAAGTGATCTATAAGAGATAAAAATATGATTACTTCACCTAGTTTCAGGTGCCTTTTAAACAACAACAACAAAAAGCTACATTATCTAAAATGATAAAATTAATACAACATAGTAGTATCTTTTGTAAAACATTTAAGTATATCATAATGCCTAACTCTACTTAAATTTATCATGGAAATTTTTTCTTAAAAGCTGGACTTAAAACTTTCTAGATTCAGTTGCCATTTCTTAAGCACAATCTGCCTGTACTTTCACAATGTTTATGATATTGACATATTCAAAATGTTTAACCATTAAATTTAAAACTTTTATTGGAAGAGTACAAATAATATACATAAATCTATAGAAAGGACTTCCACTAAAAACTTATAATTTCATAAATACATTCTGTGAAGGAAAAAGACTGATTAAACCAAATGCCTCATAAAATGTAAGTGCTGTTAGTTATGAAATTATAACTTTATAATTATACTTACATATTTATGTATACAAATAGCTATTGTAAGTAAAATTACACAATATACCTGAGTAGTTTATTTCTTAAAAACCTAGAAATCAAAACCTGGACAAAATTAAATATTTCTGATACACCCTCTAAAAGCAACTCATCCTCACTTTCCCTCTACAGTGTCTAATTTATTCCTTTTTCCTTTTGCTTCTATGGTTTCACCTTTTCTTATGAATTTTTCCTCCCTAACCTACAAACTGTCCATATGCATCCAAGGTGCTATCCACCTTTGTGCGTCCTGGATTGGGAAGAACCCCTGGAGGAGGGCATGGCAACCCATTTCAGTATTCTTGCCTGGAGAATCCTCATGGACAGAGGAGCCTGGCAGGCTACAGTTCAAAGAGCTGCAAAGCATTGGACACTGAGCAACTAAGCACACACACACACCATCAAAAAAAAAAAGCCCAACATCAAGACACTTAGATCCTTGAGACTGCCCCTCGGTAGCTTTCTCCTGAAATATATAACCTTTTCCCCTCACTGGTAAACGGACAATGTAGGACCTGGTGAGGGTCCATTTGATCCAGCCTCAGCACCTACACAAGTAGGTAAGCAGATCAGTGTTGAAACAAAAGCACCACCAGTTTAAGTTGCGTCTGTTGGCAGTAATACGACAATCTTAAACTTTCCCTGGTAAGGACGAACCTGTATCTAGACCAGATTCTGAATGCTTTAAGGTCCACTATTCACCTAAATTGAAAACTACTTCTTCAGCACTGCTTTCCTATCTCTCCTCAGTCCAGAAGTATCACCCATACAGCTCAGGAAAAAAGATTCTACTGTGAACTGAAATGGTTTGGAACATGACACCCCTCAGGAGCTTCTTTAAACACTGAGTTGATATTTTTTTCTTAATTTGCCGTATTATTTTAAATGTAAAGACCTGCAATGAATTCATCAAACCATTGATGAAGGAGCATTTCACATTAACTCATGACATAATTAGAGAAGTGGAGGGATAATGGTTCACCATTTTAGAAAATTTTTATGAAATGTAGAACTTTTCCTAACCATTCAGTCAAAATAGTGACTGACAAAGCAAAGATAAGAGATTCTAACATAGTCCCCAGAAAAAGTTCCTCTAATGGTATATTTCCATATCGTAAACACATTGTGCTTGTCAATGAGAAATAAATGAACCAAAATTGACCAGTAGTACAAAGGACAGTATTCTTACATGGACTAGTGTCTGGCTGTATCTGATCAAATTCAAAAACTACAGGAACTATCAATCCTACAACCTAACATAAATATCATTAAAAAACAAATTTTTACTGTATTATTTTTGCTGTATTGTAAAATACAAGTTCAAATACATGGAACTATGTTTTAGTTAAACTTCATAAAATAAGAAAATCTTGCTAGTAATACTGAACAGTTCAGAACGTGGACCACTATTATTGCAATTCTAGTACATTTCAGAACTTTAAAGCCTCCGAACAAGAATATATACTTTACTTTTCAGCCCTCACTCTAGACTGGATTAAAGTACTCTTCCACTGGAAAATGAGAATGACTTTTGGGTTTACTGGTAAGTGAATAGCATACATTCTTTCATCTCTTCAGACTGGTTCTAATGGAGCTGGAGTGGGGTGGAAATCACTGAATAGTTTATTTAGAAGTAACTTGGATACACTTTCAGACAATAGCTACTAGAATAGCTACTACCGTCCATGAACTAAAATTATTCATGTGATTCACTTACCACAAACCAAAAAAGGAAACTACTTCAGGGTAGTCTTGTGGATTTTTAAGAACAGACCCCTAAGAAAAGAAAATCCAGCAAATAATCTTGTATGGAACTAGAGCCATTTTATCATGGACCCTATTCAATAAATTCACCAACTATTCAATCGCTTTGGAAAATGTTCCACTACTATCTCTCTCTGACTCCGAAGACAATGAGACACCCCACAAAAATTTTTTTAAACTTTCTATCTGTAGTAAAGGTGCAAAACTCGGTAAGAATGTAGAAACCTATAGGCAGCTGGTAAGTAACGAAAAAGAGCAAACGTCGAGGTGATTCTGTGTCAGTCTTTCCTAAGGAAACCGCTTGAGTGAGTGAAGTCGCCCAGTCGTGTCCGACTCTTTGCGACCCCATGGACTGTAGGAGCCTACCATGCTCCTCTGTCCATGGGATTTTCCAGGCAAGAATACTGGAGTGGGTTGCCATTTCCTTCTCCAGAGGATCTTCCCGACCCAGGGATTGAACCCAGGTCTTCCGCATTGTAGGCAGACGCTTTACTGTCTGAGCCACCAGGGAAGTCCAAGGAAACCGCTTAGATATTTCAAAAAAAAAAAACAAAAAACAAAAACCGCTATTCCAGTACCGACAGGGCCCTTGTGACAAGTGAGGTGATGAACGTGAGAGAATCGTTTTAATTATGCCAATGTAAATCTCTTCTGTAGACTACTGTTTACAGTTGAGTTTAGACTCCAAAACACAACACAAAAATTTACAACGTAGCAATGAAAATGTAGAACTATTATACACGCCAAACTATCTTTACGACATGCAAAACTATCATTACTTATTTGCGTACCATCATCCAACTTTAACCACTCATTTAAACTTTCCTGTGTACTTTCATCCGGATTTCGCCCTTTTGCCAGTAGCCACCGAGACAGTTAAAGACAAGAAGCACTGATTTGCCTGAGATTTCAGCGGTTTTCGCGGGTTATGAAAAACCTGGTCCGGAAGTAAACGCCTTTGCCTTAAAGCAATGTGAGCTCCTGGAGGTAGGCAAGAGACCGCCCAGCTAGGGCCAGAAGCGCAACACCTTCAGTAGTTCTGGCCTGGAATCCATAGACTACAGGCCGCAGCCTCAGCCCCTATGGCCGTCGAGAGCCAGCTCCGAACAACCGCCCGCCTGCCCGCCTCCCTCTCCTCAGCTCCCTCACCATCTTCGCCGGCGGCTTCGCTAAGTTGTTGTATGTGGGCCTGAGCCAGGTCTCCGAGTTCCTCCACTCGCCTCGCCACACTAGAGCTTGCGGCCGCCATGGCCACAACGGGCGGGCGCGCCCAGTCACGTGACCTCCCCGGCCCGAGGTCACCTGATCCCGTGGTGCGGGCGGGGCTGCTCTGGGCGGAGCTCTCTTGGTTGGTGGGAGGGGACCCCAGTTCCGAGAAAGGGCTGGCTCAGGCCCGCAAAGGTTGTTCTGGGTTACCCTCTTCCTCTCGGACTTCTTCCACAGCCCTGAGTAAGCACTTTGAGTACGGCATTGATGTCAGGGCACGCCTCCCTCCCGCCCCCTTTCTAAACCAATAGAGAGCCGGCTCTGTACCCGCGCTGATCCAATGAAAAGCCAGCTCTCTCCGCTGGGGTCTGGCTGGAGAGCACAGCAGCAGCGCTGGATTCCCCTGTGGGACATCCCAGGTGG
Organism: Capra hircus; assembly: GCF_001704415.2. Taxonomy (NCBI): domain Eukaryota; kingdom Metazoa; phylum Chordata; class Mammalia; order Artiodactyla; family Bovidae; genus Capra; species Capra hircus. The sequence goes on from NC_030827.1 coordinate 32,627,918, forward strand.
TTCAGACGTTGAGGAGTCTGCCTATAACGCAGGAGACCCCGGTTCAATCCCTGCGTCGGGAAGATCCTGTGGAGAAGGAAATGGCAACCCACTCCAGTATTCTTGCCTGGAAAATCCAATGGATTGAGGAGCCTGCCAGGCTACAGTCCATTGGGATCCCAAAGAGTCGGACACGACTGACTTCACTTCTTCAACAGAGCAGACATTAACCTCTGAAAATAGAGCTGTCTGGTTTTGGTTGTCTAAAATACGGAAAGCCCGACTGGCTCTTCTGGAGCACATCCAAATCTCTGAGCGGTTACTGCGGGTCTAGTTGGGCTTCCCTGGTGTCTCAATGGTAAAGAATCTGCGAGCAATGGAGGGACCTCTAAACTCCGATAGAAATTCCCAGTCTGTGTGGTTGAGTGTTTCTGAAGTTGAATTTTAGCAACTGGGTGTGCTTTATGTTTTGGTCTGCTTTGTCTAGCTCACATTTAGCATATTCATCTCGTCCCAGTGTACAAAAATTTTGCATTTACAAAAATTTCTATTGCTACACATCTCTAGACCCTCCCTTAAAGAAAGTTCTTCTCAACTGTGAGTTTCAAAGCACTTAGAAGTCTAACTTCCATTGTGCATTCCCTATTTTCTTGCCTCTGATCAAACAAACGTTTAATTCATCTTTTTCATTAATTGATTTGACACAGTGTATCTTGAGTAATCTCCATCCTATCTTCTGTCTTACAGAAGTTAGTTTTTTTATTTAATAAGGGATACTAAAAATAGGTGCCAACTTAAAATTGTCACTTGTCATCTGTTGCCATTTTACAAGAATGAAGTCACTAGCCATTGTTGTCACTGACCTTCAACATACCCTGAAAGGAGTTCCGGGCAGAGATCAGAAATGAGGCATGCTGTGCTCTGGGAAAAACTGGCAGAACAGGCCTTTGAATGGTTATTTTCAGGAGATTTTGTGAGCCCAATTCTTTGTATCTTCTCATGTCTGGAAAACCACTAGTCTTTAACAGAGACATCTGTTCCTTGTGACTAGCATCAAACCTTTGCAAAAATGTGTGCCTGATTGCAAGTATCCCCCTTCACTAAAACCATGTATATACTAACAGGTCCTAGGAGCTATGTACAGCCCAGGCTATAGTCCTCATCAGGTCCCAAATAAAACTTAACTCACAACTCACTGTGCATTTTTTTTTCTTTCAGTTCACATGAGGAAATTGTGTGTTGTGATTTATAAGTGATTGGCCACAATGGATTTCTTAGCTGACCTTTGTAATTAGTTTCTTCCTTCTGCAATTCACCCTAAATATAGGGGGCAGGAAACACATATTACTTTTGTGTCCTCAGTGATTCCTACAGTGCCTGGTACATAATAAATACTTAGGAAAAGTTTATTAATTAAACAAAAATTCCATGTTATTTTCTCAATATCAATTCAATTCAGTTGCTCAGTCTTGTCTGACCCTTTGTGGACTGCAGCATGCCAGGCTTCCCTGTTCATCACCAACTCCCGGAGATTGCTCAGACTCATGTCCATCTAGTCGCTGATGCCATCCAACCATTTCATCCTCTGTTGTCCCCTTCTCCTCTCACCTTCAATCGTTCCCAGCAAGAGGGTCTTTTCCAGTGAGTCAGTCCTTTGCATGAGGGGGCCAAAGTATTGGAGTTTCAGCTTCCACATCAGTCCTTCCAAAGAATGTTCAGGACAATCTCTAATAAGGAAGCTGAAGGCAAGGAATGTTATCTTATGTGATCAATGTGGGCTAAAGAGGGGACTTCCCTGGTGGTCCAGCAGTTAGGACGCTGAGCTTCCACTATAGGAGGCCACAGGTTCAATCCCTGGTTGAGGAACTGAGATCCCACATGATGGATGGTGAGGCAAATATATATATATATATATATATATATATATATATACATATATTGTTGTGGTCCACACAGTCAAGGCTTTGGCATAGTCAATAAAGCAGAAATAGATGTTTTTCTGGAACTCTCTTGCTTTTTCAGGGATCCAATGGATGTTGGCAGTTTGATCTCTGGTTCCTCTGCCTTTTCTAAATCCAGCTTGGATTTATATATATATACATATATATATATATATATCAGCCTTCCTCAGTGATCAATGCAAAGAAATAGATGAAAAGAACAGAATGGGAAACACTAGAGGTCTCTTCAAGAAAATTAGAGATACCAAGGGAACATTTAATACAAAGATGGGCTCAATAAAGAACAGAAATGGTATGGACCTAACAGAAGCAGAAGATATTAAGAAGAGGTGGAAAGAATACATGGAAGAACTGTGCAAAAATAGATCTTCAAGACCAAGATAGTCACAATGGTGTGATCACTCACCTAGAACCAGGCATCCTGAAATGTGAAGTCAAGTGGGCCTTAGAAAGCATCACTACAAACAAAGTTAGTGGGAGGTGGCAGAATTCCAGTAGAGCTCTTTCAAATCCTGAAAGATGATGCTGTGAAAGTGCTGCACTCAATATACCAGCAAGTTTGGAAAACTCAGCAGTGGCCACAGGACTGGAAAAGGTCAGTTTTCATTCCAATCCCAAAGAAAGGCAATGCCAAACAGTGCTCAAACTACTGCACAATTGCACTCATCTCACATGCTAGTAAAGTAATGCTTGAAATTCTCCAAGCCAGGCTTCAACAATATGTGAACTGTGAACTCCCTGATGTTCAAGCTGGATTTAGAAAAGGCAGAGGAACCAGAGATCAAACTGCCAACATCCATTGGATCCCTGAAAAAGCAAGAGAGTTCCAGAAAAACATCTATTTCTGCTTTATTGACTATGCCAAAGCCTTGACTGTGTGGACCACAACAAACTGTGGAAAATTCTGAAAGAGATGGGAATACCAGACCACCTGAACTGCCTCTTGAGAAACCTGTATGCAGGTCAAGAAGCAACAGTTAGAACTGGACACAGAACAACAGACTGGTTCCAAACAGGGAAAAGAGTACCTCAAGGCTGCATATTGTCACCCTGCTTATTTAACTTATATGCAGAGTACATCATGAGAAACACTGGGCTGGAGGAAGCACAAACTGGAATCAAGATTGCCAGGAGAAATATCAATAACTTCAGATATGCAGATGACACCACCCTTATGGCAGAAAGTGAAGAAGAACCAAAGAACCTCTTGATGAAAGTAAAAGAAGAGAGTGAAAAAGTTGGCTTAAAACTCAACATTCAGAAAACTAAGATCATGGCATCTGGTCCCATCACTTCATGGCAAATAGATGGGGAAACACTGGAAACGGTGACAGACTTTATTTTGGGGGGGCTCCAAAATCATTACAGATGGTGACTGCAGCCATGAAATTAAAAGATGCTTGCTCCTTGAAAGAAAAGCTATGACCAACCTAGACAGCATATTAAAAAGCAGAGACATTACTTTGCCAACAAAGGTCCGTCCACTCAAGGCTATGGTTTTTCTAGTAGTCATGTACAGGTGTGAGTTGGACCATAAAGAAAGCTAAGTGTCTAAGAATTGATGCTTTTGAACTGTGGCATTGGAGAAGACTTTTGAGAGTCCCTTGGACTGCAAGGAGATCCAACCAGTCCATCCTAAAGGAAATCAGCCCTGAATATTCATTGGAAAGACTGATGCTGAAGCTGAAACTCCAATACTTTGGCCACCTGATGCAAAGAACTGACTCATTTGAAAAAAAACCTGATGCTGGGAAAGATTGAAGGTGGGAGGAGGAGGGGATGACAGAGGATGAGATGGTTGAATGGCATCACGGATACGATGGACATGAGTTTGAGTAATCTCTGGGAGTTGGTGATAGACAGGGAGGCCTGGCATGCTGCAGTCTATGGGGTCGCAAAGAGTCAGACATGACTGAGCAACTGAAATGAACTGAAGATCCCGAGAACTTTGTGCAATCCTTTGACTGGGAAACAGTGGAAAATAAGGCTAGCTAATATGAACATTGTCAATATCAGAAGAGTTCATCTTTTCAAAAACTTAATGGGTTTATCTTCATGGGCCTTTTATACAGCAGCTAGCCTACGTACACACATTTTGTTTCCAAGCACTATTCATTAACTATTTAATCCTTACCTGCTACCTTTTGATATAGATAATACTCCCTATCTCACCCATACAAGGGAGGAAACAGAAGCTTCAGTTCAGTTCAGTTCAGTTCAGTCGCTCAGTCGTGTCCGACTCTTTGCGACCCCATGAATTGCAGCACGCCAGGCTTTCCTGTCCATCACCAACTCCCGGAGTTCACTCAAACTCATGTCCATCGAGTCAGTGATGCCATCCAGCCATCTTATCCTCTGTTGTCCCCTTCTCCTCCTGCCCCTAATCCCTCCCAGCATTAGAAAAGCTAAATATCTTCACCTAAGTTAGCAAGTAAAAAAGAATTGATCGTGAAACCCAACCAGGTCTGCTTGACTCCATAGCCTAATTGTAACAAATCTAATTATAAACGCATAGCAAGTAAAGGGAGGAGGGGAAAGTGTGCACTCTTTTGAGTGTTGCTAGCAGTAGTAGATTTTGGTTCCTGGCAAGGATCAGCTTGGCACCCTTTGCTTGATGTGAAATCTCGTCATGTGGACACAGTATACAATAGAAGCCTCTGCAGCCCACCAGGCTCCTCCGTCCATGGGATTTTCCAGGCAAGAGTACTGGAGTGGTGTATGGGCCGTTTAATTTTGGTCAGCTGATATAATATTAAACATTGTCAGTAGAGGGAGCAAAGTAGAAAATGCAATACCAGTGATACCCCAACGGTGGCAGTGCTGTTTAACATGCGCTTACACTGCAGGGCATCCAGGTTCAATTCCTGATCAGGGAAGTAGATCCCACAATGCCTCACGGCATGGGCAAAAAAGAAAAAAAAGAAAAGATTATTAACAAGGGGTTGAAGTCACAATGGACTGCTGGTAAGAAGTAAGAATAGAGAAACAACAGGGACAAGGGGCAGCCACTACCCCTGGGATATACATCTAGACTTTGTTGGAGAATTTCTGGCTGTGGATAGCTAGCCAGCAGAGAAATCACTGAAGTTCACACCATTGGAACTTGCTGGAACTCTACCCTCTGGGACTTGCCAGAAATCTGCCCTCAATGTGCTGGGAAAGCTGCTTATGGCACGGTGTCATACAGGAAACGTGCCTGAGATGGGTGCCAGGAGAAGCTGCTGGCAGTGCTGTAAAAGTCTCCAAGAAAGCATAGGAGAACCCAAAGACGATCTGTTTCCTGCAATGTCTCTCTAGCTCCCTCTACTGACAAGGTTTAATATTATATCAGCTGACCAAAATTAAACGGCCCATACACCACTCCAGTACTCTTGCCTGGAAAATCCCATGGACAGAGGAGCCTGGTGGGCTCCAGTCTGTGGGGTCGCTAAGAGTCGGACACGACTGAGCGACTTCACTTTCACTTTTCACTTTCATACATTGGAGAAGGAAATGGCAACCCACTCCAGTGTTCTTGCCTGGAGAATCCCAGGGACGGGGGAGCCTGGTGGGTTGCCATCAATGGGGTCGCACAGAGTCCCACACGACTGAGGCGACTTAGCAGCAGCAACAGCATAGACTGTGAAGAAGGCTGAGTGCTGAAGAATTGATGCTTTTTTTCCCTCCTTTATTTTATTTTATTTTTTATTATTTTAATTTTTATTTTTACTTTATTTTATTTTACAATACTGTATTGGTTTTGCCATACATTGACATGAATACACCACGGGTGTACATGAGTTCCCAAACATGAACACCCCTCCCACCTCCCACCCCATATCATCTCTCTGGATCATCCCGGTGCACCAGCCCCAAGCATCCTGTATCCTGCATCAAACATAGACTGGCGATTCATTTCTTATACGATATTATACATGTTTCAATGCCATTCTCCCAAATCATCCCACCCTCTCCCTCTCCCTCAGAGTCCAAAAGTCCGCTCTACACATCTGTGTCTCTTTTGCTGTCTCACATACAGGGTCATCATTACCATGTTTCTAAATTCCATATATATGTGTTAGTATACTGTATTGGTGTTTTTCTTTCTGGCTTACTTCACTGTGTATAATCAGCTCCAGTTTCATCCATCTCATTAGAACTGATTCAAATGTATTCTTTTTAATGGCTGAGTAATACTCCATTGTGCATATGTACCACAGCTTTCTTATCCATTCATCTGCTGATGGACATCTACGTTGTTTCCATGTCCTGGCTATTATAAACAGTGCTGCAATGAACATTGGGGTACACGTGTCTCTTTCTATTCTGGTTTCCTTGGTGTGTATGCCCAGCAGTGGGATTGCTGGGTCATAAGGCAGATCTATTTGCAATTTTTTAAGGAATCTCCACACTGTTCTCCATAGTGGCTGTACTAGTTTGCATTCCCACCAGCAGTGCAAGAGGGTTCCCTTTTCTCCACACCCTCTCCAGCATTTATTGCTTACAGACTTTTGGTTCGCAGCCATTCTAACTGGTGTGAAGTGGTACCTCATTGCGGTCTTGATTTGCATTTCTCTAATCATGAGTGATGTTGAGCATCTTTTCATGTGTTTGTTAGCCATCAGTATGTCTTCTTTGGAGAAATGTCTATTTAGTTCTTTGGCCCATTTTTTGATTGGGTCGTTTATTTTTCTGGAATTGAGCTGCAGGAGTTGCTTGTGTATTTTTGAGATTAGTTGTTTGTCAGTTGCTTCATTTGCTATTATATTCTCCCATTCAGAAGACTGTCTTTTCACCTTGCTTATAGTTTCCTTTGTTGTGCAGAAGCTTTTAATTTTAATTAGATCTCATTTGTTTATTTTTACTTTTATTTCCAGAATTCTGGGAGATGAATCATAGAGGATCCTACTGTGATTTATGTCAGAGTGTGTTTTGCCTATGTTCTCCTCTAGGAGTTTTATAGTTTCTGGTCTTACGTTTAGATCTTTAATCCATTTTGAGTTTATTTTTGTGTGTGGTATTAGACAGTGATCTAGTTTCATTCTTTTACAAGTGGTTGACCAGTTTTCCCAGCACCAGTTGTTAAAGAGATTGTCTTTACTCCATTGTATATTCTTGCCTCCTTTGTCAAAGATAAGGTGTCCATGAGTGTGTGGATTTATCTCTGGGCTTACTATTTTGTTCCACTGATCTATATTTCTGTCTTTGTGCCAGTACCATACTGTCTTGATGACTGTGGCTTTGTAGTAGAGCCTGAAGTCAGGCAAGTTGATTCCTCCAGTTCCATTCTTCTTTCTCAAGATTGCTTTGGCTATTCGAGGTTTTTTGTATTTCCATACAAATCTCGAAATTATTTGTTCTAGTTCTGTGAAAAATACCGCTGGTAGCTTGATAGAGATTGCATTGAATCTGTAGATTGCTTTGGGTAGTATACTCATTTTCATGAAATTATTGATTCTTCCAATCCATGAACAGGGTATATTTTTCAATCTATTAGTGTCCTCTTTGATTGCTTTCATAAGTGTTTTATAGTTTTCTATATATAGGTCTTTAGTTTCTTAAGGTAGATATATTCCTAAGTATTTTATTCTTTTCGTTGCAATGGTGAATGGAATTATTTCCTTAATTTCTTTTTCTACTTTCTCATTGTTAGTGTATAGGAATGCAAGGGATTTCTGTGTGTTGATTTTATATCCTGCAACTTTACTATATTCATTGATTAGCTCTAGTAATTTTCTGGTGGAGTCTTTAGGGTTTTCTATGTAGAGGATCATGTCATCTGCAAACAATGAGAGTTTTACTTCTTCTTTTCCAATTTGGATTCCTTTTATTTCTTTTTCTGCTCTGATTGCTGTGGCCAAAACTTCCAGAACTATGTTGAATAGTAGTGGTGAAAGTGGGCACCCTTATCTTGTTCCTGACTTTAGGGGAAACGCTTTCAAATTTTTGCCATTGAGGATAATGTTTGCTGTGGGTTTGTCATAGATAGCTTTTATTATGTTGAGGTATGTTCCTTCTATTCCTGCTTTCTGGAGAGTTTTTATCATAAATGGATGTTGAATTTTGTCAAAGGCCTTCTCTGCATCTATTGAGATAATCATATGGCTTTTCTGTTTCAATTTGTTAATGTGGTGAATTACATTGATTGATTTGCGGATATTGAAGAATCCTTGCATTCCTGGGATAAAGCCCAATTGGTCATGGTGTATGATCTTTTTAATGTGTTGTTGGATTCTGATTGCTAGAATTTTGTTGAGGATTTTTGCATCTATGTTCATCAGTGATATTGGCCTGTAGTTTTCTTTTTGTGTGGCATCTTTGTCAGGTTTTGGTATTAGGGTAATGGTGGCCTCATAGAATGAGTTTGGAAGTTTACCTTCCTCTGCAATTTTCTGGAAGAGTTTGAGGAGGATAGGTGTTAGCTCTTCTCTAAATTTTTGGTAGAATTCAGCTGTGAAGCCGTCTGGACCTGGGCTTTTGTTTGCTGGAAGATTTCTGATTACAGTTTCAATTTCCGTGCTTGTGATGGGTCTGTTAAGATTTTCTATTTCTTCCTGGTTCAGTTTTGGAAAGTTGTACTTTTCTAAGAATTTGTCCATTTCTTCCACGTTGTCCATTTTATTGGCATATAGTTGCTGATAGTAGTCTCTTATGATCCTTTGTATTTCTGTGTTGTCTGTTGTGATCTCTCCATTTTCATTTCTAATTTTATTGATTTGATTTTTCTCTCTTCGTTTCTTGATGAGTCTGGCTAGTGGTTTGTCAATTTTATTTATCCTTTGAAAGAACGAGCTTTTGGCTTTGTTGATTTTTGCTATGGTCTCTTTTGTTCCTTTTGCATTTATTTCTGCCCTAATTTTTAAGATTTCTTTCCTTCTACTAACCCTGGGGTTCTCCATTTCTTCCTTTTCTAGTTGCTTTAGGTGTAGAGTTACGTTATTTATTTGACTTTTTTCTTGTTTCTTGAGGTATACCTGTATTGCTATGAACTTTCCTCTTAGCACTGCTTTTATGGTGTCCCACAGGTTTTGGGTTGTTGTGTTTTCATTTTCATTAGTTTCTATGCATATTTTGATTTCTTTTTTGATTTCTTCTGTGATTTGTTGGTTATTCAGAAGTGTGTTGTTCAGCCTCCAAATGATGGAATTTTTAATAGTTTTTCTTTTGTAATCGAGATTTAATCTTAATGTATTATGGTCAGAACAGATGCTTGGAATGATTTCTATTTTTTTGAATTTATCAATGTTAGATTTATGGCCCAGGATTTCATCTATCCTGAAGAAGGTTCCTTGAGCACTTGAGAAAAAGGTGAAATTCATTGTTTTGGGGTGAAATGTCCTATAGATATCAATTAGGTCTAACTGGTCTATTGTATCATTTAAAGTTTGCGTTTCTTTGTTAATTTTCTGTTTAGTTGATCTGTCCATAGGTGTGAGTGGGGTATTAAAGTCTCCCACTATTATTGTGTTATTGTTAATTTCTCCTTTCATACTTGTTAGCATTTGTCTTACATATTGCAGTGCTCCTATATTGGGTGCATATATATTTATAATTGTTATATCTTCTTCTTGGATTGATCCTTTGATCATTATGTAGTGGCCTTCTTTGTCTCTTTTCACAGCCTTTGTTTTAAAGTCTATTTCATCTGATATGAGTATTGCCACTCCTGCTTTCTTTTGGTCTCTATTTGCGTGATATATACATTTACAGCCCTTCACTTTCAGTCTGTATGTGTCCCTTGTTTTGAGGTGGGTCTCTTGTAGGCAGCATATACAGGGGTCTTGTTTTTGTATCCATTCAGCCAGTCTTTGCTTTTTGGTTGGGGCATTCAACCCATTTACATTTAAGGTAATTATTGATAAGTATGATCCTGTTGCCATTTACTTTATTGTTTGGGGTTCGGGTTTATATACCCTTTTTGTGTTTCCTGTCTAGAGAATATCCTTTAGCATTTGTTGGAGAGCTGGTTTGGTGGTGCTGAATTCTCTCAGCTTTTGCTTGTCTGTAAAGCTTTTGATTTCTCCTTCATATTTGAATGAGATCTTTGCTGGGTACAGTATTCTGGGCTGTAGGTTATTTTCTTTTATCACTTTAAATATGTCTTGCCATTCCCTCCTGGCCTGAAGAGTTTCTATTGAAAGATCAGCTGTTATCCTTATGGGAATCCCCTTGTGTGTGATTTGTTGTTTTTCTCTTGTTGCTTTTCATATTTGTTCTTTGTGTTTGATCTTTGTTAATTTGATTAATATGTGTCTTGGGGTGTTTCGCCTTGGGTTTATCCTATTTGGAACTCTCTGGGTTTCTTGGACTTGGGTGATTATTTCCTTCCCCATTTTAGGGACGTTTTCAACTATTATCTCCTCAAGGATTTTCTCATGGTCTTTCTTTTTGTCTTCTTCTTCTGAGACTCCTATAATTCGAATGTTGGAGCATTTCATATTGTTCTGGAGGTCTCTGAGATTGTTCTCATTTCTTTTAATTCGTTTTTCTTTTTTCCTCTCTGCTTCATTTATTTCTACCATTCTATCTTCTATTTCACTAATCCTATCTTCTGCCTCCATTATTCTACTATTTGTTGCCTCCAGAGTGTTTCTGATCTCATTTATTGCATTATTCATTGTATATTGACTCTTTTTTATTTCTTCTAGGTCCTTGTTAAACCTTTCTTGCATCTTCTCAATCCTTGTCTCCAGGCTATTGATCTGTGATTCCATTTTTATTTCAAGATTTTGGATCATTTTCACTATCAATATTTGGAATTCTTTCTCAGGTAGATTCCCTATCTCTTCCTCTTTTGTTTGGTTTGGTCGCCATTTCTCCTGTTCCTTTACCTGCTGAGTATTCCTCTGTCTCTTTGTCTTGGTTATATTGCCGCATTTGGGGTGGCCTTTCTATATTCTGGGAATTTGTGGAGTTCTCTTTATTATGGAGCTTTCTCACTGTGGGTGGGGTTGTATCAGTGGCTTGTCAAGGTTTCTTGGTTAGGGAGGCTTGTGTTGGAGTTCTGGTGGGTGGAGCTGGGTTTCTTCCCTCTGGAGTGCAGTGGAGTGACCAATAATGGGTTATGAGACATCAATGGTTTGGAATAACTTTGAGCTGCCTGTATATTGAAGCTCAGGGCTGTGTTCCTGTGTTGCTGGAGAATTTGCGTGGTATGTCTTGCTCTGGAACTTGTTGGCCCTTGGGTGGTGCTTGGTTTCAGTGTAGGTATGGAGGTGTTTGATGAGCTCCTATTGATTAATGTTCCCTGGAGTCAGGAGTTCTCTGATGTTCTCAGGATTTGGACTTAAGCCTCCTGTTTCTGGTTTTCAGTCTTATTTTTACAGTAGCCTCAAGACTTCTCCATCTATACTGCACCGATGATAAAACATCTAGGTTAAAGATGAAAAGTTTCTCCACGTTGAGGGACACCCAGAGAGGTTCACTGAGTTACATGGAGAAGAGAAGAGGGAGGGGGTAGTTAGAGGTGACTGGAATGAGATGAGGTGTAATCAAAAGAGGAGAGAGCAAGCTAGCCAGTAAATCACTTCCTTATGTGCACGCCACAGTCTGGACCGCTTAGAGGTATTCACGGAGTTATACAGGGAAGAGGAGAGGGAGGAAGTAGACAGGGGTGGCCATGAGGGAATTGAAAAGGGGAGAGACAGATCCAGCCAGTAACCAGTTCCTTAGGTGTTCTCTACCATCTGGAAGACACAGAGATTCCCAGAGTTGGGTAGAGAAGAATAGGGAGAGGGAAGAGACAGAGGCCACCTGGTGGAGAAAAAGGAGAGTCCACTGGAGGAGAGAGTGGTCAAGGTAGTAATCTTGCTCTCAAGTAAAACTGGGTAGTGAAGTTTGGGTTTTTAAATGTACAAAATTGACAACAAAAACCAAAAAGCAATGATTAAAAATCTAGAGTAGAGGTTGGATTTTCAAAAATACAATATTAAAGAAAAGAAGAAGAAGAAAAAGAAAAAAAAAACAAAGCCACAAGAATTATTAAAAAACAACAACAACCAGACATAGACTATATATGGTGTTTGCTTTAAAAAATAGGGCCTTTTTTTTTTTTTGAAAAGTAATAGTAGGTTATAGAAATAAAAATTAAAGGAGAAATAGAAGACTTAACAATTTTTAAAAAGTTAGAAAAAAAAGAAGAAAAAACAACCACACAACAACATCAACAAAACTAACAAACAAACAAACAAAAAATCAAAAAGAAAAAAAAATTATCGTAAAAATAGGAAAGATATATTTGGACCTTTCTCTGGTGTTGTGGGCAGTGTGGGGTCACTTCCAAGGTGGTTCCCTCTGTTTAACTTCTTTTCTTTGCTGGTCTCTTCCGTGTCTGATTTCCGTCCTGACATGGGGGGGCGGGGAGGGGCCGGGGGGGGGGGTGGTGGACACTTGGTTGTTTTTTTTTTTAGGCTCACTTGTTCAGTCTCGCTGTGGGGAGGGAGGGATGCTGCAAACAAATAACACTGTTGTGTGCATGCAGTGTCTCAGCCCTGCTGGGCCTGCCCCTGCTCTCAGCACACAAACCCCTCCAGCTCTACGTTGCTCCACCAGGAACCGTCTGAGGCCAGCCCTAGGCTGCATGCACCTCCCTGGTCTAAGCCGCTCAGGTTCGGCGCTCAGGTAGCCCTCAGAGGCGCAGATCCGGTTGGGACTGCGCTTTGTGCCCTTCCCAGGACCGAGTAGCTCAGGAGTTTGGCGAGCGCAGTTGCTGCGACTTGTCACCTTTCCTGTCTCTCCTGCTCAGTTTTCTGGTGTACCGCTGGCACCCCTTGTGAGGCAGATGGTGACTGTCCAAAACCCCCAGAAGTCTTAGCAAAGAAGCCCGCTTGCAGTTTTGTAGGTAAAGTCTCTCTGGGGCTGCGATTGCCCCTTTCCAGCCCTTATGGCTCTGGCTGTCTGTCTCCAGCGGGGGATGGTCTACAGCTGGCTATTTCCGTTCTGTCCTTTGTTCTGTGCGCAGTCCTGGCTGTGTCTTATGTTCGAGCTTTTCGGCGGTACTATCCCACAATCTGGTTTGCTAGCCCAAGTTAGTTTGTTCTGGTTATGCGCGGGGCATTCCTGCACAATTCTTAAAAAGCACTGCAGCCCGCGCCTCCTGCACCTCCCTGCCCTGCCCCCACTTGCTAGTGGTGGATGCAGACGTCTGCGCTGCTTTTCCGCTGGAAGAGTTACTGTTGGGCTTGTAATCTGTGGATTTTAATTATTTATTCATTTTTCCTTCCTGTTATGTTGCCCTCTGTGCTTCCAAGGCTCGCCACAGACTCGGTAGGGAGAGTGTTTCCTGGTGTTTGGAAACCTCTCCTCTTAAGATTCCCTTCCCGGGATGGGATTCCCTTCCTGGGACGGAGCTCCCTCCCCACCTCCTTTGTCTCTTTTTTCGTCTTTTATATTTTTTCCTACCTGTTTTTGAAGACAATGATCTGCTTTTCTGGGTGCCTAATGGCCTCTGCCAGCATTCAGACGTTGTTTTGTGGAGTTTGCTCAGCGTTGAAATGTTCTTTTGATGAATTTGTGAGGGAGAAAGTGGTCTCCCCATCCTATTCCTCCACCATCTTAGGACCGCCCCCAGAATTGATGCTTTTGAACTGTGGCATTGGAGAAGACTCTTGAGAGTCCTTTGGACTGCAAAGAGATCCAACCAGTCCATTCTAAAGGAGATCATTCCTGGGTGTTCTTTGGAAGGAATGATGCTAACACTGAAACTCCAGTACTTTGGCCACCTCATGCGAAGAGTTGACTCACTGGAAAAGACTCTGATGCTGGGAGGGATTGAGGGCAGGAGGAGAAGAGGACGACAGACAATGAGATGGCTGGATGGCATCACCGACTCAATGGACATGAGTTTGAGTGAACTCCAGGAGTTGGTGATGGACAAGGAGTCCTGGTGTGCTGTGATTCATGGGTTGGCAAAGAGTCTGACATGGCTGAGCGACTGAACTGAACTGAACTGATATGTGTATATATATATATTGGGCTTCCCCTATAGCTCAGTTGGTAAAAGAATCTGCATGAAGTGCAGGAAACCTGGGTTCGATCCCTGGGTTGGGAAGATCCCCTGGAGAAAGAAATGGCAACCCATTCCAGTATCCTTGCCTGGAAAATCTCATGGACAGAGGAGCCTGGTGGGCTGCAGTCCATGGGGTTGCAAAGAGTCAGGCACGACTGAGTGACAAACATATGTATATATACACATATATATGGGCTTCTCATCTGACACTAGTGGTAAAGAACCTGACCACCAATGCCGGAGAAGCTAAGAGACGTGTGTTTGATCCCTGGGTGAAGATCCCCTGGAGAAGGAAATGGCAACCCATCCCAGTATTCTTGCCTGGAGAATCCCATGGACAGAGGAGGAGCTTGTGAATATATATTCATAAAACAGGCAAAATTAATAAATTTGTAGCTGAGAGGCAATAAATCTACAACCAGAAAAATGGAGAAGAACATATCTGGCACAGGAGATAGCATATGCAAAGCCTTTGAGTTTAGAAAGAATTTGAGAGTTTTGAGGGATGAGAGAAGGGCAAAGGTTTCTGGTGCAAGGAGGCAAGTGGAACAAGGTGAGGCTGAGGAGCAAAGTGAGAGGTGGATGCCTCACCCTCAACCATGGAAATGAACTCCACACCCCGAAGTGAGCCCCCAGCAGCTGTGTCTGAATTAATCAGCTTTGTCTTATGGCCATGGCCAATTCATTTATTCAATTAGTTGGACATAAATTCGTTCAATATTGAGTGAGCCCAATACTCTATGCCAGGCACATATAATATGGCAGAAGACAGACCTATCTTTGTGGAGATCAATTCAAGGACAGACAGATCCAGGGGTAAAAGTCTGACTGAACACAAGCCAATTAGATTCTTCCCCCTGGTAATCCGAGACACTAAAGACAGAACACTAAACAAATCCACGTCAGCACTCCAGTGAGAGGAACCCACCTGCTGCTGCAGAAGTCCCTGGGGAGGACTTGGTTCCTTTAACTCCCCACTTCTGTCTTGATTGCTCAACTTTTCCTTGATCATCTCCTGTATCTGTATCCTGAAACTAATTAGAGTCAGTTTATGTTGCATGCCATATAAAACAAAAACATGAACAGAGGGAATTCCCTGGTGGTCCAGTGGCTAAGACTCAGAGCTCCCAATGCTGGGGCCCCAGGTTTGATCACTGATTAGGGAACTAGATCCCATAGAACACAACTAACACCCAGCACAATCAAATAAATAAGAAAACAAACTATTATATATATATGTAAACAGTATGAGTATAGACAGTAGAGGCAGATTAAGCAGGCCTCTGATAACATGTTGGAGATTGTAGACTTTATCTTAAATGGGAAAAAAAAGCTATCGAAGTGTTTTTGACAAGGAACTGATATGATCAGACTGCATTTTAATGACTCACTCAGGCTAGAATGGAATGATAGAAATGTGAAAGAAAATTTGGTAGTTCAGTTGGGAGACTAGTTCTCTGGATGCAAATAAAGTAATTCCTATCAGAATGAGCACAGCTGAAATACAGAGGATTAACTTTGACACACTACAAAAGAAGAATCAATAGGACTTGGTGATAGGATTGGATGGGAGAGGAGAAGGAAAAAGAGCTATGGAGAATGTTTTCCAGGTTTTGCCAAGAGCTATTTGGCCAATGGCAGTGACATTTGTTGGCTCAGATGAAGATAGAGGAGGAACAGATTTGTGGGGAAAAGCAAGAATTAATTCAGCCTTATTGATTTGTAGAGCTCTATATGTAAACCTAAGCTCAATAAAACTTTCCCCCCATTTTTTTAATGAGGCAAAATTTACATAATAATACTAACCAGCTTAAAGTATACAAATCAGTGACATTTAGAATATTCACAATATCATTCAATCACCATTTGTATCAAATTTCAAAACATTTTCTTTAACTCCTCCAAAAGATAACCCCATACCCATTAAACAACCATCTTCACTCTTTCTTCCTCCAAGTTCTTGACAACTCCAAACTGCTTTCTGTTTCTGTGGATTTACCTATTCTGCGTAATTCACAGACATAAAATCACATGCTCTTTTTTGTCTGGCTTAAACTGAGCATAGTGTTTATGAGATGCTACATCCTGTCTCATGTGTCAGCGCTTCACTTCTCTTTATGGCTGAATAAAATTCCATTGTGTGTATGTATATACCACAACTTGTTTGACCATTCACTGTTGATGGACATTTGGACTGTTTCCACCATTCAGCTGTTGTGAAAAGCGCTGCTGTGAATACGCATGTACATGTCCTTAAGTTCTTGACTAAAACTTTTATCTATCTAAATTTTTACATTCATCTAAAAAAGTAATTAGCAATTAATTTTTAAGTTTTCACTTGGGAGAAAGAGAAAGGGAGAGAGAGAGTGATTCCCTATAGGCATACTGGTAATTAACAGCACCCTGTGCAAAAGGACTCAAAATGTTAAAAGTATGATGATTAAAGGGTTAAATATATAATTTAAGCTCTAGAATAAATTCTGTCTGGAACAGAGCAGAAAGACTACTGTGCCATTTAGGTTTTCTAGGTCTACTTTTACGTTACAAGAAGCTGTTTCTCCTTTCCCACTCCCCAAGGTAATTAATCACTTCCCCTGTTCTGTGGGCAGCCTTATTTGGCTGTTTCCTTTAGCATTTTTAGTGATATCCATATTACCTGCAGGATATATCTGCCAGATAAACTAAAAAAGTGTGCACTATTGCTGCAATATCAAATAATTTCCAAGTTCTGTGCTTTGTCAGTGACATGGCATTTAAAGATTGGGTACATGCCTAGTAATGGGATTGCTGGGTCATATGGTAGTTCTGTTTTTAGACCCAGCAATCCCACTGCTAAAGAGCCTCTTGATGAAAGTGAAAGAGGAGAGCGAAAAAGTTGGCTTAAAGCTAAACATTCAGAAAACTAAGATCATGGTATCTGGTCCCATCACTTCATGGCAAATAGATGGGGAAACAGTGGAAACAGTGGCAGACTATTTTTCTGGGCTCCAAAATCACTGCAGGTGGTGACTGCAGCCATGAAATTAAAAGACGCTTACTCCTTGGAAGGAAAGTTGTGACCAACCTAGACAGCATATTAAAAAGCAGAGACATCACTTTGCCAACAAAGGTCCATCTAGTCAAAACTATGGCTTTTTCAGTGGTCATGTATGATTGTGAGAGTTGGACTATAAAGAAAGCTGAGTGCCAAAGATTTGGTGCTTTTAAACTGTGGTGTTGGAAAAGACCCTTGAGAGTCCCTTGGACTGCAAGGAGATCCAACCAGTCCATCCTAAAGATCAGTCCTGCATATTCACTGAAAGGATTGATGTTGAAGCTGAAACTCCAATACTTTGACCACCTGATGCAAAGAGCTGACTCATTTGAAAAGACCCTGATGCTGGGAAAGATTGAAGGCAGGAGGAGAAGGGGACAACAGAGGATGAGATGGTTGGATGGCATCACCGACTCAATGGACATGAGTTTGGGTAAACTGTGGGAGTTGGTGATGGACAGGGAGGCCTGGCGTGCTGCAGTCCATGGGGTCGCAAAGAGTTGGACATGACTGAGTGACTGAAATGAATCCCACTACTAGGCATATACTCTGATAAAATCATAATGCAAAAAAGACATGCATGAATTGGGAGATTGGGCTTGATTTATGTACACTGCCATGTGTAAAACAGATAGCTAGTAGGGACCTGCTCTATAGTACAGAGAGCTCAGCTTGGTGCTCTATGATGACCTAGAGGGATGGGATGGGGATGTGGGGTGGGAAGGCAGTACAAGAGGGTGGGGATATATGTATACATATAGCTGATTCACTTTGTTGTACAGCAGAAACTAACATAACATTGTAAAGCATCTATATCCCAATTTTTTAAAAAAGATTGGGTATGATATTATAAGTTCACTGGAATCTTGAGAATCTTAATACTTCTAAAACAAGTTAACAAAACACATTGAAACTTTACAAACAACACATTGTCTAACTTGCAAAGATTCAGTTAAAAGCTATTCTTTGATTTATATTCAGTTCAGTTCAGTTCAGTCGCTCAGTCGTGTCCGACTCTTTGCGACCCCATGAATCGCAGCACGCCAGGCCTCCCTGTCTGTCATCAACATATTACATTTTTAAATCCCTAATATGCAAATATTACTAAAAATGTATCCACACAGGACATAAATTTCAACTAACAGATCAAATATACTAGCTTCTTAATATCCGAAAGAACTCATCTTAAGGAAGAGTGTTGTATTAGGTATATAACTTTGGCTGCAGGATTCAGAAAGCCCAATTACCACATAAACAGTGAGGAAATATGATACATAGTTTGGATTATGAATCTCAGAGGCTGGACAGGCTTCAGTGCTGATTTAAACCGGCAGCCCCAGCTCCATGTCTCTACAAGTGTCTTGGCTCTGCCTTCTTTGTTTGTTGGCTTCATCCTCAACCTGACAGTGAAAGAGATGCACCCATTCCAAGCCTCATATCTAAGGAAACTACTGTCAGAGGAAGAGAGAGGCAGGTATTAGTGGAAACTTTCACAGATTTATAGGGAAGTACTTCTCTAGAAGCCCAGATCAAACATTCCCTCACACGTTATTGGTTCAATCTGTGCCACATACTGGTCCAGAACCAATTGCTAACACAGGGTTAAAATTATCCTTATACCAGTCAGGTCTGTATCAGTCAGAGTTCTCCAGAAAAACAGAACCAATAGGGGATAGATATATAGGTAGAGATATATGCACATATATGTCACAAAAATAATCTCCTTAAGGTTAACTCATAGATGTTAACCTCACCTAAAAAATACTTCACAACAACACCTTTGTTAGTACTTGATTAGATAACTTAATACTATAGCCTACCAAAGTTGACACATAAAAGTAATCATCACAGAAATTCCCTGGTGATTGAGTGGCTAAGATTCTGAGCTCCCAGTGCAGGGGACCCAGGTTTGACTTCTGGTCAGGGAAGTAGATCCCACAGGTCACATTCCAGCAGAAGGATGAAAGATCCCACATTACCACAATCAAGAGTTGAAGCAGCCTAATTAATTAATTAAAACAATTAACCATTACAGGATCCATTTTGAAACCCGTGAAGAATATGTGAAGAGTGAAAATGGAAACCTGTACAAAATCAGGATTCTGACCAAGAATTGGTTAGTAATGTAGCACAAAGTTAAAGCCCAAGAGCATTGCTTTATGCCTGTTAGTAAGAAAAATCCATCCTTTAATTTCTACTGAATCCACTGAGGTAAAAGTTCTCCTTACCCCACTGCATAATATTGTTTATACTAATTTCAGTGATTTTTAAAAATGCTTTTAATGCACAAGGCTTAGCAGCTTTAGTTTTTCTTTTCAATTTATCAGTAAAAATTAAGACAATAAAATACCATATAAAAGAGAAGCTAATACTTTTCTAATTTAAAAAATTCCACTTCTTACATTGCCAAAATTGAATAAACTTTTATTTCTTCTACTTGATCCAGAAACCTCTTTTTTAGCTCATTGCCAGTAATAATTAACTGCCTCTGGTAAATGCAAACAACTTGTGCCAAGACAACTCGTATCAAGTTAATGATTTGGAGTCAGTCACTTTTTACCAGATTTCTAAACCCTGTGGTCTTAGGGAAGGGAAGTCCTACAAGCTACAATCTGCTTTTGTCTCCTCATATCCTTACTATCCTGAATATCCTTTTCCAAGATTCTTCCCAACAATCACCTCCCTCCCACTTCTTTTCACTGCACGCCCTGGAACTCTAGCTTCAATGTTAACAAATGCATCTATCTCTTCAAAATGTTCATCTATTTATTTCAATGGACACTTGCATATTAATACTTCATCTGTTTGATGTCAAGCTCCCTCATAATTCTCTTCCCCTCTATTGACCTCTGGCTCCCTCTCACAACTCAGTAAAGATATTGTCTTGATTCACATCATTTATCTTCACCCTAGACCCCACTATAAGCCTAAACTAGGCCAACATCATGGTAGACCAATGAACCAGGCTATAGCCCTCAGAAGCCTTAAATTCCAAAATTCAGTCTCTAACCACATCCCATATATCCTTTATCATTCTCTCATGATCTCACAACATTGCAGATTTTCAATCTCAAAAAACCTTTTGGTGAAACATTCTCTCAATTCTTTTAGGTTCTTTCTGGCCTCTTTCCCTGGGTCACAAGATTGGTCATCCAAATGGGCACTTTGGTTTCCTATCCTTCCACTCTAGAAACCCTGACAATCTTCATTGAATGTTCCTCTGCCTTGCTGTGAAGCACAACAGACTTATTGCCAGTACACTGACTGGCATGCAGACTTATTGCCAACAGACTATAAATTGACCTGGAGCTTGCCTACTGCCTAGCAGCCCCTAGTGAGTTACCTTTAGTCAGCTTCCTTTCATCCCTTTCAGACAGTAAATTCCTTGTGGGCAAATTGAGGGCCTGATGGGCAGTCAGATCACTTGCATATGACTACAGACTTATACAACAGACATAAATATCTATTAACTTATTAAATGTTAATTAATTTGTTAATTTTTTTAAACAAATGAACGCACCTTTAAAATGCTTGAGATTCTCCATTCATTGTTCCTGTGTTCTTTTCTGGCTCCTTCCCATTCTGAATTCAATCCCAACATTCAATCTTTGCAGAAGCATAGACTGCCCTCACGATTACCTGTCACTGATCATTATCCTTTAAGAATCATCACCATACTTCAGTGTGTCTTCTTCCCTCATCATGGTCCAGTCATTATCTCACCAAACATCTCTGCAGCATGTGACACTGTTTCATTTCACAGTTCAAAGACTGCACTCTGTTAATACTGTTCTAATTCATTTCTTTACTGTCCCTTCCACAAAATTAAACTTTCCTACTATCCCACTAAATGTGAGAGGATTAGTGTGAGCTACTTCCCTGGAAATGGACACTAAAATGGAGAAGTGTGTAGGTGTGTGCTTGGACTGCTCTCAGGAAGATGATTATCAGTAGGAGAGGGAGATGAGGCAAGAGACAAGTTGAACTGTGATGCAGTTGCAACAGAAGCCTCCACTGAGTTCTTGAATTAGACGGTCCTTGATTGATGTCACTAACTGATGCAAAGGGGCCAAGGGATTGGATTTCTACATTGATCATTTCTTGGATGAGGGATATCCCCACAGAATGGGCTGGTTCAAAGTAGGGCAAAGCATCTCCCTTGGGTGTAGGGCAATTCTAGAGAAGTGATATCCTTCTGACAGTTGCTGCTGCTAAGTTGCTTCAGTCATGTCCAACTCTGCACGACCCCACAGATGGCAGCCCACCAGGCTCCCCCGTCCCTGGGATTCTCCAGGCAAGAACACTGGAGTGGGTTGCCATTGCCTTCTCTGATCCCTCTGACAGAGCTGGGAGCAATCCACAGTCAGTGTTCCTAGGAGATGGGGAGGTGAGTGCCTTGGTTGTGAAGGGTGAACTGAAGGTGCAGTATAGCTTCTTCTACAGAGAGAATTTCCCTCCCATTCTGTCTTTAGCTCACTGCTTTTTTTGCCTCTCACTCTCCTGCCCTGCTTAACATACCTTACACACATGGTTTTAGCTACCACCGATACTGTGTGTGTCTGTGTTAGTTGCTCAGTCATGTCTGATTCTTTGTGACCCCATGGACTGTAGCCCATCAGGCTCCTCTGTCCATGGAATTTTCTAGGCAAGAATAATGAAGTGGGTTGCCATTCCCTTCTCTAGGGGATCTTCCTGACCCAGGGACTGAACCTGGGTCTCCCACATTGGCAGGAAGATTTACTACTGAACCACCTGGGAAACCCCATACTCCATATATTCATACAAAACTGACTGCTAGGCATTTTCAGCTGCAGATGCCATGGGCACTTCAAATTTAAAATGTCCAGACCCAGAATCATCACCCCCAATCCTCTGCCCTTCCATGCATCCATAGTTCCTACCATGGAATCACTCTTAAATACCATCACTCACTCAGCCCCACTCCAGTCCAATCCGGCCAACCAAGGTCCTGAATATTTTAACTTCTTTCCATTTCTGGATTGAGGTGAGGAACTATCCAACCCAGAGTGTTGATTAATGTGTTCAACTTTACTAAGTGAATAATTAACTCCCTGTGAGCAGAGCAATGGCCTTACAAAGACGTCCACGTCGTAATATCTGGACCTGTGAGCATGTTACATGACAAAGGGCAGTTAAGGTTGCAGATGGAAATGAAGTTGTCAATCAACTGAACTTAATACCACAATATTAGCCTGCATTATCTGGATGTGCTCAGAATAATCACAAGGATTCTTAAAAGTGGAAGATGGAGGAAGAAGAGGTCAGAGTGATACCTTCTGAGAAGGAACTTGACTTGCCATGGCTAACTTTGAACATAGAAAAAGGGGATTATGAGCCAAAGAACATGGATAGTCGCTACAAGCTGGAAACGCATGGAAACAGATTCTTCCTACAACCTCAATTTATTAGTTTTCTATTAGTTTCTGTCACAGATTGACATAAAATTAGTGGCTTAAAACAACACATATTTATTATTTTATGGCTCTGGGAGTCAGAATTGCAAAATCAGTTTCACTGGATTAAAGTCAAGGTGTCAGCAGGCCCACTCTCTCCCAGAAGCTCTAAGGAAAAATCAATTGCCTGTCTTTTCATAGCTTCTAGAGCTGCATTTCTTGCATCCCTAGGCTCATGACTCCCTCTTCTGTCTTCAAAAATAGCAGCGCAACTTGGTGGTCCTGTGGCTAAACTCTATGTTCCCAGTGGAGGGAGCCTAGGTTTGATCCTTGGTCAGGGAACTAAGATTCCACAAGCTGTGGGGTGCAGACAAATAAGAAAAAAGAAAAAAAGGAAAAAAAAAGTTAAAATCACCTGAAATAAAAGTGACTACTAGTAAAATGTCTATAAATATTCTTCCAGATATCTCTGCACAAACGAAAGTCAAATTTTTTCATGGAACCAAACTGTAGGGTTTTAACTTGTTTTTATGACATGTCAAAGTCTTGAAGATATTGAAATGTGTCTTTCTTTTTAATATTGCTGAACATATAAAATTGAGTTTAAGAAATTATTAGATAATTATTGGCTCTTCACTTTTTAAAATTACACAAATAATATGCACTAAATATAGTACAAATTAAAATGAGGCAACACATATAAATGGATAATTTTAAACCCACTTAATTTTTCTATGAATTTCTATACAAGTACCCTAACCACTAGTATAGAATTGATCTATTTCTTTTTTACATAAGTGGAATCACATCATAGACATTATCCTGCAACTTGATTCCTTTATTTGACAATATATCCTGGTAAAGTGTTACT
This sequence comes from Capra hircus, assembly GCF_001704415.2. Classification (NCBI taxonomy): domain Eukaryota; kingdom Metazoa; phylum Chordata; class Mammalia; order Artiodactyla; family Bovidae; genus Capra; species Capra hircus. The sequence continues at coordinate 32,651,163 of NC_030827.1, forward strand.
GTAAGTATGTGAAGATCCCTCTCATTCTTTTTTACTACTGTGTGAGAGTTGGTCCATAAAGAAGGCTGAGTGCCAAAGAACTGATGTTTTCAAACTGTGGTGCTGGAGAAGACTCTTGAGAATCCCCTGGACAGCTAGGAGATCACACCAGTCAATCCACACTGAATATTCAAATAGTCTTTGGAAGGACTGTTGCTAAAGCCAGAATACTTTGGCCACTTGATTCGAAGAGCCAATTCAATGGAAAAGATCCAGATGTTCAGAAAGACTGAAGGCAAAAGGAGAACGGGGCAGTAGAGGATGAGAAGGGGGAAGTAGAGTAGAGTCAGCATCACTGAACGAATCTGAGCAAACTCTGGGAGATAGTGGAGGACAGAGGAGCCTGGCATGCGGCAGTCCATGGGGTCACAAAGAGTCTGAGAACTTAGCGACTGAACAACAACAATATCCCACAATAAAGATATAAGATGTTGAAGGAGGTAGAAATTTAAAGTTTGACAGTTTGCTTTGTAAAATATTTCTACATTCTTGACAACGTTGTTTATAATTAATCTCTCTAATTTTTGCCTATCTGATAAACAAAAGTGACATCTCATTTGAAATTGCGTTTCCTTGGTTAGACCATCTTTTCATATAATCGTTATTTACATTTATCCTTCCATTATGTGTGTTCATTTTTATTTTTTGGTGACTATGTTTTGGCTTCCTTTTTGTAGACATTAGAGTTATAGCTATTAACTGTCAGTATATGTAAAGAATACTTTTTCCCACTTTCTTGTCTTTCAATTTTGCTCACGAGTATGAGATTACGGCTTTAAGGTTTATGTGCTTTGTTGAATCTATCAGTCTTTCACTTTATACCTTCTGGATTTTATGATTTCTTTGAAAAGGCCTTTCCCATTCTAAGATTATAAAATAATTCCTCTACATTTACTTCTACATACTTCACTTACTTCATACATACTAACACCAACTGGGGAACTAACTCATCTTTTTCTACCAATCAAAAAGACCAGTTTAGGGACTTCCCTGATGGTCCAGTTGTTAAGATTCTGAGCTCCCAATGCAGAGGGCCTGAGTTTGACCCCTGCTCAGGGAACTAGATCCCACGTGCTGCAACCAAGAATTCACATGTTGCAACTAGGACCTGGTGCAGCCAAATAAACAAATATTAGAAAAAAAATACCAGTTTAGCCACATATTAAATTCACATGCATATGAACTATTGAATCTCATGTTAATTCCATGTCTTTTATTTAAGAAGATTAATTCTTATATTTCTTTTATATTTCTGTGTACAATCTGTCTTTAAAGTATATTTGCAGAAATAATATTTGGTTTGCTAAGCAAGATATGTCATTGGAACTATATAGGAAATTCTGTTCCTGTATTGCCAGTGTCAAAGATAAACAAAGCAGGACATTAAATTTTGAAAACAGATTTTATTCAATAACTACTGACTGTAGGGGCAAGAGCTGAGCTCCATCTGATGAGTGCAGAGATGACTGGGCATTTTAATGGCAGAATGAAGGAGTAGGGAAGAGTGAGCAGGGCTCAAATAAAAAGGGAAAAGGAAAACTACAGCTACAAAGGGTGGTATCAAAGTGATTAGGCTAGCTGTGTCTGCCAGCTGGCAGTTAATGAAACTGAAATTCTATCCTTTCACTGAGACTAGGAGACAAGGCCCAACTCATCCTGATAATTATATTTCCAAGGAATAGTTTTCAGGTCCTGGAGAAAGATACCTCTGAGTAGCAAGAGGTATGACTACATCTCTATGACAAATCTAAACAGCACATTAAAAAGCAGAAGTGTCACTTTGCCGAAAAAGGTCTGTAGAGTCAAAGCTATGGTTTTTCCAGTAGTCATGTATGGATGTGAGAGTTGAACCATATGAAGGCTGAGCACCAAAAAATTGATGCTTTTGAACTGTGCTGGATAAGACTTTTGAGAAACCCTTGGTCAGCTAGGAGATCAAGCCAGTCAATCCTAAAGGAAATCATCCCTGAATTGGAAGGTTCATTGGAAGCAATGATGCTGAAGTTGAAGCTCCAATACTTTGGCCACCTGATATGAAGAGCCAACTCATTGGAAAAGACCCTGATGCTGGGAAAGATTGAAGGCAAAAGGAGAAGAGGGCAGCAGAGGATGAGCTGGTTAGATAGCACTATTGACTCAATGAACATGAGTCTGAGTAAACTCTGGGAGACAGTGAAGGACAGGGAAGTCTGGAGTGCTGCAGTCCATGGGGTTGCAAAGAGTTAGACATGACTTAGAGACTAAACAACAGTGACAACAAAATACATCTCATAGGGACAGTGGAAGGATTTGTAATTGTAAGTGAATGTTCTGAGAAAAGGAGATCAGGAGCCAAATAGCCAACCTGATATTTTGCAGACAGGAACTCAAAAGGAGGCTGGGTAACCCCTGGGATCTGGCCTCAGGCTGTTAGAGTTGGTAAGGTTTCTTAGAGAAGAGTTGGGATGGAAAGAATAGTTTGGATGGAGAGAAGAGTTTGGATGGAGTTCAAGTTGTTTTGTGCTGAGAGGCTTGGCAGGCCGCAAAAATCACGTGGAAAACTGACATTCATTTTGTGGGGTATCTTTGGCAAGAAGTTTTCCCCAGCTTGAATGACACTATTTTCATAGGACATGTTCATTTTTACTATGAATGCTTTTATAGTTTTTGCCATACACAAAAAATGATATCAGAACACAGGAATAAAATTATTACTTTATATTTTGCTTTGTTTCAATTAGGTGTCACAGGAGGGTTTTAAGGACATAGTCATTAGCTGATTTCTGAGGTAGTTGATTTTCATTGTTGCTGAACCAATCATTATTCGTTCATACAGATGATCTGGACTATTAGACTATCACCTTTTTGTAAATAGCTCCAAAAACACTTCATGTCAAGCAAATTCTAAAGACATATTTTGGCAGTTGGCTCATGGCTCACATCACTCTTAGGGAAGCCTAAGTACTATATTATGAGACTCGATGGGTTAAGAAAGACAGAAAGACAGAGTCCCTACCCTTTTTGAGGTATTTAGGTAGAGGTAAACATTCTTAGCAAATAGCAGCAAAATTGTCTTTTTAAATGTATTTAGTAGTTCAATCAACCTGGATTGTATTTTATATATACTCTGAGATATAGCAATCTATATATTTTTCTAAATTTACAGCAAACTTTCCTAATCCAATTCAGGGCCTAGTTAATCTGTTTCTTCTAGTTAAAAAGACAATCTGTCATATATTATTCTGAGTTCTACCTCCCAGCTGCATGATCTGGTAATCTTTAATAAGTTAAAATCAGTTACACCACAATTGAGTGTAGAAGCTACTACTTTGTTAGAGTTGATAGAAAAGTAAAGATATAATTTAAAATTTAATTTCAAAATTCAATGTTTGTATAACACCTAAGTACTTCTGCAAAGCTCTTAAGGTATGATGGTTTAGAAAGAGCTTGGCTATAATTGGATGTTGAACTTTAACCTGTAGCCTATGTTGTTTAGTCTCACTAAGTCATGTCCAACTCTGCAACACCATAGACTGCAGCATGCCAGTCTGTTACTCCATGTCTGGTTGTAACTTTAGCCTCTTAACCTGCATACAGGTTTCTCAGGAGGCAGGTAAGATGGTCTGGTATTCCCATCTCTTTAAGAAATTTCCACAATTTGTTGTGATCCTCAGACTCAAAAGCTTTAGTGAAGTCACCGATGAAGATGTTTTTCTGAAATACTCTTGCTTTCTCTATGATCCAAAGGATTTGGAACTTTCATCTCTGGTTCCTTTTCAAAATCAGCTTGTACATCTGGAAGTTCTCATTTCAGCTGAAGCCTAGCTTGAAAGATTTTGAGCATTACCTTGCTAGCATGTGAAATGAGTGCAATTGTGCGGTAGTTTGAACATTCTTTGTTATTATAATCTTCTTTGGGATTGGAATGAAACTGACCTTTTCCAGTCCTATGACTATTGCTGAGTTTTCCAAGTTGCTGGCATATTGAGTGCAGCACTTTCACAGCATCATCTTTTAGGATTTTATTTATTTTTATTTTTACTTTACAATATTGTATTTGTTTTGCCATACATCAAAATGAATCTGCCACGGGTGTACACATGTTCCCAATCCTGAACCCCCCTCCCACCTCCCTCCCCATACCATCTCTCTGGGTCATTCCAGTGCACCAGCCCCAAGCATCTTGTATCCTGCATCGAACCTAGACTGGCAATTCGTTTCTTATATGATATTATACATGTTTCAATGCCATTCTCCCAAATCATCCCACCCTCTCCCTCTCCCACAGAGTCCAAAAGACTGTTCTATACATCTGTGTCTCTTTTGATATCTCGCATACAGGGTTATCATTACCATCTTTCTAAATTATATATATATATATGCATTAGTATACTGTAGGTGTTTTTCTTTCTGGCTTACTTCACTCTGTATAATCGGCTCCAGTTTCATCCACCTCATTAGAACTGATTCAAATGTATTCTTTTTAATGGCTGAGTAATATTCCATTGTGTATATGTACCACAGCTTTCTTATCCATTCATCTGCTGATGGACATCTAGGTGGCTTCCATGTCCTGACTATTATAAACAGTGCTGCGATGAACATTAGGGTACACATGTCTCTTTCAATTCTGGTTTCCTCAGTGTGTATGCCCAGAAGTGGGATTGCTGGGTCATAAGGCAGTTCTATTCGCAGTTTTTTAAGGAATCTCCACACTGTTCTCCATAGTGGCTGTACTAGTTTGCATTCCCACCAACAGTGGAAGAAGGTTACCTTTTCTCCACACCCTCTCCAGCATTTATTGTTTGTAGACTTTTGGATCGCAGCCATTCTGACTGGCATGAAATGGTACCTCATTGTGGTTTTGATTTGCATTTCTCTGATAATGAGTGATGTTGAGCATCTTTTCATGTGTTTGTTAGCCATCTGCACGTCTTCTTTGGAGAAATGTCTATTTAGTTCTTTGGCCCATTTTTTTGATTGGGTCGTTCATTTTTCTGGAATTGAGCTGCAGGAGTTGCTTGTATATTTTTGAGATTAGTTGTTTGTCAGTTGCTTCATTTGCTATTATTTTCTCCCATTCAGAAGGCTGTCTTTTCACCTTGCTTATAGTTTCCTTTGTTGTGCAGAAGCTTTTAATTTTAATTAGATCTCATTTGTTTATTTTTGCTTTTATTTCCAGTATTCTGGGAGGTGGGTCATAGAGGATCCTGCTGTGATTTATGTCTGAGAGTGTTTTGCCTATGTTCTCCTCTAGGAGTTTTATAGTTTCTGGTCTTACGTTTAGATCTTTAATCCATTTTGAGTTTATTTTTGTATATGGTGTTAGAAAGTGATCTAGTTTCATTCTTTTACAAGTGGTTGACCAGTTTTCCCAGCACCACTTGTTAAAGAGATTGTCTTTACTCCATTGTATATTCTTGCCTCCTTTGTCAAAGATAAGGTGTCCATAGGTGTGTGGATTTATCTCTGGGCTTACTATTTTGTTCCATTGATCTATATTTCTGTCTTTGTGCCAGTACCATACTGTCTTGATGACTGTGGCTTTGTAGTAGAGCCTGAAGTCAGGCAGGTTGATTCCTCCAGTTCCATTCTTCTTTCTCAAGATTGTTTTGGCTATTCGAGGTTTTTTTGTATTTCCATACAAATTGTGAAATTATTTGTTCTAGCTCTGTGAAAAATACTGTTGGTAACTTGTTAGGGATTGCATTGAATCTGTAGATTGCTTTGGGTAGTATACTCATTTTCACTATATTGATTCTTCCAATCCATGAACATGACATATGTCTCCATCTATTAGTGTTCTCTTTGATTTCTTTCACCAATGTTTTATAGTTTTCTATATATAGTTCTCTAGTTTCTTTAGGTAGCTATATTCCTAAGTATTTTATTCTTTTCATTGTAATGGTGAATGGAATTGTTTCCTTAATTTCTTTTTCTATTTTCTCATTGTTAGTGTATAAGAATGCAAGGGATTTCTGTGTGTTTATTTTATATCCTGCAACTTTGCTGTATTCATTGATTAGCTCTAGTAGTTTTCTGGTGGAGTCTTTAGGGTTTTCTATGTAGAGGATCATGTCATCTGCAAACAGTGAGAGTTTTACTTCTTTTCCAATTTGAATTCATTTCTTTTTCTGGTCTGATTGCTGTGGCCAAAACTTCCAAAACTATGTTGAATAGTCATGGTCTTCCTGGCTTTAGGGGAAAGGCTTTCAATTTTCACCATAGAGGATAATGTTTGCTGTGGGTTTTTCATAGATAGCTTATATTATGTTGAGGTATGTTCCTTCTATTCCAGCTTTCTGGAGAGTTTTTATCATAAATGGATGTTGAATTTTGTCAAAGGCTTTCTCTGCATCTATTGAGATAATCATATGGCTTTTCTGTTTCAATTTGTTGATGCGTTGTATTACATTGATTGATTTGTGGATATTGAAGAATGCTTGCATCCCTGGGATAAAGCCCAGTTGGTCATGGTGTATGATCTTTTTAATGTGTTGTTGGATTCTGATTGCTAAAATTTTGTTGAGGATTTTTACATCTATGTTCATCAGTGATATTGGCCTGTAGTTTTCTTTTTGTGTGGCATCTTTGTCAGGTTTTGGTATTAGGGTGATGGTGGCCTCATAGAATGAGTTTGGAAGTTTACCTTCCTCTGCAATTTTCTGGAAGAGTTTGAGGAGGATAGGTGTTAGCTCTTCTCTAAATTTTTGGTAGAATTCAGCTGTGAAGCTGTCTGGACCTGCGCTTCTGTTTGCTGGAAGATTTCTGATTACAGTTTCAATTTCCGTGCTTGTGATGGGTCTGTTAAGATTTTCTATTTCTTCCTGGTTCAGTTTTGGAAAGTTGTACTTTTCTAAGAATTTGTCCATTTCTTCCACGTTGTCCATTTTATTGGCATATAATTGCTGATAGTAATCTCTTATGAGCCTTTGTATCTCTGTGTTGTCTGTTGTGATCTCTTCATTTTCATTTCTAATTTTATTGATTTGATTTTTCTCCCTTTGTTAATTTATGAGTCTGGGTAATGTTGTCAATTTTATTTATCCTTTCAAAGAACCGGCTTTTGGCTTTGTTGATTTTTGCTATGGTCTATTTTGTTTCTTTTGTATTTATTTCTGCCCTAATTTTAAAGATTACTTTCCTTCTACTAACCCTGAGGTTCTGCATTTCTTCCTTTTCTAGTTGCTTTAGGTGTAGAGTTAGGTTATTTATTTGACTTTTTTCTTGTTTCTGGAGGTATGCCTGTATTGCTATGAACTTTCCCCTTAGCACTGCTTTTACAGTGTCCCACAGGTTTGGGGTTGTTGTATTTTCATTTTCTTTCATTTCTATGCAGATTTTGATTTCTTTTTTGATTTCTTCTGTGATTTGTTGGTTATTCAGAAGTGTGTTGTTCAGCCTCCAAATGATGGAATTTTTAATAGTTTTTCTCCTGTAACTGAGATCTAATCTTACTGCATTATGGTCAGAAAAGATGCTTGGAGTGATTTCAATTTTTTTGAATTTACTAAGGCTAGATTTATGGCCCAGGATGTGATCTATCCTGAAGAAGGTTCTGTGTGCACTTGAGAAAAAGGTGAAATTCATTGTTTTGAGGTGAAATGTCCTATAGACATCAATTACGTCTAACTGGTCTATTGTATCATTTAAAGTTTGTGTTTCTTTATTAATTTTCTGTTTAGTTGATCTATCCATAGGTGAGAGTGGGGTATTAAAGTCTCCCACTATTATTGTGTTATTGTTAATTTCCCCTTTCATACTTGTTAGCATTTGTCTTACATATTGCAGTGCTCCTATGTTGGGTGCATATATATTTATAATTGTTATATCTTCTTCTTGGATTGATCCTTTGATCATTATGTAACGGCCTTCTTTGTCTCTTTTCACAGCCTTTGTTTTAAAGTCTATTTCATCTGATATGAGTATTGCTATTCCTGCTTTCTTTTGGTCTCTATTTGCATGGAATATCTTTTTCCAGCCCTTCACTTTCAGTCTGTATGTTTCCCTTGTTTTGAGGTGGGTCCCTTGTATACAACATATATAGGGGTCTTGTTTTTGTATCCATTCAGCCAGTCTTTGCCTTTTGGTTGGGGCATTCAACCCATTTACATTTAAGGTAATTATTGATAATTATGATCCCATTGCCATTTACTTTATTGTTTTGGGTTTGGGTTTATACACCCCTTTTGTGTTTCCTGTCTAGAGAGTATCCTTTAGCGTTTGTTGGAGAGCTGGTTTGGTGGTGCTGAATTCTCTCAGCTTTTGCTTGTCTGTAAAGCTTTTGATTTCTCCTTCATATTTGAATGAGATCCTTGCTGGGTACAGTAATCTGGGCTGTAGGTTATTTTCTTTCATCACTTTAAGTATCTCTTGCCATTCCATCCTGGCCTGAAGAGTTTCTACTGAAAGATCAGCTGTTATCCTAATGGGAATCCCCTTGTGTGTTATTTGTTGTTTTTCCCTTGCTGCTTTTCATATTTGTTCTTTGTGTTTGATCTTTGTTAATTTGATTAATATGTGTGTTGGGGTGCTTCGCCTTGGGTTTATCCTGTTTGGGACTCTCTGGGTTTCTTGGACTTGGGTGATTATTTCCTTCCCCATTTTAGGGAAGTTTTCAACTATTATCTCCTCAAGGATTTTCTCATGGTCTTTCTTTTTGTCTTCTTCTGAGACTCCTATAATTCGAATGTTGGAGCATTTAATATTGTCCCCAAAGTCTCTGAGATTGTCCTCATTTCTTTTAACTCGTTTTTCTTTTTTCCTCTCTGATTCATTTATTTCTACATTTCTATCTTCTATTTCACTAATCCTATCTTCTGCCTCCATTATTCTACTATTTGTTGCCTCCAGAGTGTTTCTGATCTCATTTATTGCATTATTCATTGTATATTGACTCTTTTTTATTTCTTCTAGGTCCTTGTTAAACCTTTCTTGCATCTTCTCAATCCTTGTCTCCAGGCTATTGATCTGTGATTCCATTTTTATTTCAAGATTTTGGATCATTTTCACTATCAATATTTGGAATTCTTTCTCAGGTAGATTCCCTATCTCTTCCTCTTTTGTTTGGTTTGGTGGGCATTTATCCTGTTCCTTTACCTGCTGGGTATTCCTTTGTCTCTTCATCTTGTTTATATTGCTGCGTTTGGGGTGACCTTTCTGTATTCTGGCAGTTTGTGGAGTTCTCTTTATTGTGGAGTTTCCTCGCTGTGGGTGGGGTTGTATCAGTAGCTTATCAAGATTTCTTGGTTTGGGAAGCTTGTGTTGGTGTTCTGTTGGGTGGAGCTGGATTTCTTCTCTCTTGAGTGCAATGAAGTGTCCAGTAATGAGTTATGAGACATCAATGGTTTTGGAGTAACTTTGGGCAGCCTATATATTGAAGCTCAGGGCTGTGTTCCTGTGTTGCTGGAGAATTTGCGTGGTATGTCTTGCTCTGGAACTTGTTGGCCCTTGGGTGGTGCTTGGTTTCAGTGTAGGTATGGAGGTGTTTGATGAGCTCCTATCAATTAATGTTCCCTGGAGTCAGGAGTTCTCTGATGTTCTCAGGATTTGGACTTAAGCCTCCTGCTTCTGGTTTTCAGTCTTATTTTTACAGTAGTCTCAAGACTTCTCCTTCTATACAGCACCATTGATAAAACATCTAGGTTAAAGATGAAAAGTTTCTCCACGTTGAGGGACACCCAGAGAGGTTCACTGAGTTACATGGAGAAGAGAAGAGGGAGGGGGTAGTTAGAGGTGACTGGAATGAGATGAGGTGTAATCAAAAGAGGAGAGAGCAAGCTAGCCAGTAATCACTTTCTTATGTGCGTTCCACAGTCTGGACCACTCAGAGATGTTCACAGAGTTATACAGAGAAGAGAAGAGGGTGGAAGGAGACAGAGGTGGCCAAGAGGATAAAAGGGGGGAATGAAAAGGAGAGAGACAGATCCAGCCAGTAATCAGTTCCCTTAGTGTTCTCCACTGTCTGGAACACATAGAGATTCACAGAGTTGGGTAGAGAAGAGAAGGGGGAGAGAGGAGACAGAGTCTACCTGGTGGAGAAAAAGGAGAGTCCAAAGGAGGAGAGAGCAGTCAAGCCAGTAATCTCACTCCCAAGTAAAAATGGGTACTGAAGATTGGGTTTTTAAAGGTACAAAATTGATAACAAATACCAAAAAGCAAAGATTAAAACTCTAGAGTAGAGGTTGGATTTTTAAAAATACAATATTAAAGAAAAGATGAAGAAAAAAGAAGTCACAAAAATTATTTAAAATATATTCATGAAGTTTGCTTTAAAAATAGGGTCTTTTTTTTGGAAAAGTAATAGTAGGTTATAAAAATGAAAATTAAAGGAGTAATAGAGGACTTAAAAATTAAAACGTTTAAAAAAATGGAAAAAATAAAAAGAATGATCATAAAAATAGTAAAGATATATCTAGGACTTTCCCTGATGTTGCTGTGGGCAGTGTGGGGTCAGCTCATTTTCAGATAGTTCCTTGGTCCGGCTTATATTTCTCAAGATCTATAGACCTCTTTCTATGTAGTCAGTACTAACTACAGGGTTTTAATCTATTGCACCTGTCACTTCCAAGGCGGTTCCCTCTGTTTTACCTTCTTCTGTTTGCTGGTCTCTTCAGTGTCTGATTTCCTCCCTGACACAAGGCAGATGGTGGTGGACAGTTTTTTTAGGCTCACTTGTTCAGTCGCGCTGTGGGGAGGGAGGGACGCTGCAAACAAATAACACTGGTGTGTGCTCGCAGTGTCTCAGCCACACTGGGCCTGCTCCCCGCTCACGGCACACACAGCTTAGGCTCTAGGTTGCTCCACTGGGAACTGTCCAAGGCCGGCCCTGGGCTGCATGCACCTCCCAGGTCTAAGCCGCTCAGGCTCAGGCACCCAGGTAGTCCTCAGAGGCGCAGACTCAGTTGGGCCTGCGTTTTGTGCCCTTCCCAGGTCCGAGTACCTCAGGAGTTTGGCAAGTGCGGTCACTGTGACTTATCACCTCTCCCGTCCTTGCTGCTCAGTTTTCTGGGTGTACAACTGGTGCACCTTCTCAGGTGGATGATGACTGTCCAGAACCCCAAGAAGTCTTAGCAAAGAAGCCTGCTTGCCGTTTGGTAGATAATATCTCTCTGGGGCTGTGATTGTCCCTTTCTGGCCCTTTCGGCTCTGGCTGCCTGTCACTGGAGGGGGATGATCTGCAGCCTGCTAATTCTGTTCCATCCTTTGTTCTGTGTGCGGTCCTGGAGGTGTCTTATGTTAGAACTTCTTGCGTAGTAGCTATCCCACAGTCTGGTTTGCTAGCCCAAGTTAGTTTGCTCTGATTACCCTTGGGGCATTCGGGCTGATCCTTACTCTAAGCAATGCAGCCCACGCCTCCCTGCCCAGCCCCCCCCCGCCCCCCCCCGCCCCCCCCCTCCCGCTTGCTAGTGGCGGATGCAGGCGTCTGCACCACTTCTCTGCTGGGGGAGTTACCGTTGGGCTCGTAATCTGTGGGTTTTAATTATTTATTTATTTTTCCTCCCTGTTATGTAGCCCTCTGTGCTTCCAAGGCTCGACACAGACTCGGCAGTGAGAGTGTTTCCTGGTGTTTGGAAACTTCTCTCTTTTTAAGACTCCCTTCCCAGGATGGAGCTCCCTCCCTACCTCTTTTGTCTCTTTTTTTTGTCTTTTATATTTTTTCCTACCTCTTTTTGAAGGCAATGAGCTGCCTTTCTGGGTGCCTGATATCCTCTGCTGGCATTCAGAAGTTGTTTTGTGGAATTTACTCAGCATTTAAATGTTCTTTTGATGAATTTGTGGGGGAGAAAGTGGTCTCCTCATCCTATTCCTCCGCCATCTTAGAACCACCCCCATCTTTTAGGATTTTAAATAGCTCAACTGGAATTCCATCACACCCACCAGCTTTGTTCATAGTAATGCTTCCTAAGACCCACTTGATTTCACCCTCCAGAATGTCTGTCTCTAAGCGAGTGATCACACCATCATGGTTATTTGGGTCATGGCAAGAGTGAACATTGACATTTTAGGAATCAGTGAACTAAAATAAATGGGAATGGGTGAATTTAAATCAGATGACCACTATATCTACTACAGTGGGCAAGAACCTCTTAGAAGAAATGGAGTAGCCCTTATGGTCATAAAAGAGTCTGAAATGCCATACTTGGGTGCAATCTCAAAAACAACAAAATGATCTCTGTTCGTTTCCAAGACAAACCATTTAATATCACAGTAATCCAAGTCTATGCGCCAGGCATGAACGTCAAAGAAGCTGAAGATGAATGGTTCTATGATGACCTTCTAGAACTAACACCAAAAAAAGTTGTCCTTTTAATTATAGGGGACTGGAATGCAAAAGTAGGAAGTCAAGAGATACCTGCAGTAACAGGCAAGTTTGGCCTTGGGAGTACAAAATGAAATAGGGCAAAGGCTAACTTGTTTAGACAAGAAAACACACCGGTCATAGCAAACCCCCTCTTCCAACAACACAAGAGACGACTGTACACATGTACATCACCAGATGGTCAACACCAAAATCAGATTGATTATATTCTTTGCAGCCAAAGATAGAGAAGCTCTATACAGTCAGCAAAATCAAGACAGGAATCTGACTGTTGCTCAGATCATGAGCTCTGTATTGCAAAATTCAGGTTTAAATTGAAGAAAGAAGGGAAAACCACTAGGGCATTCAGGTATGACATAAATCAGATCCTTTATGATTATACAGTGGAACTGACAAATAGATTCAAGGGATTAGATCTGACAGACAGAGTGCTTGAAGAACTATGGACAAAGGTTTATGACATTGTATAGGAGGTGGTGGTCAAATACAACTAAGAAAAAGAAATGAGAAAAGGCAAAATGGTTCTCTGAAGAGGCTTTATAGACAGCTGTGAAAAGAAGAGAAGCAAAAGACAAAAAAGAAAAGGAAAGATATACCCATCTGAATGCAGAGTTCCAAAGAATAGCAAGGAGAGATAAGAAAGCCTTAAGTGAACTGGTGTAAAGAAATAGAGGAAAACAACAGAATGGGAAAGACTAGAGATCTCTTCAAGAAAATTAGATACCAAGGGAACACTTCATGCAAAGATGGGCACAATAAGGGATAGAAATGGTATGGACCTAACAGAAGTAGAAGATATTAAGAAGTGGTGGCAAGAATACACAGAAGAGTATACAAAAAAAGGCCTTAATGACATACATAACCATGATTGTGTGGTCACTTACCTAGAGCCAGACATCCTGGAGTGTGAAGTCAAGCGGGCTGAAGAGGAACTAAAGTGCCTCTTGATGAAGGTGAAAGAGGAGTGAAAAAGCTGACTTAAGACTCAACATTCAAAAAACTAAGATTATGGCATCCAGTCCCATCACTCTATGGCAAATGGATGGGGAAGAAATGGAAACAGTGACAGGCTTTATTTTCTTGGGTTCCAAAATCACTGCAGATGGTTACTGCAGCCAGGAAATTCAAAGATGCTTGCTCCTTTGAAGAAAAGCTATGATAAACCTAGACAGTGTATTAAAAACAGAGACATCATTTTTCTGACACAGGTCTTTATAGCCAAAGCTATGGTTTTTCTAGTAGTCATGTATGGATGTCAGAGTTGAACCCTAAAGAAAGCTGAGTGCTGAAGAATTAATGCTTTCAAACTGTGGTGCTTGTGAAGACTCCTGAGAGCCCGTTAACAGCAAGGAGATCAAACCAGTCAATCCTAAAGGAAATTAACCCTGAATAACCATTGGAAGGACTATGCTGAAACCGAAGCTCCAATACTGTGGCCACCTGATGTGAAGACTGACTCACTGGAAAAGACCCTGATGCTGGAAAAGACTGAGGGCAGGAGGAGGTTGGATGGCATCATTGACACAATGGACATGAGTCTGAACAAGCTCGGGAGATAGTGAAGGACAGGAAAGCCTCATGTGCTGCAGTTCATGGGGTCACAAAAGTCCGACATGCCTGAGTGAACAACAACAAGAACAACTACTACTTCATTTGGGAAGCAACTGCAATAATCTAGTTTAGAGAAACTGAATGTCCTGCACTAGGGCACAAGGAGTGAAACTGCGGAGGTGGAATCCGATTCAAAGATACGTCATAAGGAAGGAGGCATAGTGTTTAACACCGCACAGTGCAGCGTTTGAACCCTGTCTGATATTTCCCAGTTTATGAAAACATAGAAAGTATTTGAGAAATACTGGTTTGAACAAATGGTTCTTTCGGGTTTTCCTGTAAGATGTTCACAGTGTATGTTTGACATATATGTTCAGAGTATAATCTTTTAACAGCAGAGTAGTAGAAGCAGGTATTGGTCCAGACATGTCTTTTATCTTGCTGTTTGGCAGCTCTCTTTAACTATTGCACCACAAGAGGCCATATAGCTAGGCAACAGCAGAGCTGAGATTTTTAATCCAGACAGTCTTGCTACTACAGAGTCCATGCCTTTTACTATTTTGATATCAGGATTTGATTCTGAATTATGTAGATTCATTCTGTGAAAATCAAGAGGCAACTAGAGTTTGGAATTTAAAGGTGATGAGGAAAACCAAAAGAGCTCATCTCCTTCTATGCCAAGTTAGTGTGAATTTTGGATCTTAAAAACAACGAGGAATACCACTGATAGGTTTTAAACAGAAGTAACATGATCAGTGGAGGTGTTCGAATTGCAGTTGAGTTATTTCAAGTCCTAAAGGATGATGCTAGGAAAGTGCTGCACTCAATATGTCAGCAAATTTGGAAAACTCAGCAGTGGTCACAGGACTGGAAAAAGGTCAGTTTTCATTTCAATCCCCAAAAAAGGCAATGCCAAAGAATGCTCAAACTACCACACAATTGCACTCATCTCACACGCTAGTAAAATAATGCTCAAACTTCTCCAAGCCAGGCTTCAACAGTATGTGAACTGTGACCTTCCTGACGTTCAAGCTGGATTTAGAAAAAACAGAGGAACCAGAGATCAAATTGCCAACATCCATTGGATCACTGAAAAAGCAAAAGAGTTCCAGAAAAACATCTATTTCTGCTTTATTGACTATGCCAAGTGGATCACAACAAACTGGAAAATTCTGAAAGAGATGGGAATACCAGACCACCTGACCTGCCTCTTGAGAAACCTGTATGCAGGTCAAAAAGCAACAGTTAGTGGACATGGAACAACAGACTGGTTCCAAATAGGAAAAAGAGTACGTCAAGGCTGTATATTGTTATCCTGCTTATTTTACTTATATATGCAGAATACATCATGAGAAATGCTGGGCTGGATGAAGAACAAGCTGGAATCAAGATTGCTGGGAGAAATATAAATTACCTCAGACATGCAGATGACACCACCCTTATGGCAGAAAACAAAGAAGAACTAAATTGCCTCTTGATGAAAGTGAAAGAGGAGAGTGAAAATATTGGCTTAAAGCTCAACATTCAGAAAAATAAGAGCATGGCATCCGGTCCCATCACTTCATGGCAAACAGAAGGGCAAACAGTGGAAACAGTGGCTGACTTTATTTTGGGGGGCTCCAAAATCACTGCAGATGGTGACTGCATGCAGGAAATTAAAGGATGCTTACTCCTTGAAAGAAAAGCTATGACAAACCTAGACAGCATATTAAAAAGCAGAGACATTACTTTGCCAAGAAAGGTCCATCTAGTCAAGGCTATGGTTTTTCCAGTAGTCATGTATGGATATGAGAATTGGACTATAAAGAAAGCTGAGCGCTGAAGAATTGATGCTTTTGACCTATGGTGTTGGAGAAGACTCTTGAGAGATCCTAGGACTGTAAGGAGATCCAACCAGTCCATTCTAAAGGAGATCAGTCCTGGGTGTTCATTGAAAGGACTGATGTTAAAGCTGAAACTCCAATACTTCGACAACCTGATGTGAATTGCTGACTCATTTGAAAAGACTCTGATGCTGGGAAAGACTGAAGGCAGGAGGAAAAGATGACAGAGGATGAGATGGTTGGATGGCACCATTGACTTAATGGACATGAGTTTGGGTAGGTTCCAGGAGTTGGTGATGGACAGGGAGGCCTGGTGTGCTGTGGTCCATGGAATCACAAAGAGTCGGACATGACTGAGCAACTGAACTGAACTGAAGTGAACATGATCAGACTTGAGTGCATGAGAGATAATGCTGGTATGTTTTGCTTCTTTGAGTTTCCTTAGCACATTAACATAATTTTCAAATTCATTCCAGGAGTTGAGTCTCCAAACATTTTATGCATTTATTTTAGTATTTTTTCCTGAGGGAAAAACTATCCATTCAGTTCAGTTGCTCAGTCGTGTCCGACTCTTTGAGACCCCATGAATTGCAGCACGCTAGGCCTCCCTGTCCATCACCAACTCCCAGAGTTCACTCAGACTCACGTCCATCGAGTCAGTAATGCCATTCAGCCATCTCATCCTCTGTCGTCCCCTTCTCCTCCTGCCCCCAATCCCTCCCAGCATCAGAGTCTTTTCCAATGAGTCAACTCTTCGCATGAGGTGGCCAAAGTACTGGAGTTTCAGCTTTAGCATCATTCCTTCCAAAGAAATCCCAGGGCTGATCTCCTTCAGAATGGACTGGTTGGATCTCCTTGCAGTCCAAGGGACTCTCAACAGTCTTCTCCAACACCACAGTTCAAAAGCATCAATTCTTCAGTGCTCAGCCTTCTTCACAGTCCAACTCTCACATCCATACATCACGACTGGAAAAACCATAGCCTTGACTAGACGGACCTTAGTTGGCAAAGTAATGTTCTCTGCTTTTGAATATGCTATCTAGGTTGGTCATAGCTTTTCTTCCAAGGAGTAAGCGTCTTTTAATTTCATGGCTGCAGTCACCATCTGCAGTGATTTTGGAGCCCCAAAAAATGAAGTCTGACACTGTTTCCACTGTTTCCCCATCTATTTCCCATGAAGTGATGGGACCAGATACCATGATCTTCGTTTTCTGAATGTTGAGCTTTAAGCCAACTTTTTCACTTTCCTCTTTTACTTTCATCAAGAGGCTTTTTAGTTCCTCTTCACTTTCTGCCATAAGGGTGGTGTCATCTGCATATCTGAGGTTATTGATATTTCTCCCGGCAATCTTGATTTCAGCTTGTGTTTCTTCCAACCCAGCGTTTCTCATGATGTACTCTGCATAGAAGTTAAATAAATAGGGTGACAATATACAACGTTGACGCACACCTTTTCCTACTTGGAACCAGTCTGTTGTTCCATGTCCAGTTCTACCTGTTGCTTCCTGACCTGCATACAGATTTCTCAAGAGGCAGGTCAGGGGGTCTGTTATTCCCATTTCTTTCAGAATTTTCCACAGTTTATTGTGATCCACACAGTAAAATTAAACTAATTTTTTAATGTATTGAACAAATATTAGTACAGATTAATCCACTCCAGTGTTCTTGCGTTGAGAATCCCAGGGACGGGGGAGCCTGGTGGGCTGCTGTCTATGGGGTGGCACAGAGTCGGATACGGCTGGAGCGACTTAGCAGCAGCAGCAGCAGTTAAGTAAAAAGTTTTTTACGTCTTTCATAGCCATTAGAGGAAAATTATATGTCTGAAGGGATTTGTTTTCCATATGGTTAAGAATCATTGTATAAAATGAAGCATGCATAGATTTTTTTTTATATTCAAATGATCTGGTTAAAAACTCCTATTACTAGTTAAACCAGTCAAACAACATTGGAAAACAAGTCTTCAAATACCCTGATTATCAATTTGAAGAAATACTCCAACTGTGATGGCAAAATGTCCTATCTTTCAGTAATGAGAGATGGTAACTACCATATTTTAGCAGAATTTAAATAAAACTCTCTTAAACAGAGAATAACAACTTACAGTCTAACCAACTCTGACACATTGACGGCAATCATTTGATAGAAAGGGTTTGTTAGTCCCTCAGTAGTGTCTAACTCTTTGGGAGCCTATGGATTGTAGCCTGCCAGGCTCCTCTGTCTATGGGGTTTTTCAGGCAAGAATACTGAAGTGGGTTGCCATTTCCTTTTCTAAGGGACTTTCCCAATCCAGGGACTGAACTCGGGTCTCCTGCATTGCGGGCAGATTCTTCAGTGTCTGAGCCATAAAGGGAGGAGAATGTTTTTGTATAAGTATACACAGATGTATGTGCTCAGTTGCTAACACACACACACATATATAAAATAGTTTATTGAAAAGTGAAAGTGTTAATCACTCAATCGTGTCAGACTCTTTGTGACCCCATGGACTGTAGCTCACCAGCTTCCTCTGCCTACTGATTTTTCAGGCAAGAATCCTGGGAGTGGGTTGCCAATTCCTCCTCCAGGGGATTTTCCCTACCCAGGGACTGAACCCAGGTCTCCCACACTTCAGGCAGATTCTTTACTGACTGAGCCATTTATTATGTACAGTTAATGACACTGTTTTGATTTTGATAAAATCAATTTTGAAATAAAAAAATGTAAAAATAACAATACATGCAATATATGTATAAAATATATGTATTTTTATATATAATAACATAATACAAAATAAACTTTCCTATTGCATGTCTAAAATCAGATCATTTGTTTAAAAGCTTTGAATTCAATTCAATCCCCCTGTTTTAAGAATGTGGAAGTTAAGCACTACAAGATTACCCGAAGAAAAGTTTTCAGAATATGATATATATTTGTCACAAACTGCTCCTTAAACAAAAGGGAGCTATTCTTATTAGTTCAGAAAAATTAAGATATTTTTAAAAAGTTGATTTCAAACTGATTAAATTTGAAATGGTTTTGTGGAACCAGAAAGAAAATCTGTACAGAAAAACTTTTCTATAATTTGTTCCAGTTGAAGATACTCATGTTTTATTTATAAAGTATAAAACAGAGCCATAGAGCCAAAAAATAATAATGTGTTTTGACCACAAAGTAATGAGGCTGATTTTCTTCACAAGATTTAGAGTCACACAGAGTAACACTAAAAATATGCGTCTTTTCCTCAGCCAGGAGCAACAGAGTGAGACCAGCCAAGAAGAGTGTGTCATATGACCACAGTTTGACAAAGTTGCTAATGCTATTTTCCATTTCATGTGCCCTGTGGAAGGGCAAAAATGGAAAAGCAGACCCAGTTGTGAGGATAGCTTTTTCACATTCTATCAGCTACAGCACAATAACTGTAATATACTGTATTAAGATTAGCAATGGAACTTTAGTTCTAATACTTGAATTTCCCCTCCATCCAATTTCTTATGTGTTGAAAATATTGAGCAATGCGAAGTTAATTTCTGCTCATGTAGTTGGACAATTTAACTTGGTGTTTTGTTCCCTCAATGATTTTAATTAAAATTATAGTATTTATAGGAAAAATGAAAAACTTAGGAGTTGAAAGAATATCATGAAAGGGTAAGCACTTTGATGGATAGACTTTAAACTGGACTGACTGTCCATTTGAACCTCAGTGTACTTGCTAAGGAAGCTAAGGGCTCATTTAATTTTCGTGTTTGCTTTGCTTTGGTTTAAAACTAACAACCACATTCCTTTGGTCAGTCCTTAATCCAATAAAATGATTATGGACTTTTCACTTGGTCCTTCCATCCAGCTACTAAGAGCATTGATGGTTTTGAAGAAACCTGACTTGGCTCAGGTCTTCAAGGAGCTAGCTGGCTAAAAGATATGGCTTGGATTGAATATATGTGCCGTATCAATACACCATTGCAACTTGAATAAACTTAGAATAACGTCTAAGATTTATTGAGTGTTTATAATGGAGCCAGAAGCCTTGCATGAATTACTTCATGTAATCTTTACAACAGTTCTGAGTATTACTAACAGTTTTAATTTGCAGATAAGGACACAGGCTTATTAGGAAACTTGTCTCAGATCTGTCAAAGGGATTACCAGCTACATGTTTGCTTCTGTAGAGTAATCTCGGGGTTTTCCAGGACTCCAGTGTCCGAAGCTCCTGAACAATGTAGACTTGGATGATGCCGAGCGGGGAAAAGGTGTGCCTACATTCGGTCCCAGAGGGCCAGTCCTCGTCTAGCCTTCTTCACTAGGGACCATCTTGATGCGGCCAGTCTGATCATATCCCAGGGCAGACGGCTCCTGGCTGATTCTCAGAGCAAACTTACTCTTACACAAGCGAGGACGGGTGTAGGGAGACAAGACTGAGAAACGGAAGACGTAGGAACGTTGTCCATAGATGGGGAAGGGCCTCAAGGCGGGTCCACCTTCGCAGCTTCCACAGGTTCTAGACACTGATAAGAAAGAGCAACAAGCTCCACCGCCCGAATACTAGGCTAAGACCTATCCCTGACCTTGGCAAAGACAGTTACCCATGACCGCTCGCAGCCTAGCGGCTGCTGCGGCAACTGAGCGCACCAGGGCAGACCAAGGCACGCCCGACCGCGTGATGTATCCGACCGCCGCTAGGCTGGGACCTTCCCCCGCGACCCGCCCCGCCCGCGGGCCCCTCCCATCCTCGCTGCTCTGTCTGCCGAGCCCCGGCGCCAGAGGACCCACGACGTCACCGCAGCGCTCTCGAGCCTCCAGACCGCCCTCCGTGCGCCTTCCTTTTCCTCCCGTCCAGTGACGCGGCGGCCCGGCGGCGTCAGTGGACACACACGGCCTGCGCCCACCCCAGCATGGCAGCTCTCGCACGCCTCTCCCCGCGCCTGCGGTTCTGCGCCTCCGCCCTCCCCTCAGCGGGCGTCTGGTCCAAGGTAAAGTGCAGGTGAAGAGCAAGGCCGCGCCCGGAAGAACGCGGACGAAAGCCCGAGCGTTTTTTCTTGTCTGCCCACACCCAACCTCTCCAGCCCGGGAGCCGGCATCTGAGCGCGGTTCCCAGGGCCCCGAGGCGCGCCGACGCCTCCTTGCCTCGCTGCTTCTCCGCCTGGCCTCCTTGACTTGGTTCTGCACCTGCTTGCCCAGTGAGGCGAGACGAGGCACGGAAGTGCGCGGAGAGGCCCTGGCTCCCGTCTCCGTTTCGCGGGCAGTTTCTTGGGAAGGGGCTTTGGCGGCCGAAACGGGACCGGGAGGGTTCGCCGGCTTAAGGAGGGCAAGGGGCGACGGCTGCAAGGGGTAGGTTTACGCTCTGAATTGGGGATCTCGGGGCGGAGGCCCCTCTACAGGCCCGGAACTGAGGGCTGGGCTAGCCAGGGGTCGGCTCGAGTTTGCCGCCAAGGCGGTGGAACGCTGCGCCCCTTCTCCGCATGGGGCTGCGCCGCACCTCGGCGGTGGGAAGCGGAACCCGGACTGGAGCGCTTGCCTGCGCGTTTACCTCGCCACGCCGAGTACCCTGTGGAGGTCTGGCTTCGAGCGCGGGCATCCCTTTCTTCTGAGGCTCCTTAGGATTTCCGTTTTCAAAGTTCTTGCAAACATTGTCCACTCTTACTGCAAACTCTTCACTACCGGTAGTATCTCGAGGCCCCTGCGCTGCGGTTGTGGGCTGTGTCTTTTTTTTTTTTTTTTTTCCCGCGTGTTCTGTCCCCGCCTGTAAGCCGTCGCCCCGGTGCGGTTCTTATCCGGAGTCCTCGGACAGGACCGGAGTGGCGAGTCTAGGAGACTAGCTTACCTCAGCTACCTCCGTCACCACGGGAGCCTTTTCCTTGGAAGAGACAAGGCAAAGTGATGTTTTTGAATAATAGTTCTGAGCTTAAAAAGTGTGCCTTGAACACTTACCTCCTCACAAGGAACTTCGCTTCCTCCCCATTTGCTGTGGCATCTTACTGGCATCCACTCTGAGAGCGGTGAACGGGGAGGGGCTGTGAGAAAGCCCGTAGGTGAGTGCTAGATGGTGATTAAGAACTGGGAAGATTTACACGTAAATACCTGTTAGGAGGCATTTTGATAATTGCAGGTAGCTTTGGATTTGTAAAGCATTGTTAGAAGGGAGCTCGACCTTCTGTCATTGCTGTGGGCGCTGAAACGAGTGCAGATCGGGACACAGCGACCTCCCTGGGCCAAGGTTAATAACATACCTTGTTTTGGCCCTTAGTTGTGTGTGCATGCTCAGTCGTGTCCAACTCTTTGCGACCCCATGAATTGTAGCCCGCCAGGCTCCTCTGTTCATGGAATTTTCCAGGCAAGAATACTGGCGTGGGTTGCTATTTGCTATGCCAGGGGATCTTCCCTACCCAGGGATCGAACCCACCTCTCTTGTGTCTCCTGCATTGACAGGCAGATTCTTTACCCCTGGGCTACTTGGGAAGCCCTGCTAGTTACTTATTTGCCTAAGTGTAATTTACTTATTTTCTTAGGTGTATTATTAAACTATTCCCAAAGCCCAGCAAACGTCTTCTTAGATGGCCGAGTTACAAATTATGGGTTTTTCGGTATCTCATCTCTCTTTCAGGATTTGTTGATCGTAGGTCCAACTCCCCTTGCTTGGTGTTCTCCAGGACTTGGCACTTAAATCTCTTACTGCTTACCCCTTAAATCCTCACCTCCTACTTGCATTAACTGTAACACTTGTATACTTGTTTAACTTTTTGAACGTGTAGACATCATCTTCATAACCAGATGAAATTTGCAAACCATATTGTATGCCTCATTCTCCATCTCTCTGAGCATGACACACTGCCATGCATAGAATAGACACTGAACACATTTCCTACGAGGATGAGAAAACACTGTGGGAAAACTTATGGAGTAACCTTGAGGATTTTTTTTTTTTTTTTTTTTTTACTAAATATAACCAACAGGTAAAATGAGATTTTTTTTTTCTTGTTTGTTTGTGGTAAACATGTCTTCCAGACTTGAGTGTGCATCAGAATTACCTGGAGGCTTTATCAAATAGATTGCTATGTTCATGCCCAGAGTTTCCCATTTAGTAGGTCCTGGTAGGAGCTCAGTACTTTGTGTTAATTCGTTCCCAGATAGTAAAGCTGCTGGTCTGAGGACTGCACTTTCAGAGCCAGTGGCATTGCCTTTGACCTAAACAGACTACCCGAAGGTATCTTCCATCTTCCTTAGTCCATGATTGTTTTGGAGGGTATGTTAAATACTATTTTCCATTCACTATAGAAAATTATTACTGAAAAAAAAATCTTAAAACTACCATTAACACTTATAGCTATTTCTCTTCTTTGAAAACCATCTTTTCCAGATTTATCTCCAACCCCAGACTCTCCTGAACTGCCTTCCTTCCAGTACAACTTACTGGTTCATGTCACTCAGTACTTCTCAGGACTTTCTGATCAAAAATGAACCAGCTGTAATGTGGCTTTTTCCTTCCTTGTTTTGTTTTTATTATGGTTAACAGCACCGGTATCCATCCAGAATGTAAGCTAGAAATTTGGAACCATTCTCTCCTCTGCTCCTTTCTTTAACTTGCAGTTGATTACCAGTGTCATGTGTGATAATTTTGCAGTTATTTAGTGGCTGTTATCCTTGTAAGTTTGTAAGTTTCACTAGAGCAGAGACTATGCTTGTGAGGTTATTTGTTTGTTTGTTAACTCTCTAGTCTCAGTATTAAGTATGAAAGGGAAAGTTGCTCAGTTGTGTCTGACTGTGACCCCATGGACTATACAGTCCTTGGAATTCTCCAGGTCAGAATACTGGAGTGGGTAGCCTTTCTCTTCTCCTGGGGATCTTCCCAACCCAGGGATCGAACCCAGGTCTCCCACACTGCAGGCAGATTCTTTTCCAGCTGAGGCACCAGAATGGGTATTTTAGAACAAATAGAGGAATGAATGAAAGAATGAGTTCCTCTGCCACTTTCCTGATTCAGGCTTTTGTATGAGAGTTGTGACATCTCTGTTTCAAACAAAACAAAACACTTTGCTGTCCTTTCCTCAATGAAGGATGAAGTTGAAGCTCTCTAATGTTGTCTTTAAGGCCTTTTGCAACTTGCCCTGACTTCCTTACCAGCCTGATCTTCATGAGCTTCTCTCCACAGTGTGATCCTGCATGCTCTTGAAAACATAGTCTTTCTACATCTTGGTACCTTTGCTCAGGCAGCTCCCCCTTTCTGGAATCCCCACCCTCGTTATTTTTTTTAAGTCTTGGCACGCTTTTACACTTTCTGATCCGCTAGGCAGAATGCATTGCTTATTTATCTATGATCCTTCAGAGTGCTTCAGGGCATCCCTCAAAATTGGAATACGATATGTACATTCCCTAGAAAACGAAGTATGCTATTGCTGTAGAGCATTGCTCCGTGTCAGCAACTCCTGTGAGCTCCTTGTGATCCGTTTGTGTCATGAGTGAGTGATTAATTATTAATGACAGTGTCCATCTTTGGTCAACACTGGTCCAGTGCTGGATACCTAAAGCATTTTAGCACATGTCACTACTTCCTCTTGGCAGTAGTGCCATGCTCTCCTTGCAAGACAGTGTATATCCACTTGCATGTTAATGCCCTTTCCTTCTAATGGTGTTTTCTGAACCTCTCTCCAGATGGCCTATCCTCCCCACTTCTATATATACAACTTTGAGACTGACCTAGGCAATGTCAATCTTTCTGTGTCCCGATATATTTAACTATAAGGAGACAAGGTAGAGAGCGTGTAGGTGTATAGTTCCTATCATTAAGATAAAATTTGTTGAAAAATAAAAAAAGACAGTGTGGTTTGTGAATTTTCCCTCAGACATCTGCAAAGTGAAGTGCATTTTCATTTCACTAAGTTCTGGAGTGTTGAATGACAGAAAAAAGAGAAATTTCGGTGAAAGAATTAGTAGTAAAAGTGATTAGAAAGCAAGGAGTTCTGGATTGGGAAGTCATGAGATAAAACTTAGGCTCCACAGTAGAATCTGATCTCAAAGATTAAGTGTAAGAATTTGAAGATGAGAACAAAGTGGGAAAAGGGAGAAGATTTTCAAAGAACTAGATTTAATAGAAAACAATTTTTCACTGCAAGAATTTTATTTCTTAGCTTCATTATGTACTGAATCACTATTATTTCTTTCCCTCAATAGTATTAGCAGAAACTAGTGGCAACAATGAAATGGAATTTTGCAGAAGGTAGGAGGGTGGAAAAACAAAACAAAGTATATTATGTTAATGTAAAGGAAGATCTCAGTGGAAAAGAAAAAATTACTCCTAGAATCAGTAGCTGTCAAAGCTGTACAGGTCATTACTCTTCATTCTTTTAGGTAATTTCTGCAAAGTTGAAGATTATTTTATTTATTTACTTATTTTTGTAGCAGATGATGCTTGGGTTTTTTCACATCATTATTTTAATATTTAAAATATAGTAGAAGGTAGAGCAGTTTAGAACTCTACTTGAATTCAGTTATCATAGGAATAAAGGTAGGTGATTAGAAACATCTTTCTCCCCACCTCCCTGCCAATTCTTGGAAGGTGTTGGGTGTCTGTTTCTTGACCAACAGAAGCAGGGAATGTGGGAAGGGATAGTGGGCAAGGAGTATGTGTGTCAGAGAACAGATTCCAAGGCTTTCTCAGGGGTGCTGCCTCCCAGGTTCTGGGCAGTTCGCTGGTCTTCAGGCCTTGAAGATCCACAGCAAAGTTTCTGTGGTAACTGGCCTCAGGCATCGTGCTTCCTTTTCGCCTCACTGCCTGCAGTTCATATTGCTGTTTGCCCAATAATCTTTGGATACTTACACTGGCAACTTGATTGCGAATAAAATAATTATATTAAAGTAATCTTAAAGCTGGGGCTCATTTCTTTTTTTCAAAACCCTCAACAAAGATTGCTTGGATTAATTGTTATAGTATGGATCATGTTAAATTCTTTGTAAAATCAGTAATGTGTCTGTTTTTGCATTCGTGGAGGGTAGAGTGGGAAAGTTAAAAATGAAAACTAAACTCTCAATCAATGTCAGGTTAATCTTACTGCCCTGGCGGGCAGTGGAGAAAAGGTTGCATTTCCCAAGCGAAGATCATATCCCCTGGGTATCTTCTGTAATCCAGGCTCAGGGCTAAGTGCTTCTTAGCTTTATAATAATAATACATAATTGTTTGATCTGTACTACATCCCTGGGAAACAGTTATCATCATTTGTATCATGCTTTTTAAAAAAAAATTAAGAGTGTCTTGTTATGTGATACAATTACATGTCTAATTATATGGACATCATTGACAAGAATTTTTAAAAAATGATCATCTTTTTGTAAACCCTGATAGCTCAGTTGGTAAAGAATCCACCTGCAATGCAAGAGACCCTGGTTCGATTCCTGGGTCGGGAAGATCTGCTGGAGAAGGGATAGGCTACCCACTCCAGTATTTTTTTTTTTTTTTTCCCACTCCAGTATTCTTGGGCTTCCCTTGTGGCTCAGCTGGTAAAGAATCCACCTGCAATGCTGGAGACCTGGGTTCGATCCTTGGGTTGGTAAGATCTCCTGGAGAAAGGAAAGGCTACCCATTCCAGTATTTTGGCCTGGAGAATTCCATGGACTGTATAGTCCATGGGGTCGCAAAGAGTCGGACATGACTGAGTGACTTTCACTTCTATAAACTTAATGTCACTGCCACCTCCCCTCCACCCGCCAAAAAAAGAGGCTCAGAAGTTAAGTAATTTTCTCCAGTTAATACTTCTACTGGCATTTGAAACAAGGATATTTTAGACTCTGAGATTAATAGAGTGTGGCCCATTATGCCATTGTTTCTCAGTCAATAGATACCAAATGTTGTTATAATAAATAAATTATAAATATCAACAAATATTGTTAACTGAACATATGCAAAATGAACAGACCAATGCTGAGTACCTGTAAATTCTTTATTATCTTGAGTCCTCACATTCTCTAAAAATGCGAATTAGTTTATTGCTTTTAAGCTTTTGATTGTCTGGGTAAATGTGAAACACTTCGGTTTTTTCTAAAATACTTCTGAGGTTGTTTTGGGGGGAGATGTAGCACAAGTGTCTCAGTAATTAAGAAAAAAAAGATTTATATATGTATTTGGCTGCCGTGGGTCTTAGTTGTTGCACTTGGGATCTTTGATCTTCATCACAGCATGTGAACTCTTAGTTGTGGCAGGTTGGATCTAATTGCCTGACCAGGGTTCAAACTTGGGTCCCCTGCATTGGGAGCTCAGTCTTAACCCCTGGACCACCAGGTAAGTCAACTTCTCAGCAATTTATGACTGTTTGTAATGAATGATACTGTTCACGGGGTTCTTCCAGCAAGAATACTGGAGTGGCTTGCCATTTGAATTGTGGTGATTGAGAAGACTCTCTAGAGTCCCTTGGACAACAGGGAGATCAAACCAGCCAATCCTAAGGGAAGTCAATCCTGAATACTCATTGGAAGGACTGATACTGAAACTGAAGCTCCAATACTTTGGCCATCTGATGCAAAAAACCAACTTGTAAAAGACCCTGATGCTGGAAAAGATTGAGGGCAGGAGGAGAACAGGGCAACAGAGGATGAGCTGTTTGGATGGTATCATCGACTCAATGGACATGAGTTTGAGCAAACTCCGGGAGATATTGAAGGACAGGGAGCCTGGCATGCTGTAGTTCATGAGATCGCAAAGAGCTGGACACGGCTGAACAACAACAACCGATTTTAACTACAGTAAAAAATGTCAGAGGAGCTATAAGTTTGGAAACATTAATAGATAATTGTGTTAGATTACTAGAGTGTACGGACATATTGAAAGAATTTTCAGTCTTCAGCAGTTTTACCCCCCAGACAAATTCTTTAACTTTCTTCCTCTTCCTACTAAGGCCCTGACTCTTTACCTTTCACTGAAAATAAGGACAACAGAGTTCTTCATGAAAAAATATGACACTCATAAAGCTTTGTTGTACATAAGTAATAAAATAGAAGTAGTATAAGACTGAGGATTTTTGAAAAGGACAGAAGGGAACATATTGTGGTAGGGGGCCCCAGTGATAGAAGGCGAAACCTGGGAACTGGTCTTGCTTTAACAGTGTGGGGTAAATTACAAGATCCTTCTATCTTCGGAAACTTCACTTGTAAAATGAGATGGTTGGATTAGATACGTGTGTATTTTTCTCTTCTCTGTTTTTTAGGCATGCATCCGTGCTCAGTTGTGTCTGACTCTTTGCCACCCTATGGACTGTAGCTTGCCAGACTGTCTTTGGGATGTCTCAGGCAAGAATACTGGAATGGGTTGTCATTTCCTCCTCAGGGGGATCTTCCCGACCCAGTGATCGAATCCCCATCTTTTGTGTCTCCACTGTACCACCTGAGAAGCCCCTGTTTTCTAGGAGATATCCTCAGTTTCATTTTATGATATATATGTTGGCCTCGTTAGGCTATCAAATTTTCAAGTTCTAAGATTAAAAACATATTTTCATATATATGTGTGTGTTAAAACAGAATCAAGTAAATCCCTGCTACTTGAGTATAGGACAGAGGAGACCGCTGTTGGTGGTTCAAGCTCTTTCCTTCCTATCCCCACCTCTGCTTATTTCCCTGTGTGTGGGCAGTGTGCCACGGTAAACTACTCTTCCTTATCTGACCTTGACCAAGGTTGCAATTTAAAAGGACAGAGGTCATTTAGCAACCTATACCTTTGCAGATCTCATTGCACTTTCAGTATAGTTTCTTAATCTCCTTTTATATTGTGTGTTAGTTGTTCAGTTGTGTCCGACTCTTTGCGACCCCAGGGGGTGCCCACCAGGCTCCTCGGTCCATGGAATTCTCTATGCAAGAACACTGGAGTGGGTTGCCATTTCCTCCTCTACCTTTTGTACTAATTGACACTTTTTATGACCAACCTAGATAGCATATTAAAAAGCAGAGACATTACTTTGCTAACAAAGGTCCATCTACTCAAAGCTGTGGTTTTTCCAGTAGTCATGTATGGATGTGAGAGTTGGACTGTGAAGAAAGCTGAGTGCCAAAGAGTTGATGCTTTTGAACTGTGGTGTTGGAGAAGACTCTTGAGACTCTTTGGGGCTTCCCTGGTGACTCAGAGGTTAAAGCGTTTGCCTCCAATGTGGGAAACCCGGGTTCGATCCCTGGGTCAGGAAGATCCCCTGGAGAAGGAAATGGCAACCCACTCCAGTATTCTTGCCTGGAGAATCCTATGGATGGAGGAGCTTGGTAGGCTACAGTCCATGGGATCGCAGAGTCGGACATGACTGAGTGTCTTCACTTCACTTGAGAGTCCCTTGGACTGCAAAGAGATCCAACCAGTCCATCCTAAAGGAAATCAGTCCTGTGTGTTCATTGGAAGGACTGATGCTGAAGCTGAAACTCCAATCCTTTGGCCACCTGATTCGAAGAACTGACTCATTTGAAAAGACCCTGATGCTGGAGAAGGGGATGAGGATGAGATGGTTAGATGGCATCATTGACTTAGTGGATGTGAGTTTGAGTAAACTCTGGGAGTTGGTGATGGACAGGGAGGCCTGGCATGCTGCAGTCCATGGGGTCACAAAGAGTCGGACACGACTGAGTGGCTGAACTGAAATGAACTGAACTGACACTTTTTATGAAAGGAGACTTTTGAGGGATTAAAAAAATGAGAGCACTCATTTATGCTTTTGCTTTGGTCTCCTAGAGTTCTCTGTCTCGGAGGCTCTGATAAGCATGGGTGTGAGCTTACATCGATGGGCTGGTTAAGGGGCAGTGTCTCAGGAGTCAGGTGTCATTCTCTCTACCCCCTCTCTTTTTATGCATGCGTACTCAGTTGTGTCTGATTCTTTGCGATTCCATGGACTGTAGCCCACCAGGCTCCTCTGTCTATGGGAATTTTCAGGCAAGACTACTGGAGTGGGTTGCTGTTTCCTCCTCCCGGGGGTTCTTCCCAACCCAGGGATCAAACCCACGTCTTCTCTATTTCCTGCTTGGCAGGCAGATTCTTTACCCCTCAGCCACTGGGGAAGCCCTCTTTTTTCAGGTCGACTATTTAATAAGAATAAAGGAGAGATGATGTTAAGTATGAATGATTGATTGCAACTCAATCGACTTTATCATTTTTCCTGTTCATACTGTGAGTGAAGTGTAAAGAGGGAAACAGTTTAAAACTGATGGTGAATGCTCGCCAGATAGCCTGACTTGCACCAGATAGTACACTGTGATGAGACTGGCCATGCCCCTCTTGGAGTTAACAGTTTGCACTTTTCTCTGGCATCCATAAACTCTAGGCCCTAGAAGGGAATGAGTTTTTGTGTGCTGTTCTTGTCCCTTCCGGAGGTGTTCTTTGATACCTAAGGTTGGATCAAGGCCCAAATCTGTAGTATTTATAGTATTGAGAGCATCAGTTGTATCTTAATACTTACTGCTGCTGCTAAGTCATTTCAGTCGTGTCCGACTCTGTGCAACCCCATAGATGGCAGCCCACCAGGCTCCCCGTCCCTGGGATTCTCCAGGCAAGAACTCTGAAGTGGGTTGCCATTTCCTTCTCCAATGCATGAAAGTGAAAAGTGAAAGTGAAGTCACTCAGTCATGCCAGACTCTTAGCGACCCCATGGACTGCAGCCCACCAAGCTCCTCCATCCACGGGATTTTCCAGGCAAGAGTACTGGAGTGGGTTGCCATTGCCTAATACTTACTAGATTGGAATAAATAGCAGAGTATTTGGCACATATGGGTTCTCAGGAAATATTTGTTGGTTGTATTGCTATCAAAAATCAATATTGACACTGACATTGTGAATTTGAGTCCCATCATACACAGTATCTGCTTTCTTTCACTCTTTCAAGGGGCCTCAAATGACACAGAGCTTTTCTTATATAATAGAAAATATCGATCATAAGGGGATTCTGGTGGTAATTTGTGAATCTCTACTCTTTTTTGGTTGTTGTTAAATATTTATTTGTTGATTTGGCCACTCTGGGTCTTAGTTGCCACACACAGTATCTTTTTTTTTTCTTATTTATTTTTATTGAAGTAAGACTTCCCTAGTGGCTCAGATGGTAAAGCATCTGTCTACAATGCGGGAGACCCAGGTTCAATCCCTGGGTCGGGAAGATCCGCTGGAGAAGGAAATGGCAATCCACTCCAGTACTATTGCCTGGAAAATCACATGGACAGAGGAGCCTGGTAGGCTACAGTCCATGGGGTTGCCAAGAGTCGGACACGACTGAGCAGCTTCACTTCACTTATAGTTGATTTACAGTGTGTTAATTCCTGTCACACAGTAAAGTAATTCAGTTATACATATATATATATATATGTTATGTTTTTAAATATTATTTTCCATTATGGTTTACCATAGGATTTGTTAAAATTGGAGGATAATTACTTTACAATGTCCTGTTAGTTTCTGCTGTACAACAAAGTGAATCAGCTATAAGTATACATAACATATATCCCCTCTGTCTTGAGCTTCCCTCCCCGCTCCTACCCCACCTCACTAGGTCATCACAGAGCACCATGCTGAGCTCCCTGTGTTTTACAGCAGCTTCCCACCAGCTGTGTTTTACACATGGTAGCATACATATGTTGGTGCTACTCTCTGTTTGCCTGCCTTCATTTGTCCCTTCTGTGTGCACAAGTCTGTTCTCTGTATCTGTGTCTCTATTCCTACCTTTCAGATAGGTTCATTTTTCTAGATTCCATGTATATACGTTAATATTTGTTTTTCTCTTTCTGACTTCTTTCACTGTGTATGAGAGACTCTAGGTTCATCCACATCACTACAAATGACCCCGTTTTGTTCCTTTTATGGCTGAGTAATATTCCATTGTGTATATGTACCACAACCTCTTCATCTATTCACCTGTCGATGGACATCAGGTTGATAACATGTTCTGGCTATTGTAAACAGTGGCAGGCAGGATCTTTAGTTGTGGCACGTGAACTCTAGATTTGGCATGTGGATATAGTTCCCTAACCAGGGATTTCACCTGAGTCCTCAGCATTGGGAGCCTGGAGTCTTAACCACTGGACCATCAGGGAAGTCTCTGTCCATCCTACTCTTAAGATGAACTACATACAGCCCCACTCTTTCAAAGACAAGCTAGTGAAATTATCCTTGTATATATAATAATTGAATATATTTGTATACATGCAAAATAAACACAAGTTTCCAAATGCTTGTTCACTTAAAAATGTTTTTTAATGTTTTAGGGATGTATTTGCTACTTTTCAACTAGCACAGCTCACCATACCAAATTTTATACAGACCCAGTGGAAGCGGTAAAAGACATTCCTGATGGTGCAACAATACTGGTTGGTGGTGAGTAATAGTATTGTTTTCCTTTTGATTTTCGCAAAGCAGGGAAATCACAATGGTGAGGTGATTAGAAAGGCTAATTATTTTATTACTTTGTTAATAAATGCCAATTATTAGAAATGCCAGTTATTTTATTGTTTAATTATCGATTCTTTATCTTATTTTAATTTATTTATTGCATATTATCTATTTTTTTTATTATAGTGTCCCCTTTCTGA
Organism: Capra hircus; assembly: GCF_001704415.2. NCBI lineage: Eukaryota > Metazoa > Chordata > Mammalia > Artiodactyla > Bovidae > Capra > Capra hircus. Next base: position 32,683,374 of record NC_030827.1, read on the forward strand.
AAGTTTAGCAAGGTTTAGCACTTTATATCTGACCTTTTCTTTCCTTTTCTATTTCTTTTCCTATTATTTGAAAAGCTGACACCTTAAATGGGGATATCTTACTAGTAGCTTTGAAAAATCCCTTGGTACTTGGGAATTCTGCTCACCTTAAAAACGTTTGCATCAAGGAAAAAAAAAAGTTTGCATTGATCTCAGCAGCCCACACTGGCCATTCCTTTTGTTCCTCCTCATTTTAGAAGCTAGAGCGCACATCCGCATCTATCTGTTAGTGAGCCTCTCAAGTTCTGTTGCTACTTTTAGTTTAGAATGTCTTTTAGCACCCCTCTCTCACACTCATTAAACTTGTTGCCTGATTCTTATACGTTTCTTTGGATTTCTAGGCCTTGGTCATAAAAATCAAGGGTTATTTTTAGGCTTACTCTTCATTCATTCATTCAACTCGGCAGTCACTGAATTTTAGACCCAATACTGTTTGAGGAATTGTGTAAAAGAAATGAAAGTCATTGGCTTAGGCTTCTAGATCTGCAGAATCTACCCAGGAATGTAAAACAAACACGCTTGAAAAAGTAACTGTGTAAAGGTTCAATTTTAAAGTGGGAAAATAACAAATATGTAGTTAAGTGCAAGAAAAACAATGTGTAGCTGGCTGTATTAACACATTGCACTTGGCTTTATACTTATGAATCAAGGACTTGGCAGTGATATCTGGTACTATATAATGATGTAAAACACTTGGAGATAGCTATATGGCCATTTATTTTATTTCATTTTTTTTTGAGGTTTATTTGTGCTTTGTTTTGCCAGTAGAACTTTAGTAAAGTGATTTGCAAACTTTTTTGATCTAAAAACACATTTTACATCACAATCCAACAAACACACGTGTGTAATATGTATACATATATAAGTGAAACAAAAGTTTTACCAAAAATGTCTATCCTGAGTGTTAATTTTTTTTTTTTTGGAAACGTTTTTTTCAAAGCAGTTTTAGGTTTATAATAAAATTGACAAGAAGGTACAGAAATTCCCTATATACGCCCTCCCCACACATGCATAGCCATTATCAACAGAGTGGAACTTTTTTTTTGTTAACCAAGGATGAATTGCATTGACATAATCACCAAAATCCACAGTTCACCTTAGGGTACACTTTAATGAAGTAAATAATGTTGTGCATTCTATGGGTTTGGACCAAAGTATAATGATATATATATTATATATATATATTATAATGTCATACAAAGTATTTCACTGCTCATGAAAACTTCTGTACTCTGTGTATTCATGTCCCCCTACCTCTCAAATTCCTGGCAACCATTGATCTTTTTACTGTCTACGACCACTTCTTATGTTGCTGAGATATATCTATGCATTTGCATAGTAGGTCTAATAATGTGCTGGTACATTTTTCTTTTTTTAAAAAAGAGTAACAGATACATTTCCTTCGAAGAAAATTACCCTTTACATAAAATTATTTATCTTCTTGGCCCATTATAGGTTTTGGGTTATGTGGAATTCCAGAGAATCTTATAGGAGCTTTGCTAAAGACTGGAGTAAAAGGACTAACTGCAGTCAGCAACAATGCTGGGTAAGTGTGTGTTTTTAAAACAATTGACTTGAAAGAAATGATAATCCTTCATAGTATTGAAATGAAGTCTATCAGTGAAGTGAAATATTTCTTCATTGATAGGAGCAGTAAGCTTAAGGATCAGAAGATGGTTTTATCATTCCAATGATTAAGACTCCATGGTGCCACTGCAGGGGGCCCAGGTTTGCTGGCTTTTCAGGGAACCAAGATGCTGCAAGAAAAGAAAAAGTTCAAACTGAGCCCTTCATTTTAAAGTTTATTTAGTTATTTATTTTGTTTTTGGCTGTGCTGGGTCTTTATTGGTGCGCGGGCTTTTCTGTAGTTGTGGCGAGGTGGGGCTCCTCTCTAGTTGTGGAGCATGGGTTCTAGGGAGTGTGGGCTTCAGTAGTGTGGCTCCAGGACTCTAGAGCACAGGCTCAGTAGTTGACGAGCACAGGCTTAGTTGCTCCGAGGCATATGGGATGTTCTTGGATCAGGGACTGAACCCATGTCTCCTACATTGGCAGGCAGGTTCTTTACCACTGATCCACCAGCAAAGCCCTCTTTCATTTTAAAACTTAGAGATTGTATGTTGTACCTTATTGTAGATCTTTATTTACAGAGGCAGATGGACATCCATTTGAAATCTGTTTCTTTTATTTTGGTTATGCCCTTACCATAGAAGATACATGAAGAATATAATCAATCATTAAAAATGTTGCTGGTCTTGGTAAAAAGAGGAGGGTATGCAGCCAGCATTAAGACAGCAGGCTTGCATATCAAAATGGTCAGCAATGACCCATAAAATCTTAATGATTAATGGCCTGCATGTTAAGATATATTTAGTTATCAAGAGAAAGGCCATTTTAATTCACAATAGCAATTTATCAGCTCTTCTAACAATGAAAGACTTCAAAGATCTTAAAAATTAAAGAAATTAATTAATTTGGCAGTTTAGTGCAATTTAGAAGAAATAGCAGTTTATTTAGGCAACAAAACTGATATACGTCGTTGTTTTTGTTGTTCAGTCACTCAGCCATGTCTGACTCTTTACAACTCCATGGACTGCAGCAAGACAGGCTTCCCGGTCCTTCAGTGTCTCCCAGAATTTGCTCAAAGTCATGTCCATTGAGTCAGTGATGCCATCCAACCTTCTCAACTTGCCTCCTTCTCCTCCTGCCCTCAATCTTTTCTAGCATCAGGGTCTTTTCCAATGAGTTGGCTCGTCACATCAGTGGCCAAAGTATTGGGGTTCCAACTTCAGCATTAGACCTTCCAATGAATATTCAGGGTTGATTTCCTTTAGGATTGAATGGTGTCATCTCCTTGCTGTCCAAGGAGCTCTCAAGAGTCTTCTCCAACACCACAGTTTGAAAGCATCAGTTCTTCGATGCTCAGCTTTCTTTGTGGTCCAGCTCTCCCATCTGTATATGACTACTGGAAAAACCATAGCTTTGACTAGACGGACCTTTGTTGGCAAAGTAATGTCTCTGCAGTTTAGTATACTGTCTAGGTTTGTAATAGCTTTTCTTCCAAGGAGAAAGCATCTTTTAATTTCATGGGTGCAGTCACTGTCCACAGTGATTTTGGAACCCAAGAAAATAAAGTCTGTCACTGCATTTATCTGTTTGCCATGAAGTGAGAGGACCAGATGCCATGATCTTCGTTTTTTGAATGTTCAGTCTTAAGCCTGCTTTTTCACTCTCCTGTTTCACCTTCATCAAGAGGCTCTTTAGATACTCTTTGCTTTCTGCTGTTAGAGTGGTATCATTTACATATCTGAGGTTGTTGATATTTCTCCTGACAGTCTTGATTCGAGCTTGTGCTTCATCCAGTCCAGCATGGCACATGATGTACTCTGCATATAAGTTAAATAAGTAGGGTGACAGTATGGAACCTTGATGAATTCCTTTCCCAATTTGGAGCCAGTCCATTGTTCCATGTCCAGATCTATCTGTTGTTTCTTGCTCATTTTTTTCTTTGCTGACTTTATGCTGTTATTTTTGCTTGGAAGCCTGTCCACTTCTCTGGGTATCCACATCTTTTCCCATCTTACAGAAGCCATATCCAGTTAGAAAACTGCTCTAGCCTTCATTGATCTTGTCCCTTCCTGAATTCCTGTGGAGATGGTTAACCTGTCTTTGTGTACTGATATGTATTTATTATCTCTGATGTATATTACAGGCCAATCCTTTTACTTAGAGTAGTTTTCTATTTTCTTTTTTCTTTTTTTTATTTTTTAGCTGTACCGTGGAGCATGCAGGATCTTAGTTCCCCAACCAGAGATCAGTCCCATGCCCCCTGCAGTGGAAGTGGGGAGTCTTAACCACTGGACTGTAGGGAAATCCCTAGAGTAGGTTTCTGTTTCATACTATTTATGCTTAGCCTATAGTCTCAGAGTCATTGAGACTTGAAGCTGGATGGGATTATAGAGACCATATGTTCCAGTTCCTTCATTTAACAGGGGAAACCCTCTTTAAATAGGGAAGTAACTTGTTCATGGTCACTTGTTATTTCTGAAACATATCCTGTGCCCTTTGAACTTACTTAATGTTTATTAAAAATGCTTTTGATTATTGATACTTGGTTGAATTTTCCTGATAACTCAGTGCTTTTAAGGAGTGTATGCATATATGCTAAGATGCTTCAGTCATGTCTGACTCTTTGTGACCCCATGGACTGTAGCCCACCAGCTTCCTCTGTTCATGGGATTCTCTGGGCAAGAATACTGGAGTAGGTTGCCATTCCCTTCTCCAGGAGATCTTAGCAACCTAGGGATCAAACCCATGTCTCTTACATCTTCATTGGCAGGCAGGTTCTTTACCACTAGCACCACCTGAGAAGCACAGGGAGTAGTACAGATTAATGTAAATTCTTGATGCAGATTAAGTACCGATAACCTACTTCATTGAACTCATAGAAGGCACTGGGCACTCCTTGATTGGCAGTTGGTTATCTTTTTTTTTTTTCTTTGCAGTTGATTATCTTAATTAGAGGCGTTTAAGGTTTATAGGGATGAGGGCTTTGTTTTGATAATTAGATAAATGAGGTGGAAAGCTTAAGTATGTCTTTATTTGAGCACCAAACATAGTGTGAATTGTGGGGTAAAGGGAGAGAACATGGAATTAGAAGTAATGGTTATCACCAATATGTTCAATCTAAAAAAATGATACGAAAGAACTTATTTCTAAAAGAGAAACAGACTCACAGACATAGAAACAAACTTTTGGTTACTAAAGCAGAAAGGAGGGGGGGATAAATTATGAGTTTGGGTTTAACAGATACACACAACTGTATATGAAACAGATAAGCAGCAAGGACCTACTGTATAGCACAGGGAACTGTATTCAATATCTTGTAATACCCTGTAATGGAAAAGGAACTGAAAACGAATGTGTATGAATGTATAACCAAATCACTTTGTTCCACACCGTGAAACTAATACAACACTGGAAATCAGTTCTACTTCATTTTTTAAAATAAGGAAGTAATGACTATTTTCTCCTTTAGAAAATGACTCCATCTTTAGAAGTTCTGCCTGAATTGGAAGTCTTCCAAAGCTCAGGACTTCTAATTATCTGTTTATTTTTTTAAAATTTGTTTCCTTTTAGTGACCACTAAGACCTGTTGGCCTGAGGTAACACTTACTTTGCTATGAGTATTGACTATTTGTTGATTAGATAAACCCTCCCTTAGGACCACTGAGATGAATCAATGCTTTGATATGGGTTGATTAGAAAAGCGGGAACATCGCAGATGTTCCTGCAGAAAAATAAAGTTAATAAGCATATGAAAAAAAAAAGACTTTAACATATGAATTACAAACCTGGATGAGCAAGTGTTTCACAATAAACTTTATTTCAGGTAATTAAATCACAGAGTCAAGGGAAGAATAGGTGTGCCATATTAGTCATTTTCATTTCCTCAGGACAGGGTTGTTTTAGATTACGGTTCTTGAAGGTGAGGATTTAGACAGCTCCAAGGGCAGCCCCACTTCGTGTAGAAAACTAAAAAATAGTGGTAATATGTACAACATATGTACAGCATATGTACATATGTACAACAGTCCCCACTTTATCCATGGTTTTGCTTTACATGGTTTGAGATATGCGGCATCAACCTTGATCTGGAAATACTAAATGGAAAATTCCAGAAATAAACAATTCATGAGTTTTCAGTTACAGGCTATTTTGAGTAGCATGATGAAATCTCACACCCTCCTGCTCTGTCCTGCCCTAGACAAGAATCATCCTTTTGTCCAGCGTGTCCACTGGTTAGTCTCTATTTTATATATGATAGTGTGTATTTCTTAATCCCATACTCCTAATTTATCACCCTGTCCCTTCCCCAATTGTATTATTTTTTAGATTCCACATATAAGTGATATCATATAATTTCCTATTTCTCTGAGTTACTTCACTCATTATGATAATCTCTAGGTCCATTGATGTTTCTGCAGATGGCAATATTTTATTCTTTTTTATGGCTGAGTAATATTCCATTATGTATGCATACATATACACTGTCTTCTTTATCCATTAATCTGTTGATGGATACTTGGGTTGCTTTGATGTCTTGGCTGTTGTAAATAATGCTGCTGTGAATGTTGAGGTGCATGTATCTTTTCAAATTAGAGTTTTTTTCGGATATATGCCCAGGAGGGGTGTTGCTGGATCATATGATAACTATTTTTAGTTTTTAAAGGAACTTCCACACGGTTTTCCATAGTGGCTGCACCAATTTACAGTCCCACCAACAGTGTAGGAGGGTTTCGTTTTCTCCATATCCTCTCCAGCATTTATTATTTGTAGACTTTTTGATGATGGCTACTCTGACTGTGTGAGATGATACCTCCTGATAATTTTGATTTGCATGTCTCTAGTAATTAGTGATTGGAGAAGGCAGTGGCACCCCCACTCCAGTACTCTTGCTTGGAAAATCCCATGGACGGAGGAGCCTGGTAGGCTGCAGTCCATGGGGTGGGTCACTAAGAGTCAGACACGACTGAGCATCTTCACTTTTATGCACTGGAGAAGGAAATGGCAACCCACTCCAGTGTTCTTGCCTGGAGAATCCCAGGGACCGGGGAGCCTAGTGGGCTGCTGTCTATGGGGTCGCACAGAGTTGGACACAACTGAAGTGACTTAGCAGCAGCAGCAGCAGCAGTAATTAGTGATATTGAGCATCTTTTGATGTGCCTGTTGGCTGCTTGTCTTTTTTGGAGAGATGTTTATTTAGGTTTTCTGCCCATTTTTTGATTGGATTGTTTGGGCTTTTTGATATTGAGTTGTATGAGCTGTTTGTATAGTTTGGAAATTAACCCCTTGTTGATTGCATCATTGATTGCAATTTCATTATTAGAGTTTTATTTTGATGGTTTATTTTAGAATTGTCAGTGAGATTTCAGAAAATGAAATTTGAGATTCAGAAAATGAAAAATATTTGCAGTACATTGATATCTTCCATGAAATATACATTTGTTTTACATTAGTATACCTCTCTAATGAATTCTTGGCCTTAGACTCTTTTTAACATGCGTTTGTGGTGCTGTAGGAGAAAGGTCAGATCTCTTTTTAGGTATGCTAGAAAAATAATGGCTACTAAAGGCACTAAGTAGATAATATCTTTGAAAGTTCATTCAGATTATCTTTAATACCAGAGAGCTTCAAGATGCTTTAATATGTGTGTTTCTCTATTAGGAATATAGTAGATTTTTCATTAGCAAAAGATTACGTATGTCTTTCTTTTTTCTTAAATTGTGTGAGGGCCTTTCCCTTTTCATTTTTTTATCATTAGTGTCTGATACCCGGTAGATAAGGGGTACATATTTACTGAATTTGTGAACTGGAAAGTAGATGGCAGGGAAGACACTCTTTTTTTAAGATTTATTTACTTATTTTATTGTTATTAGTCTTTTGACTGTGGTGCGTCTTCATTGCTGCACAAGGGCTTTCTCCAGTTGCAGTGAGTGGGGGCTGCTCTCTGTGGGGTGTGGGCTTCTAATTGTGGCGCCTTCCCTCGTGGAGCACGGGCTCTAGGCAGGCAGGCTACAGTAGTTTCTGCACATTGGCTTCAGGTGTTGTGGCTCTCGGGCTCTAGAGCACTGGCTCGGGAGTTGTGGCGGGTGGGCTTGGTAACTCTATGGCAGGGGGGAGTCTTCCTGGCCCAGGGATCAAACAGGTGTCCCTTGCATTGCAAGGTGGGTTCTTAACCGCTGGACCACCAGGGAAACTAGGAAAGACACTCTTATGATAAGCTATCTAGCAGCGTTTTTTGAGGCATAAACACTAAATTTGTACCTGGTCAGGTGGTAACCTCAGCTGAGTATCTTACGCTCTGCTGCGTTGCTATGCCAGCTTGCTAGTCCAGAAACAAACCAATAGCCAAATACACATGATGTCCAGAGCCAAGATCAACAAATACAGAGAGGTTATTTCCAAACAGAGATAAGTTCAAATGTGTAATGGGTTGGAAGACCACATAGAGATCAATGAAAGAGTGGTTGGAAAAATTCCCAAGTCAGTGAATGGCCAACTGTATTCTGTATTATGGTATGGACCTCTATTCTTAGAGGGAGTTTCAGATTTTTTAAAACTACAAAGCAAATGGGTTATAGCCACATTCATAGATTATTTTACTATTAAAATAACTTTATTTGGACAGGGCTCCAGATGATATCAATGGTATTGTTATATTAGATAATTGAGAGAATTTGCCGAAGAGACTCTTTTTAAAGGAAGAGTCAGGGCTGAGGGAAGGCAAACATGAGTATTGAAGAACCTTAGAGTTAGTAACAGTGGAGAGCTGTTACCACCAGCCTTGGCCCTGACAGGTTCGCGGGGATAGGGGCTGTTAGAACCCAGAAAAAAGTCTTATGGAGAGGTGTATCCAGTGTGCTTCAGGTGCCAGGGAGAGAGCTAAGGGAACAGAAGTCCTGACATCACTCTCCCCTCACTCCCCTGATCCTCCTGGTGGTAACTTTGATTGGCTGGACCCAATCAGAAGTGGATGGACTCAGTCAGAAGCCAGAGGGCAGGGGACCCCATGATTCAGTCTACACAGGGCAGCCCCCCTAGGCGTAGGGCAGACTGGAGGTTGAAGAATGGATCTGGAGGGACACATAGCAAATATCCAGCTTGAAGACTTAATGATTTTCATTTTTATTACTAAAGAGCCAGTGAGGAGGGGAGAGTGAAATCAAGCAATAAACTTATTTGACAGATGTCAAGAGATGTTTATGTAAAACCCTATATGGGGAAAGAGTTTCCGAGAGAGATGGAAAGGCCAGTGTAAGGGCCTCCATGCAGAATGCCTGGTGTATTTGAGGGACCGTAAGGAGGCCAGCAGAGGCAGAGAATTGAGCAAAAAGAAGAATGGGAGGAGTGAGGTCAGAGGTGTGAAAGGGCATTTCAGCCCATCCTAGGGGGCCACTCTAGAGAGAGACCTTTACTTTTACTCTGAGTAAATGGGTACAACTGCAGGGTTTCAAGCAGAGCAGTGACATGATCTGACATATTGTCGTTTGGGCTATCATTTTGTGAGTAGATCGTAGTGGGCGGGAGTAGAAGCAGGGAAGGTTACTGTGGTACCCGGGCAAGATATGGTGCCAGTTCCAGAGAGGGAGTGAGAAATGCTCAGATTCTGGGTGGATACTGAACGCAGAGTCAGGATTTTCCAGTAGAGCTGACGTGGAACCTGTATGTCAGGAATCACTCCCTGAGTTTTGTTCTGAAGATCTGTAAGATGAGGCTGCCATCAGGTGAGGTGAAGAAGGCTGTAGGTAGAGTTAAACTGAGGGGACTAGAATTGTTTACCCAAAGAACTGGGAAATTGTTTAATGTCTGTGTGTATTTGTGTGTGCTCAGTAATGTCCGAGTCTTGCAACCCAATGGACTGTAGCCCACCGAGTCCCTCTGTCTTCGGGATTTCCTCGGCAAGAATACTGGAGTGGGTTGCCATTTGGGAGAAGGGAATAAACAAAAAGTGTAAAGCCTTGTGCATAATCAGTGTTCGGAGAGGCTCTTTAGTGATTTGGAGCCTTCTAGTGGACAAGTATATTATTAATCTTCAGGGAATTCCCACATTTCAAAACTGCATTCCTGAAAATACTTGCTATTTAGGCTTTAGTTTTCTTTGGAAGGGCTTTCCAGGTGGCTCAGTATTAGAAAATCTATCTGCCAGTGCAGGAGACACAGGAGACGTGGGTTCGATCCCTGGATAAGGAAGAGTCCCTAGAGAAGGGAATGGCAACCCACTCCGGTATTCTTGCCTGGAAGATCCCATGGACAGAGGAACCTGGAGGGCTACAGTCCATGGGGTCACAAAAGAGTTGGACTTGATGGAGCACATAGGCAGCCAAGTTTCTTCAGGTAAGAATAAAATCTGCATATATGTGTGTGTATATATATATATATATATATATATATATATATATATATATATATATGGCTACACTTCATGGCTTGTGGGATCTTAGTTCTCCAACTAGGGATCTAACCCTGGCCACCATAGTGAAAGTGCCGAGTCCTAACCACTGGACCGTCAGGGAACTCTCTTATGCACCTCTTTCCTTACACCCATGGTCAGTGGGAAATGTTGTTAGAGTCAGTATTGGAAGACTTGGACTATGAAACAAATCTATCAGAAAGTTGACAGGTACCTACCTGGACTGCTTTAAGGTGTTCACTGTGTCTGGACTGCCTGGGGGAGGTTATAGGCTTGGAAATGACACATTACGAGAATTAGGAAAGAATTAAGTGAGCGAGAATGACTACTTGTTGGCATGAGAAGGATTAGGATGTGAAGTTGAAGGAGGGAGAAAAGGAAGTTGTTAGGAGTAATGTCAGTGATTTGTCAAATAAAATCTCAAGTTTTTGAATGTGAGGATGTTAGTGTTCCATTGGATGTCCTTTTGATTGTAAGCTGCTTGTGTATTCTTTCTAGGGTTGACAACTTTGGTTTGGGCCTTTTACTTCGAACCAAGCAGATAAAACGCATGGTCTCTTCCTATGTGGGAGAAAATGCAGAATTTGAACGACAGTATTTATGTGGCGAATTAGAAGTAGAGCTGACACCCCAGGTAAAAAAAAAAAAATTTTTTTTTTTTAATAATAAAAACTTATTTTGAAGTTTACCTTTTTCCTTCTAGAAATTTCATTGTGTAAGAGAGGTAAGAGAGAATGCTCTTTTGCCAAACCAAGAAAACTTGTTTATAAGTCACACCTCTTGTCTGCTAGAGGACTAATGTTTTGTTGCTATGCACTGTAAAAGAAGGTATTTCTAGTGAAGATATCCAGGCTTCAGGATAAAATGTTAAATTTGGCACTGGAATGTGTATTTCACTGTGGCATATGCAAAGCACTTGCTGAAATGTTTGAAGACTGTCCTACAAGTCAACTCCTACTAATCGTAGAATTAGAAATTTGTGCAGAATCTGGTCTTGCTGAGATGTATCAGGAAAATGAAGCCCATGGAGGGGAGTAAAACTGTCTGCATCACAGACTAAATGCTGGGGTCAGAGCCCAGGTTTCCAGGGAACTGAAACAAAGGAAGCAATGACTGCAGTTAATCTAGCAAGTTTCCACTCACTTTATCTACCATTTCCTTTCCTATCTGATTGAAAAGTTTGTCATTGAGGAACCTTTTTGGCCAATCCAATATAGTTAAAGGTCCCAGTTCAAGTAGACCCTTGTTTTCAGGTTGGGACAATATTAAACTCACCATCATTAATATCCAAGCCTATTCTCACTGCTGGTTAGTCAGGCAGTTATCTAGTCTGAATATGATGCACTTATCTCACACGCTAGCAAAGTAATGCTCAAAATTCTCTAAGCCAGGCTTCAACAATACGTGAACTATGAACTTCCAGACGTTCAAGCTGGTTTTAGAAAAGGCAGAGGAACCAGAGATCAAATTGCCAACATCTGCTAGATCATTGAAAAAGCAGATTTCCAGAAAAACATCTATTTCTGCCTTATTGACTATGCCAAAGCCTTTGACCACATGGATCACAATAAACTGCGGAAAATTCTTCAAGAGATGGGAATACCTGACCATCTGACCTGCCTATTGACAAACCTATATGCAGGTTAAGAAGCAACAGTTAGAACTGGACATGGAACAACAGACTGGTTCCAAATAGGAAAAGTGAAAGTGAAGTTGCTCAGTTGTGTCCGACTCTTTGCGACCCCATGAACTGTAGCCTACCAGGCTCCTCTGTCCATAGGATTTTCCAGGCAATAGTACTGGAGTGGATTGCCATTTCCTTCTCCAGGGGATCTTCCTGACCCAGGGATCGAACCCAGGTCTCCCACATTGTAGACAGACACTAAACTGTCTGAGCCACCAGGGAATAGGAAAAGGAATACGTCAAGGCTGTATGTTGTCACCCTGCTTATTTAACTTATCTGCAGAGTACATCATGAGAAATGCTGGATTGGAAGAAGCGCAAGCTGGAATCAAGATTGCTGGGAGAAATATCAATAACCTCAGATATGCAGATGACACCACCCTTATGGCAGAAAGTGAAGAACTAAAGAGCCTCTTATTGAAAGTGAAAGAGGAGAGTGAAAAAATTGGCTTAAAGCATTCAGAAAACAAAGATCATGGCATCTGGTCCCATCACTTTATGGCAATAGATGGAGAAACAGTGGAAACAGTGGCTGACTTTATTTTTGGGGGCTCCAAAATCACTGCAGATGGTGACTGCAGCCATGAAATAAAAAGATGCTTACTCCTTGGAAGAAAAGTTATGACCGACCTAGACAGCATATTAAAAAGAAGACTTGTAACATTACTTGCAACAAAGGTCCACCTAGTCAAGGCTACGGTTTTTCTAGTAGTCATGTATGGATGTGAGAGTTGGACTGTGAAGAAGGCTGAGCACCGAAGAATTGATGCTTTTGAACTGTGGCATTGGAGAAGACTCTTGAGAGTCTCTTGGACTTCACGGAGATCCACCCAGTCCATCCTAAAGGAAATCAGTCCTGAATGTTCATTGGAAGGACTGATGCTGAAGCTTAAACTCCAGTACTTTGGCCACCTGATGTGAAGAGCTGACTCATTGGAAAAGACCCTGATGCTGGGAAAGATTGAAGGCAGGAGAAGGGGACTACAGAGGATGAGATGGTTAGATGGCATCACCGACTCAATGGACTTGAGTTTGAATAAATTCTGGGGGTTGGTGATGGACAGGGAGGCCTGGCATTCTGCAGTCCATGGGGTCACAAAGAGTCAGACACGACTGAGCGACTGAACTGAACTGAACTGAACTGAATATGATGTAACTAGACCTAACAAGAGGTTTCATGTTAGGGGTTGTGTCTGCAAGTGTTTAGGGCCAGCGTTATTTCCCAGTAGGAAAACTGGGTGGAAAGGCAGGCGGTGGTGAGAGACAGCTGGGGAAATTAGATTTGAAATGACTAGTACCTAAAGGGAGACAAAGTGATCAGAAGATGATACAAAGACATTTTTCCTAGAGCTGTTCCTACTCTGAAACAAAATTTGAATTTCTCTTGGCTTTTTAAAAACCAGTTTAGCTGTATGTTGTAGTCTTTGTCATTTGTATTTTTCCTTAATTAGATAACATAGTAGATAAAATACTTAAGAGAAGGTCTAGAATACATTCTAAATAACTGGAAAATTTTCATTATTATTATATAATCATGATATTGTTATTTATGATAAGATTCAGGCTTACCTACATGTAGCACACAGTAAAACACGATATTTTATTGTATGTTTTTTAATGTATACAGTTAAAGTTATATACTTCAGATTTGAAAATTGATTTTAAAATATTACAAATAGACTTGTAAAATATGATGTTGAGAAGCCAGTGGAGACATGGAAACCGAAAACATGAGTATACAAATAAGCAGTTCCATTACAAATTAAGGATTAAAAATAGAGAGGTTGTTGTCTAGAGAGACAGTCATTGCCTTGCATTGATCTTCTAGCCTGCAGTGTTAGTGAGGTAGACCAATATGCACTGCTAGGGGTGGTTTAGATGAATAAACACCTAGAGAGCAGGGACCATGTGGCTAAGTATTTGTGTCCGCAGACAGAAGTGTGCTTAATGGACTTTTGATGCAGTGTTTTTTGCTCACTTGTAGGGCACGCTTGCAGAGAGGATTCGTGCCGGTGGGGCTGGAGTTCCTGCATTTTACACCAGCACAGGGTATGGGACTCTGGTGCAAGAGGGGGGGGCACCAATCAAATACAACAAAGATGGCAGCATTGCCATTGCCAGTAAGCCGAGAGAGGTAAGACGCACGGATTCCAGGTGGGCTCATTGGGTAAAAAAGTATAAAATCATATCTGGGCGAGAATAAAACACATTCATTTAGTAACATACATATGCTAGGTACAATTTCTAGCTAAAACTGAACATCTGCTAGTAATTAAAGTCACGTAGAGAAACCAGAATAAACAAATGAGAAGGAAAGAAATTAATCCATAGAAATGAGAGTCAAGGTTAGTTTTATGGTAGGTTTTAAGACATTTAGGAGTGTGTATAATTGCTGATTATGTTTATGTGGAAAATAAAATACAACTACTTTATTTAATACCATAATATGTATGATATTAAACCCTTCGTGTTCAGGCCCCTTCTGGATATGATTGAAGAAGGGAAAAAAAGCTAAAGAAATCACAAATTTGTCTATAATCTTAAAAAGCAGAGAATGGTTATAAATATATAATATGAGTAGAATAAATACCAAGTTTATATTATCTTCTTTATCCTTCATTTTGTACACTGGACACATTTGAGCCTTAGACTGAATAACTTAGTTTTATTTAAAGTGCTGGATAGGATGGAGTATCTTTATACTAGGTAACTTTCCTCACACATTAGAAAAGAATAGAACTCTAGATATAGGTATTTGAGATATTCAGGAGCCAGTTTTTAAAATGACACAGGCCAGTATCTCATTGCTGCATTTTTGGTATCTTTCCCTTCTCTCTGCCCACATGGCTCATGAGAGTTAACAAAAGTCACGGACTGCTGAACTTATCTCTAGAGAAGTGAGAACTTAGTATATCAAGGGCTCTTGTTACCTTTCTTCGTATAGGGATGTTAGCTGTGCCCCTTGGGGTTTTGAGGGAAGATAAAAGTCATTACTCTCATCCCCCTGCTGTCCCATGTTTGTCTCCAGCAGCATCCTTCATCTGGAGCTGTGCCTTTTCTGCTTAGGGTTACCTATATTGACTCAAAGCTTTTGTTAACGTTTTTTATACTCTATCTTGCTTCTTGCCTAATTAGGTTTAAAATGTTTTCGCAAAGAAAAAGACAGGAACCTAATTAATTATCAAGATGGAACCTATTTAATTATTAAGGTAGATCCTAGTTAATATAGATCAGGATAGCCAGCAAAATCTGGTGAATGCTTTGAGAACTTGCTAGAAGTTACATCATTAACTCACCCTGTGAAAACAAAGGATAGACTAGAATCTGTCCTGAATGCCTGGGTTCATTTCAGCCTGGAGTCAGGTGTAGGCATCTAGCAGTTTGGTAATTTTGTCTGAATCCCTGGGAATACAACAGATAATCTCTAGAAATGATTCTTGTTAGCCAACTTTATTTTCCTTGATTATGGTGGGAAGAGGAAATGAGTGAATTCCTTGGATTAGTGATAGTTATCAGAGTTCCTTCTGTTTGCCAGGCACTAGTCCAAATGTGGTGGAAAAAGGAGTCCTTTAGGCCAAGTCCCCCTGTAGTGGGGGAACTGACCAGGAATGAAGAGACAAATGCATAATGTAACAAATCAAGTAGGGCAAAGGCAGAGAGGGTGCTGAGTGGCCAGGAAGGTGTGTTCCAGGCCGGGTCAGGGGAACCTCTCTGAGACGTGATGTTTGGTAGAGACCTGAATAAGATAGGAGAATGAGCCGGGTGAAGATTGTAGGCTGTGCTCTAGTCAGAAGAAAGAGGAAGGACATGGTCCTTGGCAGGCTTGCCGAGGGTGTGCCACAGCAGGGCATTGAGACTGGAACAGAGTGAATGAGGCAGAGAGTGGTAGGATTGGAGATTGAAGAGAGGCAGGAGCCAGGTCACATGAACTTGGACTTCACTGAGTGTAGTGAGGGGCTGAGAGTGTTGAATAGAAGTGGGAGAGTGATGGGATCTCAGCTACATTTTGGAAAGATCACTGTGGCTTTTGGGAGTGGGTTTTTTTGTCGGAGACCCAGAAGCAGAAGCAGCAAGAGAGATGAGGGGCTGTTGTATTAATACTAATCCAGTTGGAATTAGAAGGTGGTTTAGATTGAGGTGGTAACAGTGGAATTTGTGAGAAGTGGTTGCAGGTGGGAAATACACTGACAGTAGGGCCAACACGATTTACTGAGTAAGAAAAGACACGAATCAAGCATGCTGCTTATTGAGATGGGCCAAGTATGAGAATTAACAAGGAGCTCTTTCTGGACTTGAAGTGTTTAAGAGATTCATTGGCCTCCAAGAGGAGCTACTCAGTAGGCTTTAGGTCAGCTCAGGGAGGGTTGAGAGCTGGGATAGGAACTTTGGAGGCATCAGCAAGTGAAATTCACTCAGTCACGTCTGACTCTTTGCAACCCCATGGACTATATAGTCCTCGGAATTCTCCAAGCCAGAATACTGGGTGGGTAGTCTTTCCCTTCTTCAGGGGATCTTCCCAACCCAGGGGTCGCACCCATGTCTCCCACACTGCAGGCGTGTTCTTTACCAACTGAGCCACCAGGGAAGCCCAAGAATATTGGAATGGGTAGCCTATCCCTTCTCCAGCAGATCTTCCCAACCCAGAAATTATCAGCATGTGGTGTTTAAAACCACGGGGCTTGAGTGACGAAGGCTGGAGTGCAGAGAACACCTCTTTTGCATTTAAGGGTTTAGAAGAGGCCTGGCATTTAAAGATTGAAAAGAGGAAAAGGAGCAGTGAATAAAATGAGTGTATCCAGTAGGTAAAGAGGAGATCCAGGGGAGGTGATTTGGAAGATGGAAACTTTTACAAAGCGAGGAGTGATCAACTGTGTCAGAGAGTGAAGGAGTTGAGTAGTAGGACTGGAAGTTGACCATTGCAGCTGAAAATGTGGAGGTCATTGGTGACCTTAAAGGGTGATTTTTTTGGAACAGAGGATTTTTCTGGAATGGTGAAAATTTGAATGGAGTGGATTCAAGAAAGGATGGAAAGATGAGACCATGGAGATTGTGAAATGAGTGACTCAAGTGAGTATAATAGCTAGTTTGACAAAACCAATTCTGTCCCTGTTTTTAAATTTTAAAATAGCTAACACTTAGCAACTGCTGATGTGTAGCCCCTTCAGGAAGTTATATAATTGGAATTGAAAAAAATGCCAGTGTTTTTACTTTGCCCTGAGTTGGCATATATTTAGATGTGTTTTTCTAGGTCTGCATGGAAAAGACTCAACTGTCATCATTAGTGATGACTGAAATTCATAAGACTTAAAAAAACTAAGGCAGGAGGAGAAGGGGACAACAGAGGATAATATGGTTGGATGGCATCACTGACTCGACGGACATGAGTGTGTCCAAGCTCCGTGAATTGGTGATGGACAGGGAAGCCTGGCGTGCAGCAGTCCATGGGGTCACAAAGAGTCAGACATGACTGAGTGACTGAACTGAAAAAACTATTGATGTGTATCTTACAAATATCCTTCATATAATTTATCTAAGTTCATATTAATATGATCCTCATTCATCTATAATTCCCTAAATTCATTAATCTTTTCTGACATAATGTATCATATAATACCTTTAAGGAAACTGTTCTGTAAGAAATGATTTCTGTTTTAATGTAAATCAAAACTATAATGAAGTATCACCTCACACTGGTCAGAATGGCCATCATCAAAAAGGTTACAAATAAGTGCTGGAGAGACTGTGGAGAAAAGGGAACCTGTACTGATGGTGGGCATATAAATTGGTGCAGCCAGAGTGGAAAACAGTCCCACTTCTGGGCATATATGGAAAAGATAAAAACCCTAGTTGAAAGAGATATAGGCACCCCAGTGTTTTATAGCAGTATTATTTACAGTAGCCAAGAAACAGAAGCAACCTAAATGTCCATCGACAGGTGAATGGTTAAAGAAGATGTAGTACATATATACAATGGAATATTACTTAGCCATAAAAATGAATTAATTCCATTTGCAGTAACATGAATGGACCTAGAGATTATCATACTAAATGACATCAGTCAAAGACAAAATATCATATGATATCACATATGTGGAAACTAAAAGATTGATACAAGTGAACTTATTTACCCAACAGGAATAGACTCACTGACATAGAAAACAAACTTATGGTTACCAACGGGTAAAGTGGGGGAGAGGGATAAGTTAGGTGTTTGGGATTAACATATACACACTATTATAAAAATAAACAACAAGAACCTACTCTGTAACACAGGGAGCTTTATTCAATATCTTATAATAACCTATAATGGAAAAGAATCTGAAAAAGAATATATATATGTATATGTATATGTATATGTATATGTATATGTATATGTATATGTATATGTATACATGTGCTGTGCAGGCAATAATACTGGAGTGGGTTGCCATGTCCTCCTCTCGGGGATCTTCCCAACCTAGAGATAGAACCCAGATTTCCTAAATTGCAGGTGGATTCTTTACTGTCTGAGCCACCAGGGAAGCCCAAGAATACTGGAGTGGGTAGCCAATCCCTTCTCCAGGGGAACTTCCCAGCCCAGGAATAGAACTGGGGTCACCTACATTTCAGGCAGATTCTTTACCAGCTGAGCTACCCAGAAATCCCATATATGTACACATATGGGATATCTGAATCCCATATCTGGGATTTAAATCACTTTGCTATATACCTGAAACTAATGCAATATTATAAATTAACTATAATTTTTAAAAAACGTTTCTTTTTTTAAACCATAGTTTAAGAAAAGTATATGTACCCAAACTGTCTCTCAAAACTTTCTGTAAAATGCATGCAGTTTTTTCCACTAGGAGGCGCAGTAGGAATGAGAATGGACTTCAGCCTTCAAATGGCTTCCATCCCGTGTGGTGATGGGAGTGTAATGTTGATTTTGTTTCCTCTGTTTGTTTCAACTCCCAGAGCTAAGTCCCCATGAAGAAAAAGGGAACAAAATGCTACAGCATAGTTTTGCTCTATGCTTTTTCTCCCCATCTCTTCCATTTGGAGTAGAATTAAAAGTCAATAAACATACAAAAATCAATAGCCTTCCATTAGACCAGTAATGACAGAAAAGAAGGTGTAATAGAATAAAATGTAATAGTCACAGTGGCCATCAAAAACCATGAAGCACCTGTGAGTAAACCTAGGAAGTATATACTTTTGGGGGGGGAATTATAAAACTATTGAAGGAGGTAAAAGAAGACTTAAAAAAATATAGGCCTATATTACGCTCACAGGTGGGATATGGCATACGTATCAGTTCTCTCCAGATTAGTCTATAAATTCTAGGAATCCCAATAAAAATCCCAGCAGATGATTATGAATTAATTAGGAGAGAGGAATGGATTTTTAAAACTATTTTAGGTAGGAAAATAATGCATTGCCCGTTTCATGCAACTATATAGTTTTTTTCTAGAGTGGAGGGAAACTGAAAGTGTTAGTCTCTCAGCTGGGTTGGACTCTTTGTGACCCCATGGACTGTAGCCCTCTGGCTCTTCTGTCTGTGAATTTCTCCAGGTGAGAATACTGGAGTGGGTTGCTATGCCCTCCTCCATGGGACCTCTTCGACCCAGGGATCAAACCCAGGTCTTCCATGTTGCACGTGGATTTCCTACTGTCTGAGCCACCATGGAGGCCAAAGTGGAGGGAAAGAGGGGCCTTTTTCATGTCAGTATGTAACTTATTCACAGAAACAGTAAAGTGAGTGCTAACACATGCAGTCTATGACACAAGCATGTAGAATTTTCAGTTCCTCAGAGTTACCGAGCTCTCCTACCACTGGGCCTTTGCACATGCTGCTCCCTTAGTTTCCTCTTCACCACTTTGAGTGAACCCTGGTCCAGGGGTCCCCAGCCTCCTGGATCTAATTCCTGATGATCTGAGGTGGAGCTGATGTAATGATAATAGAAATAAAGTACACAATAAATAAAATGCACTTGAATCATCCCCAAACTACCCTCCACACCCATTTAGTATGATAAAAAGTCTCAGTTTAGATCTTCTCCTTCTTGCCCTAACTAGGCTTGTATCCCTTTTATCTGTCTCTGTCAGAGCAAGTGGGTCTTCCCAGGTGGCTCAGCAGCAAAGAACCCACCTGCCTCTGGGTTGGGAAGTTAATAGTTTAGTAATACACATAAGAAAATAAGTAAGTTACGCTTAGACAAGTAAGTAACCAGCGGGGCTTCTCAGGTGGCTCAGTGGTAAAGAATCTGCCTACCAATGCAGGAGACACAAGAGACGGAGGTTTGAGCTCTGGGTAGAGGAGATCCCCTGGAGTAGGAATTGGCAACCTGCTCCAGTATTCTTACCTGGAAACTTCCATGGACAGAGGAGCCTGGTGGATTACAGTATATGGGGTCTCAAAGAATCAGATGTGACTGGGCAACTGAGCACACACATGCACACACATCAGACCAGGTATCACAACCAACCAAGCCCTGTGGAGATCCTGACGATGCCCTTTGTCTCTTGCAGGTGAGGGAGTTTAAAGGTCAGCATTTTATCTTGGAGGAAGCAATCACAGGGGATTTTGCTTTGGTGAAAGCCTGGAAGGCGGACCGAGCCGGAAACGTGATTTTCAGGTAGTACAATGGTTTTAAAAAATGTTCAATGTAATGCCTGTTAGCAACTTTATGTTTTCGAAATTATGATTACAAAATGGATATCTTGATGTGTTTGGTGTTTAAAAATTTATATTAAAAATTGCTTAAAATCAATCGTGTGTGTGTGTGTGTGTGTGTGTGTGTGTGTGTGTGTGTGTGTGTAGGTGTGTGCAGAACCATTGCTGTGTGGCCATGCTGGTTTGGTGCACTTGAGGACATCTGTTCTGACTGGTGCCCGTGGTGCACTGTTTAACTATCTGAATCTATTCTAGTCTTGTATATAGTCACATATACTTTTGTCCCATGTACTTTAGTGGTTAAGACTAAGTACAGTGTTGTGACATACTTAGAAAAGCTGACAGAAGCACACAATTATATTTTTGACATTGTTATTTATATGCATTGTCTTAAAACACCCAAGTTAGTTTGATATTCTGGAAAAATATTGCTAATAAGCATTTAGGTCAGTTCTTTTCCAAGCTTGTTGGTGTCTACTAGAAAATGCTTATAAAGATGATGTTTGGAAAGTTGATTAACATTAATAATGCCTAGCTTTCATTTTCATTATCTGGATGGCCACAGATAGATTAAGCCACTTAATAGATTTCAACATCTTTTGATTATGCTAAGCATACTAAATACCAAGTTTCAGTATCTTGGACTTAGGTATTATGTAGTTGTGTTTTGAAAGTTGTGCCACCTTTGAATATACTCATAAAAGCTTTCAAAATGTTTGATTTTGAAGACTTCACCTGTTAGGTTACCGAACTAGTTTTCTTTTTTATAATATGGTCCGTTTCCTGCTTTTTGTTAGTGATTTTTAAAGAATCTTTACCAAATGCAGCTTTGGTATGATCACAATTAAATTATCAGTGATCACTCTCATGTTACTGTTTCATTTCTGAAGATCTTACATGACATTGGCTTCCCTGGTGGCTCAGATGGTGAAGAATCTGCCTGCAATGCCTGAGACCAGAGTTCAGTCTTTGGAATGGGAGGATTCCCTAGAGAAGGGAATATCTAACCACTCCAGTATTCTTGTCTGGGGAATCCCATGGACAGAGAAGCCTGGCAGGCTACAGCTCATGGGGTCACAAATAGTGGACGCAACCGAGTGACTAACACTTTATATGATATTAAATATACTGTATTTGATTTTTTGAGCTTAGCCAATTTTGTTTGTTTGTTTGATTTTGTTTTTTTGATGGGGCCACGGCACTTAGGATCTTAGTTCCTTGACCAGAAATCGAACCTGTGCTTCCTGCAGTAGAAATGCGGAGTCTTAACCACTGGTCTGCTAGGGAAGTCCCCAGATTTAGTCAGTTTTTGGTATTATAACTAATTTCAGCAATTACAGAGGACACTGAATGCTGTCTACCTTTATTTGACACCTTGGTGTAATGTTGTTGAAACTAGTTTTTTTTGAAGATTAATGAAATTGTGTAGTAGCAAATGAAAATGAATTCCTAAAATATTTCCATGAGTTTATCCTGTGCTTTACTACCTGTTGTCTAAAGACAGCACAAGGGCTATTCTGAGCAGAGACTTTATGCCTGTGGTTTCTGCTCAGTAGCCATTGAGCTTTGATGTGAAATGAGAGTGCTTGTCGCCAGTGGTCAGGTGGCCTAGATTCTTAAAATCCTGACTTCTAGGCTGACCTTCATGATTAGTGGGACAACTGGTACAGGCCATTGGTAGAGTGGGTGGGCCCTGCATACCTGCTCCTCAGGCCACTCCGTCCTTGGAGTTTTGATGCTGGATGTTTGATGGAATCCAACACAGTAGCTTGTGAAAGTACGTAGAGATATTCCTCTCTCAAGGACACACCTATCCTTGAATCCAACTGAAAGAAACATTGCTAGCACAAAGGGCTGTTAAGACACAGCTATGAATTATTCCTCTTTACAAAAGAATTTTTCCTTTCAATTTACACTCTCAGAAACAAGAACACATTTCAATTTTTATTATTAGAGTAAGTGCATGAATTTAGGAACTTGGGAATGCAGAAGCATCAGCAAAATTGGCCCCCTCTTTTTATACCTCAGGGTCTGATGTGGGGGTTGTAGTTTCAAAAATTTCATTGGAAGTTGGTTCTCCAGAATGATCTTTATAAGTGACTCACAAATTACCCATGAATGTTTCAGTTAATTTCAGCAATAGATTTCTCTTTAATAAGAGTATAATTACTATACCTTCTCAGATAAAGCACTTGCTACTTTTCTGAATGTTTAACAAGAGCAAGTTCAGTGAAATATTAACTACAGAAACAAAGTAGCATTTCAGTTAAAAGATTTAGAGAAATTAGACTCTTTAATATCCATTTTATTTTTCTGTATATAATTATATGTTGAAAATGAAAAATAGTTCTTTCTCTTAACCCCATAAATGTGATATGATTCCATTAAGTGGCCATTGCATTGTTTTTATATATAAAATAGCTATAGAACTTATAGAAAATACGATATACTCTTAAAAAGATTCACAGAGTCTTAGATTACAGAAATTCTTTTAATTTGTAATTAAAGCTGAGAGAGACACTTATTTTTGGGCTTCTTTCCACACTTCCTGTTCCCTCACCCCTATTGTAGGAAAAGTGCAAGGAATTTCAACTTGCCGATGTGCAAAGCTGCAGAAACTACAGTGGTGGAGGTAAGAGAAGAGGTTATTTCTGATTTCCTAATGTTACTTTTTTAAAGTTGATGTTATGTGTTAGTTTAAGAAAAAATACTACAGTTCATTTGTTTTCATGAAGAAGGACAGTGACCATGTTTTTCATTTGAGATGTTGAAGGATTCTATTTAAATATATGATAGTTTAAATTTTGCTGGAATTTGAGCTCTCTGGTTAGCTAGGATTTCACCAGAATGCTCACTTTGGGAACCAAACTATGAGGCTGACCAGCTAATAAAACTTCTTTGGTACTTGAGCAAAGGGGACCTTCTTGGGTAAAATCTCAGGGATGAATTTTTCTAAACAGAATCCCAAGGCAAATAATAAGTTGTATCAGGAGAAGTTCTTTATCTCACTGTGACAGAGAGTGGTGATACTTTGAGGAGGAAGGAGGGTAGTATAACTCATTGCTTTGATGTAGTTCTGTTTGAAACAGTTGAATTAATGCACTAACTGACTCTCCTTTAAACATCTCAGGGTTCGTTTGGAAGAGACTTGAATAATTCTAGAACGTGCCTAGGGTTAAAGCTCTGGGATAGAAATAGGTGCTTATACCAAAACCCTGCCATTTTGTGTGTATATGTTAGAACCTGAAAGGAGACTTCAAAATGATTCATGTAGGCTTTGAGGATCACTTTGGAACCAGATTTTCATGGGATTTGAGATGTATTTCCCCACAAGAGGGCTTTATAGGATCCCATCTTGGGATCTGGAAATGAGAATGTATGTTCTTGATTTTTCTTGTTATGGTACCATTGTACTTGACATCTTTTCATTCCTTCTAGCTCTTGGCCAAAATGATATTTCATGGAGGCAGTGCTGCTGTATTTTTGAAACAGTCAAATGTTAGAATTCTCTTGGAAAGTACAGTGTATTATTATTTTACTAGATAGCCATAGTTTGGCTTCTTTTTTTCCCCTCTTGTGTAAGAATGGTTAATTGACAATATTTGAAGTATACTATTTTTAAAGTGCTGGGAAATGTGGTACTTTCAACATTGGCAGGACGGTTTCTTTTGCAACGGCTTCAGTATATTTTCTGCATTTAAAATGGATAATGTGATTTAATCTGTGAAATTTTTTAAAATCAAATCGTCTTAATGACCTCTCCATTGCACACACCTGTAACTACTGAAAAAAGCCTATAACACAGCTTAAACTAATTGGTGGTTTAACTCTGTTGATTGTATGTACCTCTGTAAAACCGCCACAAACGAGTATTTTTTCTCTGAGTACTATGGGGTCAGTATGCATTGTCCTGGGTGATTTTCTTTCTTTTTTTCCCTTTTATAATCTAGTTCTTTTCAGCCAGTCTTATCTCTTCCGAAAGCAGGAAGTGAACCTCTAGTAGTCTGAGAATTAGTGAAGATATTTGAAAAGATGTTCGCTGTTGGCATAAGGGAAAGGGAGATAAAATCCTTTAATTGAGCCTGCAAATATGATAAAGGCTGCCCTCCCATGTACAAGAACAGACATCTCTTATTCATAGTGCTCTGTCCTGTTAGACAGACTCACATTAGGATCCCCTTCAATATAGTGCTGCTGACTGCCACTCCTAATTGATCATACCTGCACCGTCCAATATGCTAGCCAATACCCACATGCAACTTTTAATTTAACCTCTTGTTGTTGTTTAGTGACTAAGTTGTGTCCAACTCTTTGTGACTATGTACTACAGCATGCCAGGCTCCTCTGTCCTTCACTGTCTCCCAGATTTGCTCAAACTCATGTCCATTGGGTCGGTGATGCCATCCAACCATCTCATCCTCTATTACCCCCTTCTCTTCCTGCCCTCAGTCTTTCCCAGCATCAGAGTCTTCTCCGGTGACTAGTCAGCTCTTTGTATCAGATGGCCAAAGGATTGGATATTCAGCTTTAACATTAGTCCTTTCAAAAAATATTTAGGGTTGATTTCCTTTGGGATTGACTGGTTTGATCTCCTTGCAGTCTAAGGGACTCTCAAGAGTCTTCTCCAGCACCACAGTTCAAAAGCATTAATTCTTCAGCACTCAGCTTTCTTTATGGTCCAGCTCTGACATTCATAATGACTAATGGAAAAATGATAGTTTTGACTATATGGACGTTTGTCAGCAAAGTGATGTCTCTGCTTTTGAATATTCTGTCTAGGTTTGTCATAGCTTTTCTTCCAAGGAGCCAAATGTCTTTTAATTTCATGGCTACAGTCACTGTCCGCAGTGATTTTTGGAGCCCAAGAAAATGAAATCTGTCACTACTTTCCCCATCTATTTGCCAGGAAGTGATGGGACTGGATGCCATGATCTTAGTTTTTTGAACGTTGAATTTTAAGCCAGCTTTTTCACTCTCCTCTTTTATCCTCATCAAGAGGCTCTTTAGTTCCTTTTCGCTTTCTGCCATTAGAGTGGTATTATCTGCATATCTGAGGTTGTTGATATTTCTCCCGGTAATCTTGATTCCAGCTATGCTTCATCCAGTCCAGCATTTTGCATGATGTACTTTGCATACAAGTTAAATAAGCAGAGTGACAATACATAGCCTTGACGTACTCCTTTCCCAATTTTGAACCAGTCCATTCATTGCTCTATGTCCAGTCCTGACTGTTGCTTCTTGATCTGCATACAGGTTTTTCAGGAGACAGGTAAAGTGGTCTGGTATTCCCATGTCATGAAGAATTTTCCAGTTTGTTGTGATCTACACAGTCGGTTTTAGCATAGTCAGTGAAGCAGAAGTAGATGTTTTTTCCTGGAATTTCTTGCTTTCTCTATGATCCAACGGATGTTGGCAATTTGATCTCTGATTTCTTTGCCTTTTCTAAATCCAGCTTGTACATCTGGAAACTCTCAGCTCATGTACCACTAAAGCCTAGCTTGAAGGATTTTGAGCATTACCTTGCTAGCAGGAGAAATGAGCAGAATTGAACATTCTTTGATATTACCTTTCCTTGGGATCCAGTCCTGTGGCTACTGCTGAGTTTTCCAAATTTCCTGGCATATTAAGTGCAGCACTGTCAGAGCATCATCTTTTAGGATTTGAAATAGCTCAGCTGGAATTCCATCACCTCCACTAGCTTTGTTCATAGTAATGCTTCCTAAGGCCCACTTGACTTCATACTCCAGGATGTCTGGCTCTAGGTGAGGGACCACACGATCATGGCTATCTGGGTAATTAAGACTTTTTTGTGTGGTTTTTCTGTGTGTTCTTGCCACCTCTTCTTAATGTCTTCCACTTTTGTTATGTCCTTGCTGTTTCTGTCCTTATTTAAATTTAAAAATTTAAATTAATCTAAATAAAGTAAAAGTTCAGTTTCTTTTCATCGGTTCCATATACTAGTGACTACTGTGTTGATCAACATAGATAAGAACATGATCATCCCTGTAGAAAGTTTTATTAGACAGAGGCTAATTAGAAGTATCAAGATGAAATCTAATTTGTAATTCTAGTTTAGGAATGTAAGCAAAACAGCAATTTAGACAATAAATTATGGTAAGGTTGCCCCCTTTGCCTGCTCATAGTAGAAGAGGTCCACATGGCTTTAGGTTGAACTGGAAGAACTGAGCTCTTGGAAGAGCTCAAAATATTTGAAATTGGGGTTGGTGAGTAGACTGGGTGTTTTCTGATAATGAAGATTCTATCTAGGGTGTGAGTTTTGTATTATTCTTAGTCCAGTGAGTACCCTGGACCTCCAGCTCTTCTTCTGTGCTGTGTTCTGTGTACTCTGTGACCTCCATTGGCCTTCAGGCAGGACTCTATAATTCTTTTCCTCCAGCCCTATCCTGCTTTCTTGTATAGTGGTCTTGGTAAGATGGGTGATTGTAAGCTGGTTTAATAGGGAGTCCTTAGAGATCATAAATTAGCTGCATATTTTCCTGCCTGTTCAGTATTGACAGTAATAATAACTACTATTAATCAAGTATTTATTATCTATTACTCACTTCTGTATTTTAATTGATTTTTTAAAAATGTTCACAACAATCTTATGAGATAGGAGTCATTATTATCCTTATTTTACAGATGAGGGCTATAAAGCACAGAGAGGTGAGGTTGCGTACGTATGTCACACAGCTAGGTGGAGCTAAGATAGACCCATAGGAAACATGATTCCCAGGTGCCTGCGCTTTTCCACTATTTTATGAAATACTCTCAAATCATCATCAGTGGGTGATATTTCAAAATCCTGAAAGATACTGAATTTCTGAAAGTAGTCCATTTCAATGCTAACTGTTAAAATCTAGCAGATAGGGAGTTTGAGGCCAGTATATTCCTCTATCTCCAGTCTTCTTTGCCAGTTATTCCAGTGAAGGTCTTTTTGCCTCTTATACCATCTGCCTCCAAGAGGGCTTTGAGAAAAGCATCATCCTGGGTGGGATCAGTAGCCCTGTGAATTGCTTCAGTCCTCCTCTTAGACTCTGTTCATTCTGTTATGTAGCCTCTCTGAGCTATGCAGCTTTTCACAAACTTCCCTGAATGTGGTGATTGAATGTCTGTTCTAGTCCAGCAGGAACTTAAAGCACTGTGCACTTTGACAACAACTGCACCCTACATTTCAGACAAAGACATTTTTTTTTAGACCTCTTAGCTCATCTTCTTTCTCTTATAGATCAGACCAGGGAGAACTTTTCAGTAGCAGGATCTGGGGTGAAGCTTGCCTCCTTGCAGCTTCACCCCACTCCTGGGGCTGCATCTTTTCAGCCTTTTTCCCTTGGTACCCACTATAACTTGAGTTTTAAAGGGAGTCAGTGGGTCAGTGGGTGGTAGTACTATAAATATCTAAAATATTAGTGATGATTCCTTAAGAGTGTAGTTGCTCAGTTGTGTCCAACTCTTTGCAGGCCCATGGACTGTAGCCTGCCAGGCTCCTTTTTCCATGGGCTTCTCCAGGCAAGAATACTGGAGTGGTTTCTCTTCTCCAGGGGATCTTCCTGACCCAGATATTGAATCCAGGTCTCCTGCACTGCAGGTGGGATTCTTTACCATACAGGGAAGCCCCGATGATTCCCTCAGGTACCTTAAAATCTTTGGGGACTTTTTTTTTGCTGTGCTGTGCAGCATGTGGGATCTTGGTTCCCCGAGCAGGAATCGAATCCTCTGCCCACTGCATTGGAAGCTCAGAGTCCTAGCCACTGGGCTACCATGGAAGTCCCTCTTTTTGAACTTAGAAACAGGATGGTGAAAGAACATGCGAGCCATCTCTTTCTTTTTTTGCTTCATAATTTCTCCTCTAATTGACAAGACATAAAACCAGTATATTTATCTTGAAGAGAATATCAAAATGACCCTTGGCATGAATTATTTCTGGTTTCTCTTAGAGTGAGACATTCCTCCTTTTTGGAAATGTTTTACCTTTCAGATGTGTTCTAAACAAAAGTGAGTTGTGGAAAACCAAAGAGGTGATCAGTATGTCTTTTTCCCTTTAACAAAACTGATAGGAATATTGCATTGCATCTCTTAAAACCTGCAGCCAGTGGTCTGTTTCATCACAAAGTTGGCTCTCTTTCTCCCTCTTAAGGAACCTGGGGGTAGTTGCTTGGGAAAAATAGTACAAGTGGGTGTACATATTGGCACACATGCCACAAACACATTTCTCTTTTTAGGCCAGGCAGTGTTATTTCTGGACCTTCTCTTTGAGTGGGTGAAATCTTCCCTGATAAACTTCACAAGTTTAAGTGCAAAACCAGCCAGGGAACAATTCTTGGTGCTGTGTTCCATGTGTATCATGAGCAGCAGGACTCTGGGACTCATTTGGCTTCTGCAGGGATCTGTTAACCCTCGACTTCCCATGTGCTCCTTGGCCAGTCTCTTGGGTGCATATCCCATCAGTCTAGGTTTCTCTGGGAATTGTCTCTGCATTTTTAAAAAAGGCAACTTATAATAGAAAACCCCGGAGGAGGGGCGGGAGCACTTCACTCAGGAGACTGTAGATATTTTGTCTCCTGCAAGCAGCCTGGCATGTCTGTGCTGTCAGGAAAGGTCATCTGACTCAGCCACAGAAGGCTGTTAAGGCTGCCTGTGACCAAAATAACCTGGCTGGTTTCGTCAAATGTGTGCTCTGGCTGGTGTTAGAAGATGGCAAGGTTTACACAAAGCTTCTTCACGTGTTTTAGCTAATTTCAGCTTTTAGTTAAGACAAATATATTCGTTACTATAACTTCAGTAAAGTTATTTTTATTATATTTATATTATGGTATATTTATGTATTTGTTTGTGAAATAATTATGTCTATTACATAATATTTGATGCATACTGGTATTATATACATGTAGCCTGTGCAGGTTAGAAGGCATAATAATAAATCAAACACCTCCAGACCTACCTAAGGTAGGAATTAGAGGATTGCTTTTTCACATTGTCATCTGCCTGCCTTTCCTGCAGAGAGACCCACTGTCAGGAATATTGTGATTATCAGTCCCTTTAAAAAATGTCAAAGTCATAAGGTGTGGACATATGGAAAATCATTTTCCAAAGTGATATCATAAGACTTTTTGTTTACAAGAGCCATGCTCTGGGGACTGTGACTTCTGTGTTCTGGACTAGTGCTTGGCATGTGTCATGGCTCCTGAGGAGGTTAATTAAAGGAAAGTATTACGGGTTCATCTGCCATC
This sequence comes from Capra hircus, assembly GCF_001704415.2. Taxonomy (NCBI): domain Eukaryota; kingdom Metazoa; phylum Chordata; class Mammalia; order Artiodactyla; family Bovidae; genus Capra; species Capra hircus. Next base: position 32,712,953 of record NC_030827.1, read on the forward strand.
TGGGCATGAAGACATGTTGTTTCTGATTAGTGGAGGAGGAAAAGGGCATGTAGCAGTGTAAAGATATTATAGATTTTTGTTTCTAATGTTTATTATGAAAGGTAATGGACATATACAGCAGAAAATGGAAGAGTGTAATGAACCTATCTGAGTTCATCCTAATGTTCCAATACCTGCCCACCCTTGATCACTCCTGCCCCATCTACATCCCCATCTCCTTCCTTCTCCTCTTGTAATATTTTTTTAAGTGATTTTTATTTATTTGTTTGTTTTTTTGCTGCAGTGGGTCTTTGTGGCTGTGCTTGGGCTTTCTCTAGTTGTGACAAGTGGGGGCTACTCTTCACTGCAGCGTGTCAGCTTCTCATTGCAGCAGCTTCTCCTGTTGCAGAGCACAGGCTGCAGGCAGGTGGGCTTCAGGAACTGTGGTGCGTGGGCTCCATAGTGTGGTTCCCTGGGCTCTAGGGCACAGGCTTAGGAGTTGTGGCACATAGCTTAGTTGCTCCTCTGCACGTGGGATCTTCCTGGATCAGGGATTGAACCCACATCTCCTGCTTTGGAAGGTGGACTTTTTACCACTGAGCCACCAGGGAAGCCCCCCTCTTGAAGTATTTTGAAATAAGCACCAGATATTATATCCTTCACAAGCTTACATGGTGATGCTCAAGATAGACAATAGGTACAATAAATAAGTAAAATGTATAGTATATTAGATATTGATAAATACTAAAGAAATGGAACAAAGCATGAAAAGGGACATCAGCTGTCAAGAGAAGAAAGTTAAATTTTGTTTTTGTCTGCACTGTGAGGCTTTTGGGTTCTTTCTTCCCCAACCAGGGATTGCACCTGGCCCTTCAGCAGTGAGAATGCAGAATCACTGGACCACCAGGAATTCCAAAAGTGAAATCTGGATGGGTTGGTCTGTAACAGAGATGAGATATAATGCTACTGAGATGACATTTGAATAGAGACCTCAGGGAAGTAAGGAAGATAGCTATGCAGTATCCGGCGGGGGAGTAAGCTGGGTGGCAGAAGAATGAGCAGGTGGAATATTCCTGGTGGACTTGAAGAGTTGAAATGCCATACTCCCCTTTCTCCAGTGTGAGATGGTGGGCCAATGGATCTTTACGTGAGGGTAGCCATCTTGAGAGTAATGGCAGTATCTTCTTCCTACCTGTGTGAATTATGATTTCTATACTTAGTTCATTTTATAATTGCTCCTGGGATGATAAGACCTAAATCTGATTTTAAAACTCTGAGATGAATGGAGAATGTGATATTTATATTGGAACCTCCTGGCTTTTGTGACTTTCTGGCCCTCTTTGGAAAACTCTGTGTTGATACCAGCTTATGCATTATCTTTGTAGAGGAAATCATACTGGTGGTTAGTTCACATTATACTAGAAGGTGGGAACACAGTGGGTTTGTTTTAACTGTTTGATTTAATCACTTCAGTGCATCTTGTGAACATTTAATCTCCACCAAGCAGGCCAGTTAGTGTATCAACATTTTAGAGACTGATCATCCCACATCCTGCTTTAGAAAAAATGAAACTTCCCAAGAGATAAACATAATTCCTTTCCTCTTAGATTGCTTCTGTTCTTAATCTTTAGATTGCTAATGCCTTTTGATACTACAGAGAAACTCATAGTTTTTCCAAGAAACAGTAAAAAGGAAAAAGAATTAGGTCCAAACAGGAAAAAATGAAAGGTTCTATCCACCCAAGAGAAACACATCTAACCACATTGAGAAACTTTGTTAGACAGATGCACTGTTTTTTTTTTTTTTTAAATTTTAAAATCTTTAATTCTCACACATCCACACACAGACGACCCCTGCTCATGCCTGTGTGGGATTTATGCCCATACACAAATCTCTGATTGACATGTGGAGATGTGATGTTTATGAAAACTGGGCTGAAATGTCAAATGTGACATTCACTGTGTGAAACGTAATACAGTAAATGCCTTTCACTGCACTTTAGTATTTACCTGGTAATGCTTTCTACTTCTCTTCGTTAGGCAGAAGATGAGGACAGCAAGGACCTGTTTAATCCCAGTCTTCTTTACTTCATTCACACAGGCCAGTTGAGATGAGCACTCAACACAAGTTCTTTAAAAACACAGGTGGGGTAGGAAAGCTATTTGATGCAAAATATAAAGAAGGAACAGCCTCTTCCCACCAGTCTAGCAAGAACCCTGGGATCCCTCACTCCTAAGGCATAATACAGTCACTTTCTCAAGTGTTAACTTTGGGAATAGACGTGGTGAGCTATGGATATCATTTTAAATGATTGATTTTTAAGCCTGCTAAATTATCTAATATCCTTAATTTACATGTTTTTCTCTTATTACAGTTTTTCACTTATAAGATTTTATTCATGCTTTTGGATTTCATTTTTTTTTTTAGTTGTTTGCTATGCCTCTCTGAAAGAGATAGCTATAAATTCTTCATGCTACAAATTTAGCCAGATATACATTGCTTTGACAGATGATAATATCCTTACACAACTAAATGAACTGATTGATTCTAATCATTTTGAAGTATTGAAGTGTTTAGAGACATTTCCTTGACTTTTCATAAAATGCAAAACTAATTTGAAAATATTTGAATACTAATGAAGATGTATTTAGTGAAGACACATTGTAGTTGAATGTTTTGACAAAATAACCTTCTAAGTAATAGAATCACTATTATTATTTGTTGTTTCTGCCAAGGAAGCAGTAAATATAAAAAATATGAAGTTGGTGAATGCCCAAATTAACTTCACTGCAATTTTTTTGTGTGTGTACTCTTAAAGAGTACTGAATATAATCCTTAAACTAATGACCATTTACATCCAGAAGAATAGCAGGATAGAAGTATGGTTTATTAATGGTAAAAATATATTAAATCAAGTGCTAATCCTGACATTTTATTTCTTGTTGCTTGGTAACAATGCTAGAACTCTGTAAGAGTTCCTTTATCTCAGCTACAATGGACTTCATTGCATTGTGGGGTAGAAATACCAATTACAGCAAGTCATTGTATGCCATTATCCTTACAAAATTTTGGTGCTATTTTTTTATTGTTAGTGCAGAGATCCTAAAAGAAAGTCATTTTAATAATACATCCCTCCTTTTTTGATGGATTGGTAGATTTTATTCTAGCTATTTTGGGCTTTTTGGCTTTGTATCTATGTATAATTTTTGAGGCTTCACAAATTTGTCTTTTATCTGTCTACACTGTATAAACCTAGGCTTTTGAATTTCATCATAAATATGTATGTTCTAAGTGATTGTTCATGAGTTCTTAGTGAACATCTTTTATACTTGACCACTTAAGAGGAGAGAAAAGAATACCTGCGTGGAATTTTTTTCTCATAAAAATAGTGAGGACATATGCATCGTCCTTCTCTAATATAGAGCATTTCTAGTTTTAGAACCTGCTTTAGGAAAAGGGAGCCTGTTGAACAAGTGTGATATAAGTGAAAGGCTAATTTCTGTTGTGTATACTGTATATATCCTATATACTGTTAGTTCATAATTATTATTTACAATGAAGATTGATAAACTGCTATCTGTGACCTGTTCTGTTCTGCCTAAGAGGTAAGAAATTTTTTTTAATATATATATTTTAAAGGGTTGTTTGAAAAAAGAAAAGAACAATATGTGACAGAGACAGTATGGAGCCTGCAAAGCCTTAAACATTATCTGGCCCTTTACAGAAAAAAGCTTTCAAACCCTTGATTTATGGCATAATTTCCATGTGTATACTCTAAATACATTAAATATCACTAAATATTATTTTCTAAAGGACCAGTGAACTTAAGTAGAACTGAAATAAATAATGATAGCTGGTTTGAAGAGAATCAGTGAAAAAATTAAATTGAATAATATGAATTTGTGTAGAAGTAGTAAAATGATCATGTAATTTAGTAGGTCTGTATTGGGGACAACCATGAAGAAAGGAAGATTATATACAGCAACTTACTTATCTTGCCATGGTTTTTACAGTTTCTTTACTATCTCAATGCTTTTGTCAATAAATCTGACTTTAATAGTTTTGTACTGATAGACTCATTTTATTGGAAGCATCTTGCTTTTTCTTGCCCATTAGATTTTAGCACATACTTGAGGGCCAGTTTCTTATGTATAGTGCCTGTATCCTGGGGTGATGGGGTGAGGACTTCTCCAACCTGACCTGGGCCCAGCACGCACCTGCAACTCCTGCTGGCTGGCAGAGTGTCCAGGAGCTGAAGAAATGGTCCAGAGTTGGAGTTGTCCTGTGTGCCTGGGGTTTGGAAGGGCTCTGCAGCCCTGGGTTTTCATCTCCTCTGGAGCTCTGCCCCCCGCCTCTCAGAGACAGCCTAGGAGAAGACTTGTGGATAGACTTTGGGCAAGGTGAGACTGGCTGTCTCAGCCTTCCAAACCAGGGATTTTAGCTTCTGATTTTCTTTTTAATCAGGAATATGTTTGTAAGAGTTATCTGATTATGTCTTATTTATTGCTAAGGGAAACTTGAAATCAGAAAGTTCACTAGGGTAGTTGTGTGCTTTCTTATCTGGCACTAGTCCTCTTAAGAAATAGAAAAGACTCCATCCAGCCAAAATGTATTCTAATAATTAAAGATGAAGTCAATTATTTATTTACTAATTTTTGCTTTGCCATTCTGCTTATGGGATTTTAGCTCCCTGAATAGGGATTGAACCCGGGACCCTGGCAGTGAGAGTCCCAACCACTGGACTTTCAGGGAATTCCTGAAAGTCAATTATTTCAGCTAGATTCGCCTCCTCGTTCTCGTAAGCAAAGGCCCAGAAAACCCTATGCTTGAGTACCACTTTTGTATTAGCATGCGTTTTATATTACTTTGTAATGCTTTTATGTTTTCAAAGTGATTTTGTATATGTGTATCCCATTTGATCCTCTTAATCACCAGGTGAGGTAGAAGGAGAAGCAGTTTTATTATAATATTACCCATGAGGAAACTGAGACATAGATACATTTCTGGAATAGATCAGTAGGAAGTTGAATGGCTTAATGAAAGGGACATTTGAAAGACTTGGAGCCCTGCTTTTCCGCATTTCCTCTGCCATGGTCCTGCCATTACAATGCTGAAGCATTCCTTTTTTTTTTTTTATTTAATTTTAATTTTTTGTTTTTATTTTAACATCCAAAAGATTTTGTATTGGGACACAGTTGATTATCCTTCTTTCTTTTTTAAAAAATTAAGTTTTTTTTTGTTACGTAGAGTCTTCATTGCTATGAATGGGCTTCTCTAGTCGCAGTAAGCAGCGGCTGCTCTTTGTTGTGGTGCATGAGCTTCTCGTTGCTGAGCTCAGGCTCTAGGCACACGAGCTTCAGCAGTTGTAGCACGTGGGCTCAGTAGTTGTGGCACACAGGCTTAGTGGCTCTGAGGCATGTAGAATCTTCCCATAACAGGGAATGAAACCATGTCCCCTGCATTGGCAGGCAGATTCTTTCCTATCCACTGTACCACCAGGGAAGTCCTGAAGCTTTATTTCTAAAACAATGAACAAGAAGAATTGTGAAACTCTGAAAATGTAGCTAAGTGGGCTTTTATAGAAGCTTGTACTTTATTTTAAATAAAAATGAGAGAGTTGTGAGTTTAGGTGACGTGTGTAGAATGGATTTTTATGGAGGCAGGAAAGAAGACACATGGTAGCCAAAGAGGAGGCTGTTGCTGTGATCCAGGCAAGAGGTGATTGTGGCTTGGACTTGAGTGGTGGAGTAGAGGTGGGGAGAGGTAGTAGAACTGAGGTATACAGTATTTTGGAAGAGGAATATTTTCAGACTTGCTAATGCCTTGGATGTGGACTGGGGTAGGGGGATGGCAGAGACTAAAATGATTCCTACTCTACTTAAGCAGTGGTGTGTGTCACCTATAGAGTTGAGAAAGCCTGGTAACAGCTTTTGGAAGGAGAAGTAACAAGAACTCAGCTAGGATTGATTGGCATTTTTAGGCTTTCAAATGGTGATGTAGGTGAAGATGGACATGTATGTGTTGTGCTCAGAGGAGAGGTCTAGAAAGAGTTATACAGTTGGAAAGAATCTACATGTATTTGATAAGTAGTCATGGAATGGAAAAGACCACTTAGGGGAAGGGTCCTGGAATCAAGCGTTAGGAGTCTCAGTATATTTATTTATTTATTTGGTGAACAGTACCTGAGATTAAGAATCACACCTTTGCCTCTCTGTGACATTGTGACTTTGGACAAATAAAAGTACTTAAGAATCCCAGCTTCTTTGTAGCATCTCCTATTTCTATTCTCAGGTCTATTTTGAATATCTGTGGGTTAGGGCATTTGGATGTGTTTTGTAAAGCTCTGAAGTGCTATGTTCTCACCTTGATCTCTCCTGCTGCTTTGATTAATGAACCTCAGATGACTGTGGTTTTCACTGGCCCAGTGACAATGACTGTTGAACCACCCTGTGAATAGTACCTGGCAGGGTATACCCGCCTTATCCTTTCCCTGTCTTCCACAGTTCTTGAGAGTTAAGGAAATAAAAATTTCATGATACCGCCAATTTCTAAAATCTTAGTTTTTGATAAAACTAATTGTTTTTGATAATAACAAAAAGCAAAAATTAATTGTTTTTTAAATATATTGTTCATTTTGCATGCATGCGTGCTAGGTCACTTCAGTTGTGTCTGACTCTGTGCAGCCCTATGCACTGCAGCCCGCCAGGCTCCTCTGTCCATGGGATTCTCCAGGCAAGAATACTGGAGTGGGTTGCCATGCCCTCCTCAGAGAGATCTTCCCAACCCAGGGATTGAACCTGCATCTCTTATGTCTACCCTGCATTGGCAGGTGGATTCTTTATCATTAACGCCACCTGGGAAGCCATTATTAGCTTTGAGTGAGTGAGTGAAGTCGCTCAGTCGTGTCCGACTCTTTGCGACCCCATGGGCTGTAGCCTACCAGGCTCCTCTGTCCATGGGATTTTCCAGGCAATAGTACAGGAGTGGATTGCCATTTCCTTCTCCAGAGGATCTTCCCAACCCAGGGATTGAACCCGGGTTTCCTGCATTGTAGACAGACGCTTTACCATCTGAGCCACCAGGGAAGTCCTTATTGTTAGCTTTCAGTTCATTTCAGTTCAGTCGCTCAGTCGTGTCCGACTCTTTGCGACCGCATGAATCGGAGCATGCCAGGCCTCCCTGTCCATCACCAACTCCCGGAGTTCACACAGACTCATGTCCATCGAGTCAGTGATGCCATCCAGCCATCTCATCCTCAGTTGTCCCCTTCTCCTCCTGCCCCCAATCCCTCCCAGCATCAGAGTCTTTTGCAATGAGTCAGCTCTTTGCATGAGGTGGCCAAAGTACTGGAATTTCAGCTTTGGCATCATTCCTTCTAAAGAAATCCCAGGGCTGATCTCCTTCAGAATGGACTGGTTGGATCTCCTTGCAGTCCAGGGGACTCTCAAGAGTCTTCTCCAACACCGCAGTTCAAAAGCAAAAGCATCAATTCTTCGGCACTCTGCCTTCTTCACAGTCCAACTCTCACATCCATACATGACCACAGGAAAAACCATAGCCTTGACTAGATGGATCTTTGTTGGCAAAGTAATGTCTCTGCTTTTCAACATGCTATCTAGGTTGGTCATAACTTTTCTTCCAAGGAGTAAGCGTCTTTTAATTTTATCGCTGCAGTCAACATCTGCAGTGATTTTGGAGCCCCAAAAAATAAAGTCTGACACTGTTTCCACTGTTTCCCCATCTATTTCCCATGAAGTGATGGGACCTGAGGCCATGATCTTCGTTTTCTGAATGTTGAGCTTTAAGCCAACTTTTTCACTCTCCTCTTTCACTTTCATCAAGAGGCTTTTTAGTTCCTCTTCACTTTCTGCCATAAGGGTGGCGTCATCTGCATATCTGAGGTTATTGATATTTCTCCTGGCAGTCTTGATTCCAGCTTGTGTTTCTTCCAGTCCAGCATTTCTCTTGATGTACTCTGCATATAAGTTAAATAAGCAGGGTGACAGTATACAGCTTTGATGTACTCCTTTTCCTATTTGGAACCAGTATGTTGTTCCATGTCCAGTTCTAACTATTGCTTCCTGATCTGCATATATCAGCAGTAAATTATCTAATATTTAAAGCTCATCAAAGTCAGCCTAAATATGTTGATAGCTTACATCAAGCAAATGCAGTGATGACTTTTAAGGGGAGCACTACAGACCCCTTATAAAAAGTAATGTTGTTAGAGATCTGTCATTTCATTAGCTCAAGTTGCATACAGTAAAAAAAAATGATGACCAGTCTCTGCTGTCATATTTTAAATGGAGGATTAGCCATGATCTGTTTATCTCTTTTTGTACTTTGGCTCAGAAGGTTCAAATATTCTGGTTTTGGATGGAAACTAATGTTTGTTCTCTGATAAAACATACTTATGCTGAATATCCTTCTTGAATTGTTTCCACTGAAAGTAACATTTATTGTTTTGGGGGTGTAAGAGAAACAATGAATAAAGAGAGCCTTAGATACTCGTTGATGCTTTATGTTCAACTCAGTGCACACCACTACCTACAAACATCAGAGGGACCTGGAGTCCAGAAATAGATGCTTATTTCCTTAGGATTTAGCACACTGCTACATATGAGTAAATTAGCCTGCAGGTGTGTTTTCACTGCCTCCTTATGAAAGCTTTGCCTTACTGAATTTTCAGACTCAGGGAAAAGTATATTTTATTTAGTTTGTTTCCGATGAAATGATTTGAAACAGTTTACTTGGGAGAAATAATGAATGATTGGAAACCAAGAATGATGTAACTGTTAGAAAGTACAGTAGTTTCTCCTTACCTGAGATTTTGCTTTTCACATTTTCTGATACTTGTAGCCAGCTGTGGTTCAAAAATATTGAATGGAATATTCCAGAATAAACAATTCATAGGTTTTAAATAGGGTGATGAGATCTCATCCCCTCCAGCTCTGTCCCACCTGGGATCCCCAGTTGTCAACATCTTCTGCTCCTAACATCCAGCCATCAATATAATGTCTCTGTGATCCAGGATCACCCAGAGCAGTTGGTCCTCCTTCTGACATATCATCAGAAGGTCAGTACAGTAAGTCCCTTACATATGTATGAGTTCAGTTCTGAGAGCACCTTCAAAAGTCCAGTTTGTTCGTTAAGTCCGACAAAGTTAGCCTAGGTACCCAACTAACTCAATCAGCTATATAGTACTGTTCTGTAATAGGTTTTAATAATTTTCACACAAATAATGGATAAAAAACACAAAAATAAAAACATTTTAAATCTTACAGTATAGTATCTTGAAAAGTGCAGCAGTACAGTATTCTTAAAGTACAGCTTTTTGCCTCAGTCCACTCTCTCAATTATTTTCACTTATGTTTTCATTGTTATCATTTGGTGCTTCTTAGCTGTACCAGCTACATCACCACTGCGTTTATGCTGGCGTCTGGACATCCTGGGCTTGAAATCATGATACTGTACCACTGTATTCTACACGGTACTGTACAGTAAAGTACACAAAGTCACTCCTCGTAGAGGATGCATACACGTGACAATGTATGCCAGAAATGTGAACTAACTTACGTGATTGGACATGAGACCACACGTTTACATCTTTGAAAATTTGCAACCTGAAGGTTCGTACGTAGGGTACTTAACTGTAGTAGTCTAACATTACGTTACATTGCCTCTGTCATTCACCTCACTTCATCTCATGGGCATCTTGTCATCTCACATGATCACAGGAAGAAGGGGGAGCACAGAACAATGAGGTGATTTGAGAGAGCAAGACCACATTCACATGTCTTCTATTATAATATATGTTATAATTGCCCTATTTTATTATTAATTATTATAATTTCTTATTGTGCCTAATTTATAAGTTAAACTTTATCATAGGTCTGTATGTATAGAATAAAAATGTATATAAGGGTTCAGTGCTCTCCACAGTTTCAGACGTCCACTGAGGTCTTGGAATATATTCTGTGTGGACAGGAAGCTCTGGTAATGGTTTTTTGTTCTGTTTTTCTTTCCATGAAGAAGGCCAGACCACTCATGTCCGGGAATATAGATCACTTTCTCTCTGACTTGGCTTCTGAAATTTAATGTTAATTTCTGTCACTGAATAACTAAGCCTGCACTCAGTTTCTCTGAAGAGAATTTTAAATCCAAATCCTATGGAGGGAAGTTAAACAGGAACCTGAATAACCTAGTATCTTTGCTGTGCTTGCTGTGGAAAGGAGCTGGGTTATTCGTTCAAAGAAGCTATTTTAGTTTCCTTAATAATTACAGGAAAGGATACAAGTTTTGCCTTGTATTCTTGAAAAGATTCTTTTCAGTTTAGAATTTTATTTTAAATTTTGGAAAAAGTTTGCTGTCACAGACAAAACTCCGGGAAGAAAAATTCATTATTATCAAATTCAGACAAATATAGGTAGACTGTTAAAAGCTACAGGATTAAGATTGTTGAGTTTGAAAGTTTTGGTATAATTTAAATTTCATCCAGATTGAGAAATTTACAAAGCTCATTCATTTTGAAAACTGACATCTCAGAAATGGAATCAAATCTTTAGGAAGAAAGGAAGTAGTAAATGATATTTTAAAGGCAGTTCTATAGATCAGTTTCTGCTGTAAAGAGTATTTTAGCTGCTGTTTTATTTATAGATTTTTTTCCCTCCAATGCTTTTGGCATTATGTTTGCACCCAAAAAGTTTTCACTTACTTTTCCTTTTTGTTGATACAGATTAGCATTTTATATGTGGACTAATGAGGACTAGATTTTATAAGGAGAGAAGAAACTAGAATGGAAAATTTTCTTCATAAAACTCATTCTCAGGAAATAGAAGGGGCAGTAAAATGGTCCAAGTAGAAAAGATAGCAGCTAAGGGGTGCCTTACAGAAAGTGGAGTAGATCCATAATTGAAATATTTTCAACTGTGGCAATGACAGATAAAGGAGTTATAGCCTAATGATAATAAGAACAGCAATAGCAACAAGTACTATTTATACCATGAACTTACGTACAAAGCAAATAAGGTCATGTGTTATAATAGCCTAGTAAGGTAGGTTTTATTATCCTTATTTTATAGAGGGAGGAAATGAGGATAAGGAGAAACTTTATGATAAAGCTAATAAAGGAGAGTTAAGATTTAAAGACAGTTCTTTCTGCCTCCAAAGCCATGTTCTTAAGGAAAAGTGAAGGATAATGGATGTATTTTAAGATACGTTTTGTTTTATACTTTGCAGTGTTAATATTTAAAATTAATTTATTACCTCCTTAAGGGCAGGGTCATAGACCTTTAGCTAATTGAATTTTTCAGTTAACTAAGTATGGCTCCAGGATAATGTTAATACTTCCATAAACATAAAATTAAAAATCATTCAGAAATGTTAACCTTGTAAAACCTATAAAATAGGATAATCTCCTGAAAGCTATAAAATGAGAGTCTTTACACTTGAGAAGCTAGAATGGTTTCTCCCCAATAAAAATGATGTAGATGATGTTAATTTCACTTCAGACAATAGTTTGAAAACAAGATAGAAATTTTAGGATTCTGGGTAATAAATAGTGGTGTGATTATCTACTTAAAAACTAGGAATTTCCATTTTCTTTTCTGACATCTAAGAACCTTAGATGTTAACACTCTTGTCTTCACAATAAAAAAGTGAACAAACTGATAATCAGCAGAAACAGTTTGTTCACAAGAATAATAGTAGTGATGTAGTCCATGATTATAACTGATAGATGAATGAAAGCAATGTTTTAAGGGGCGGGAAGGAGAGATGAGAATACTGTGTCATAAGGTACTTGTATTTGTCCAAGTAACCAAGAACTCTTGTTAGTCCAGTGCTGACTTTCATAAGGAAATAAACATTTCTTTCTTTCAAGAAGTTAATGTGTGGCCATGTTTAGATAGAAAACAGTATTTCAGTTAAATGTGGGAAATGAACAATGACCTAGAAAGTCATTCTAACTGCACACTGGACCAAGTTCATATTTTATGAAATCTACAAATGACCACTTTCAGAGTTGCTTGGAAAGATAGTAAAAAAAAATGACTGTTAAGTTCACAATGATAAGGATTTTCTGTGTGAGACACAGAGATGATCTTAGATGATATCTCAGTTTAGTTGTTGTGATAGGATAAGCCTGAAATTAGAAGTTGTATATAGAGCAATGGTGCTAAGTTTAATGATTAAGATAGTCATTGCTGTGGGATCCTGACAGTTTGTGGCCTTAACCTCAGAAGTGTTCTGTTTCTTAGCTTTGTTTGTGTAGATACTTAAAAAAAAATTAATTGTTTATCTTTATTTTGGGCTGTGCTGGATCTTTGTTGCTGCGTATGGACTTTCTCTAGTTGCGGAACGTGGGGCCTACTCTCTGGTCACGGTGTGCAGGATTCTCACTGCAGTGGATTCTCTTGTTGTGGAGCACAGCTCTACAGTGCACAGGCTTCAGCAGCTGGCGCACAGGCTTAGTTGCTCTTCACATGTGGGATCTTCCTGGACCAGGAATCAAAGCCATGTCCTCTGCATTGCAATCAGTTCAGTTGCCCAGTCGTGTCCGACTCTGCGACTCTGTGGACTGCAGCATGCCAGGCTTCCCTGTCCATCTCCAACCCCCAGAGCTTGCTCAAGCTCATTGGGCCACCAGGGAAGCCCTCTTTAGATACATGTGTATGATGGCTTTTAAAGGAAGGATGAGCTTTCTCCATGGCTCAGCAGTAGAATCCTCTTGTAGTGTGGGAGACGTAAGATACACTGGCTTGATCCCTGGGTCTGGAAGATCCCCTGGAGGAGGGCATGGCAACCCACTCCAGTATTCTTGCCTGGAGAATCCCATGGACAGAGGAGCCTGGCAGGCTACAATCCATGGGGTTGCAAAGAGTCAGATACGGCTGAAGCGACTTAGCACGTGGGCAAGCAAAGAAAGGATAGGACTTCAGGTATTTTACAGTCTCTTTCTTGGCTCACAGGTCTAAGGACATTTGGGTGGGGATGGGCCAGAATGGACTGTGGAGATACATCTTCCACAGAATCAAGGGCCCTGAGGGAACAAATGGAATGGAAGTCTCTTGGTTTGATTTTCTTAATTCCTATTTGTTACCTATATGTTTGCTTTTATAAAATAAGGATCATATTTTTAATTTTTTTCATACTGTAAAGCGTTAAACATTTCTAATAAAAATATTTATTTGGCTCTTCCCAGTCTTAGTTTCAGCAGGTGGCATCTTCGATCTTCATTGGAATATGCAGGATCTTTAGTTGCAGTGTGTGAACTCTTAGTTGCGGCATGTGTGATCTAGTTCCCTGTCCAGGGATGGAACCTGGACTCCCTGCACTGGGAGCATGAAATCTTAGCCACTGGGCCACCAGGGAAGTTCCAAGAAAGTTTTTGGAGATCATTAAATATTCCCCCAAAGAGGATATTTTAGTAATTATACTCAAATTTATATCAACAGTTCTATTGTACTTTCTTTTTTTTTTTTTTTTTTTTTTAACAGTTCTATTGTACTTTCATGGTTGTTTTTCCTTGCTCACTATTATTAGTAATGCTGTGATAAACGTCTGTATCTTGTATCTGTGAGTGTCTGATGATTTGATGAAATTCTTAGAAGTGAATTTTTTGGATGTGTACCTCAACATTTTACAAACTTTTGATAAATATTGCTGCATTGTTCTATAGGCAGGTGGTTTCAATTATAACCCTGTAATGACACATAACAGTGTCATATTGAACCATTCTCAACAACATGAATATTATACTTAGTTTTTCTTTAGATAATCTGCTAAGTGAAAAACTGTCTTGTGGTTTTAATTTTGCATATCTTTGATGACCAGGGAAGTTGAATATTTATTGTTTTTTTTTTTGTATTTGTGTATGTGTGTGGTTTTATGTGTTGCTGTAAGTATGATAATTATTTGAATGGGCATGTCTAGTATTTCATTCCCAGGAGTTCTTAGGTCATGAGTTGTATAAGAGGGAGTTATATAAGGGATATCGAATGACATTCCGTGTATGTGGAGTCTAAAATGAAATGATACAAATAAACTTATTTACAAAACAGAAACAGGCTCACAGATGTAGAGAAAAAACTTATCTTGACTTGAGGGGAAGACTGTTGGGGAAGGAATAGTTAGGGACTTTGGGATCAACATGTACACACTGCTATATTTAAAATGAATAACCAACAAGGACCTACTATATAGCACATGGAACTCTGCTCCATGTTATGTGGCAGCTTAGATGGGAGGTGGGTTTGGGTGAGAATGGACCCATGCCATCCATGGCAAATAGATGGGGAAACAATGAAAACAGTGAGAGACTTTGTTTTCTTGGGCTCCAAAATCACTGCAGATGGTGACTGCAGCCATGAAATTAAAAGATGCTTGCTCCTTGGAAGAAAAGCTATGACCAACCTAGACAGCATGTTAAAAAGCAGAGACATTACTTTGCCAACAAAGGTCCATTGTAGTCAAAGCTATGGTTTTTCCAGTAGTCATGTATGGATGTGAGAGTTGGACTATAAAGAAAGCTGAGTGCCAAAGAATTGATGCTTTTGAACTGTAGTGTTGGAGGAGATCCAACCAGTCCATCCTGAAGGAGATCAGTCCTGGGTGTTCATTGGAATGACTGATGTTGAAGCTGAAACTTCAATACTTTGGCCACCTGATGTGAAGAGCTGACTCATTTGAAAAGACCCAATGGGAAAGATTGAAGGCAGGAGGAGAAGGCGATGACAGAAGATGAGATGGTTGGATGATGTCACCGACTTGATGGACATGAATTTGACTAAGCTCTGGGAGTTGGTGATGGTCAGGGAGGCCTGGCATGCTGCAGTCTATGGGGTCGCAAAGAGCTGGACATGACTGAACGACTGAACTGGATACATGTGTATGTATGGCTGAGTCCCTTTGCTGTCCACCTGAAACTATCAAAACATTGTTAATTGACTGTATAGATATATTATATATAATATAAAAAAAGTTTTTTAAAAAAAGGAGAAAGAGGATGTGCAGGATTGTGGTTGACACATGAGCTCTGGAGTTGGGCTTTCTGGATTTGAACCTAGCTTCCTGAGGAATCCCCCATCTGCTGAACTCAGGCACAGGAGGGCATTTAAACTTTGAGACAGTCACTCAGTTATGGGAGTAAAGATGAATAAGGCTCTCAAAAAGTAACTATGGCTGGCAGCTGTACCCCCAGAACTCATTCCTAAAATAAGGTGTGAGTCAAGTGCTCCGTTGATTCACCATTTTGAGACAGCTCTCTAAAACTTACAGTCGTGATTTCCCACAAAATCATCTCACTGCAAATGAGGACATAAATCCTGTTGAAAAAAGAGAAGGGAAGAAAGGGCCAGAGGGTATTTCTAACAGAATCTAATGGATTTAGAATCTTTACCTGTGATATTCTCTCTTGAAAAGCTATTGAATAATGAGGCACAGTATGAGTGACATAAATTGAGGAGATGCCCCGTTATGAATTATCTTATTGCGAGAAAGAACAAAAGTTTCATTTACTAATTTTGTTTTCACCTTTATTTTAGTGAACAATGTTAGACCTACTTATCAATTTATTCCACATTGGTGTTAAGAATTTAGCTTGTGATTTTAGTCACTCCTGTTAAAATAATAGTGGCTTTCCTCACTCCTTCCAGAGGCTTTGTCAAAAAATCTTATTTTTTCCACCTCAAATATAGATCTGGCCTACAAATACTGAAGTGATAATTAGGGCTTGTGCAAGATTGTTTCATTTGAAAAATTAGATGCTTTTTTTTTTTTTAAAGGATTTACTTTCCAAATTGTTCTGGTTTGAGTGTATAGCTAAAAAAAGGCATTTTAAAGTGATGGCTTACATAAATGATTTAAGTAAGAAATGAGTGAGAGGAAAAATGAAAAATATTATTCATTGACCTCTTTTGTGTTTCTGGTTATAAATTTTATAAATGCATTTTTGCTTGTATCATTATTGTAGTTTGAGCATGTAACATAAGTCAGTCTCCTAAAATTAGAATATATTCAGATTTCCCCATAGCCTTTCACAAGGACCCTAGAAAAGCCAGGTGCACAACCAAAAACTAGTAAAAGTGAGAGACTCTGATTGCCAAGGTATTGAAAATTTCTTTCTGGTGAGAGGCCACCATGATCAGAAGAAACTGCCCTAGCAACATTAGTTAAGGTGAACTCTTGTGAGAGTTTTGAAGTATGAAGGGAATCATATTTCTTTTTTGTTCAGGTGAGCTGTTGCCATTTCTAATACCTCTTCCAGAACTCGGTTCCTCATTCCATAAAATAAAAATTTCACACATCTTTCTGCCATTTCCATTCCTATGTCCCTAAAATTTTATCACAAGTATCCTCTCTTCACATTCCTCCATAGGCCACATCCTTCCCTTACTCCAGGCATTTGCCCTGGCCTCTCTTGTTGCCTGAAATGGCTTTCTCATCCTTCTTTATGTGGCTCATTTTCTGCCTTTTTGGTGAAGCTTGTTCTCTATTATAGCATTTATTACCTCATTACATTGTGATTAGCTGTCCACCTGTCTCCTCCAGTAGATCGTGAGCACCTCATGGGACCTTGTCTTATTCATCTCTGTATCCTCTGCCCATGCACACAATGCCTGCCACACAAGAGGTGCTCATTAAATGATATTTGAGTCACTGAGCCAGAAGGTTAAAATATGAGCTCATTTTGCAGGCGTAGAAATGTTCTGCCCATATTAGTTGCTTGACATTATCCTGCCATAGTCTAAGAAAGTGAAAAATGCCTTGTGTTCAGTAGTTCTTCCTGACGGCTTTACGACTGAGTTCTTGATTGGGCCCTGCTTGGAGAGGCTGGATAACCTGCCACCAGATGTTCTGTAATCCCCTTCTTTATTACAGTGACTAGTGTCCTCTGATCTCTCTGGGATCACTTTATCTCAAGGTGTGCCTTTTAATGCTGGCTGGAATAGGTAGCTTTTATTCCTCAGCTAAAGGAGAACAAGCCGTATGGTAGTTAACTAGATTTGCAAAGGATTATAAATTGGTGGCAAATAAACTGGCCTTTTAAATGCAACAGCCTGATAAGGCAGGAGAGAATTGGCATAGCAAATGCACAAGTGCACAGGAGTATTAAAGGTGTACTAAGTGGCATGGAATTAAGATCATGTGTTGCATTTAACAAAGTACACCCAGTAAAAGGGGTTTGATCTAGTGCCCAATAACCCAGAATAATGAGAAAGCGGTAGGTTAATGTGTGTACTTTGAGGTCTTTATCGTAGGAAGAAAGAAAGATTGAGCTAAATCATGTCCAACTCTTGTGACCCTATGGACTGTAGCCTGCCAGGCTCCTCCGTCCCTGAGATTTCCCAGGCAAGAATACCGGAGTGGGTTGCCCTTTCCTTCTCCAGGGGATCTTCCCGACCCAGGAACTGAACCCCGGTCTCCAGCACAGCAGGTAGATTCTTACCGCCTAAGCTATGCAGGAAGAGTGGTTGTAGAACATCCAGCAACTGATGTAGACCTACAACACATAAGGGCTGGAAAGAAAACGAGGCATCGCTTAAAGTTCACCTGTCACATTTTAGAGGTAAAATGGCCTTAAGTGGTTCATGTAAGAGCATAGTACAAGAAGGTATTCCAGCTAAAACCCAGAATCTGTATCTTTTGACTCCAAATCCAGTTCTTTATTTCACACTCTGCTATCTTCTTAAGGAGATGTCAGAGAAATAATGTATGGACAAAAGTCCTTCTCTTACAAACTATTGACATCAGTAAATTACCTTTTTTCTGTCAACCATAGTCATTTTTCTTTAATGGTAGGGGAAAATTCTGCCTAAAATATCAGGGTGCTTTTTAAACTGTCATTCTTAACTTTTCAAATATGCTGTTGAGTTTCAGGGATGAGCTGTGTATGCTCAGAAGATATTTTAGATGCAAGACCTTGATCAGCTTTATTCACTTTAGTTTTCAGTTAATGCTGTGAATGAACACCTCAGAGTTAGGACTAGCCCTGCTTTCCTAGTGATAACTAGAGGTTAAAATTCAATTTATTGGAAGAAAACTGAAAACTGAAGCTATATCCAGCCTCTTTGGTACCCAACACCAAATTAATTTTCGGAGACAAGGGTTTTGGTTGAAGTAGAAAAGAACAGCTTTATTGTTTTGACAGGCTAAGGAGGCCACAGTGAGCTAATGCCTTCAAAACTGTGTGTGTCCATCTGGAGTGGGTAGTGAAAAGTTTTATAGTAATGCTTCAAAGAGGGATGATCATCTCATGGACATTCTTCTGATGATTCGAGTCAGTGTCATCAACCTTCTGGTTCCAGCTGAGTCTGGGGTCTATGTGCTCGTGGGCAGCATCCCATTAATCTCTCTCAGCTGGTGGGGTTTTTCAGTTCAGTTCAGTTCAGTCGCTCAGTCATGTCCGACTCTTTGCGACCCCATAAATCGCAGCACGCCAGGCCTCCCTGTCCATATCTGCAAAACAGCTCAAAGATATTGTTACGTGTATCCTTTGATGGGGAACCAGGAGCTTGCTCCAAGGCTGCACTGTTGTTTCTCTGACCGTTCGTTCCTCTCTTGTCTATGCATCCCTTCCCTTTCCTAACTGCCAACTCTTTGAACCTGTTCATTGGAAGATGGGGGGGACGGTCATGGATGCTGAATGAAACCTATTTCCTGTAATCAAGAGATGGGTAACACCAAAAGACTTTCCTACCCAGGATTCCCACAGGGTCCTGCTCTGTATCAGAACAAGTGATGCCAGCTGTAAAACTGATTGTTTGTCTCTGCCAGTTGTCCTAAGGGAGGAGTCCTTTGATCTTAATGCTAAAATCAGAGCTGAGACTGTGATGAATATGTTTGAATGTCTTTTAGGACTTAGAGGTCCAGTTTTAGAAATTGAACTACAGAGAGAGGAAAGAAGATGTTTTGAAGTTTATTTTTGCACCTTATGACTATTTTTATTATACTAAATCAGAGAAAGCAAACAGCATTTTAATTTTCTTAATCAAATAAAGATTAAGGGTTCAACTTTGCTTACTGCTTCCTAAAAATGAAAACATATTGAGAACATATCGAAGTTTAAGTGAAAACTAAAGCTCGTATTCAAAACGGCATATGCTAAACGATTTTAAATTTAGAAATTGAGTCATTCACAAACTGAATTCGAGTCACAATCCCTGTTGGGTTAGGCAGCTATTATCTGTGTTCTGGAAATGTTAGAGTTAATCCCAGTTCTCCTTTGAAGTTTCTATGTTAAATATTGTGTTCTTGCATTATAAAAAGCTCCAAGGATGATTAACAGGCCCCAGCTGAAGGAAACAGTCTTAAAAAGTAACCTTTTAAAGTTTTAGCTGACATCACTAATAGGCAGTTTATCAGTGGCTGTAAAACCCAGCAGAAACTTTTTTTCTCTCCTTGTTTCTCCACAACTCTCTTCATTGAAAATTGTTCCTAGTTAATTCTATTATATCATGTCTCGCTGTTTTTCTTGGAGTGTGTGATAATGGTGTAATTTTTCTTACTATTATAGATAAGGCTAGTGCTTTGAATGAATGTGCTGGAGGTATTTTAATTCCTTTGGGTAGATGTTTTCATTTTAATTATTTACTTGGATTTGCCTCAGCCTAATATTTTCTTTTAGAAAAAGATAGGACGAATAAAATTGGATATTTATAATACTTCAGTTCAGTTCAGCTCAGTTCAGTCGCTAAGTTGTGTCCGACTCTTTGCAACCCCATGAATCACAGCATGCCAGGCCTCCCTGTCCATCACCATCTCCCAGAGTTCACTCAGACTCACGTCCATCGAGTCCGTGATGCCATCCAGCCATCTCATCCTCTGTCGTCCCCTTCTCCTCCTGCCCCCAATCCCTCCTAGCATCAGAGTCTTTTCCACTGAGTCAACTCTTTGCATGAGGTGGCCAAAGTACTGGAGCTTCAGCTTTAGCATCATTCCTTCCAAAGAAATCCCAGGGTTGATCTCCTTCAGAATGGACTGGTTGGATCTCCTTGCAGTCCAAGGGACTCTCAAGAGTCTTCTCCAACACCACAGTTCAAAAGCATCAATTCTTCGGCGCTCAGCCTTCTTCACAGTCCAACTCTCACATCCATACATGACCACAGGAAAAACCATAGCCTTGACTAGACGGACCTTAGTCGGCAAAGTAATGTCTCTGCTTTTGAATATACTATCTAGGTTGGTCATAACTTTTCTTCCAAGGAGTAAGCGTCTTTTAATTTCATGGCTGCAGTCACTATCTGCAGTGATTTTGGAGCCCCAAAAAATAAAGTCTGACACTGTTTCTACTGTTTCCCCATCTATTGCCCATGAAGTGATGGGATCAGATGCCATGATCTTTGTTTTCTGAATGTTGAACTTTAAACCAACTTTTTCACTCTCCTCTTTCACTTTCATCAAGAGGCTTTTTAGTTCCTCTTCACTTTCTGCCATAAGGGTGGTGTCATCTGCATATCTGAGGTTATTGATATTTCTCCCAGCAATCTTGATTCCAGCTTGTGTTTCTTCCAGTCCAGCGTTTCTCATGATGCACTCTGCATAGAAGTTAAATAAGCAGGGTGACAATATGCAGCCTTGACGTACTCCTTTTCCTATTTGGAACCAGTCTGTTGTTCCATGTCCAGTTCTAACTGTTGCTTCCTGACCTGCATACAGATGTCTCAAGAGGCAGGTTAGGTGGTCTGGTATTCCCATCTCTCTCAGAATTTTCCACAGTTTATTGTGATCCACACAGTCAAAGACTTACTGAATGTTATTAAATCACATACTTAGTGAAGGTTGGCATTTTTTGCTTAAATAGAAAGTGTGAAGGCAGAATGCCATCATGGTCTAGACTATCTGGATGTTGTATTAGTTAGTGAAAATGAAAATAATACTTATCATAGGCTGCATTTGAATTTGTTTAAAAAACATTTCAATTCTACATAATCTATTGGATTAGTCCATGACATAAGTAATGTTTTTACTGTTTTTTTTTATCAATATGTCCTATTAATTTTGCTGCTAGTCACAGTTTTAATAAATTGAATTATTTTAGGTGAAGCTTTTCTCCTAATGAGTTCAAACTCATCCCCTTTTCCACCTCATCCCGTGGTTCTAAATGAGACATTGTAGGGACAAAGAACTGTTTTTGTTTTGTAATGAGGAACATTAGGTTGAAGGTGATTATCATAAACTTAGGTTGAACAAGAGAAGAAAGGAAGATTCTTTCACTGTTCTCTGGGTATCTTTGTCATATTGTAGTGTTTTTGCTGGTAGTTAGCTAAGCCCTTTTATTTCCTAGAAAAAATGACTAGGCTAGCTGTTATTTTAGAATATTAACTTTGATCCCTGTTTAATTTCATTCATTTAATTGGCTCTTTTATTTTTTTAACCAGTAGAGGTCATTTTCTATCTTCACTGTATCAGTATTTTTTCTGGCCTTGTATCATTCTCCACTTTGATAAATATACTGTTTAATTTTTATACATTTTGTTCCAGATATTATAAAGTAGCTTATAAGGCACAGAAAATACACAAGATAACATCAGTTAAAAGTAAGGCTCTACAAAGAAAGAAAAGCAATGATAGGGCTTTAAAATGGAGCAAGGACGAGACTGAAAAATTATACCATAATAGCAAGTGCAAGATATCAAATAAAAATTATAGGACTTGTTTATATAGTTAGAAGTACATCTAATTTTTTTAAATTTATTTTTTGTTTTCTATTGGAGTATAGTTGATTTGCAATGTTGTTTTAGTTTGAGGTGTTCAGCAAAGTGATTCAATTATACATACATACATTCTTTTTCAGATTTATTTTCCCACATAGGTTATTACACAACAGTCAGTTCCCTGTTGTTGTTGTTGTTTAGTCGCTCAGTCGTGTCTGACTCTTTGTGACCCCATGGACTGCAGCATGCGGGGCTTCCCTGTCCTTCACTATCTCCCAAAGTTTGTTCAGATTCATGTCCATTGTGTTGGTGATGCCATCCAACCAACTCATCCTCTGTCTACCCATTCTCCTCATGCCCTCAGTCTTTCCCAGAATCAGGTCAGGGTCTTTTCCAGTGAGTTGGCTCTTCACAGCAGGTGGCAAAAGTATTAGAGCTTCAGCATCAGTCCTTCCAGTGAATATTTTAGGACTGATTTCCTTTAGGATTGACTGCTTTGATCTCCTTGCTGTCCAAGGGACTCTCAAGAGTCTTTTCCAACACCAGAATTCAGAAGCATTGATTCTTTGGCGCTCAGCCTTGTTTATGGTCCAACTCTCACATCCATACATGACTACTGGAAAAACCATAGTTTTGACTCTCTGGGACCTTCCTCAGCAAAGTGATGCCTCTTCTTTTTAATATGCTGTCTAGGCTTGTCATTGCTTTTCTTTCAAGGAGCAAGTGTCTTTTAATTTCCTGGCTGCAGTCACTGTCCGCAGTGACTTTGGAGCCCAAGAAAATAAAGTCTGTTATTGTTTCCATTGTTTTTCCATCTATTTGCCATGAAGTGATGGGACCGGATGCCATGGTCTTCATTTGAATGTTGAGTTTTAAGCCAGATTTTTCACTCTCCTCTTTGACCTTCATCAAGAGGCTCTTTAGTTTCTCTTCACTGTCTGCTTTTAGGGTGGTGTCATCCGCATTCTGAGGTTATTGATATTTCCCCAGCAATCTTAATTTCAGTTTGTGATTCATCCAGCCTTGCATTTCACATGATATACTCTACATAGAGGGTTTCCCAGGTGGTGCTAGTGGTAAAAAATCCTCCTGCCAGTGCAGGAGATATAAGGGACAGGGGTTCGATCCCTGGGTCTGAGAGATGCCATGGAGTAGGGCACGGTTACCCACTCCAGTATTCTTGCCTGGAGAATCCTATGGACAGAGGAGTCTGGCGGGCTCAGCCCATAGGGTCACAAAGGCATAGAAGTTAAATAAGCAGGGTGACAATATACAGCCTTGACGTACTCCTTTCCCAGTTTGGAACCATGTCTGTAACACGTTGTTCCATGTCCGGTTCTAACTGTTGCTTCTGAACCTGCATATAGATTTCTCGGGAGGCAGGTAAGGTGGTCTGGTATTCCTATCTCTTTAAGAATTTTCCACAATTTGTTGTGATCTACACTATCAGAGGTTATAGCGTATTCAGTGAGGCAGAAGTATATGTTTTCCTGAATTTCCCTTGCTTTCTCTGTGATCTAGTGGATGTTGGCAATTTGATCTCTGATTCCTCTGCCTTTTCTAAATGCAGCTTGTACATCTGAAAATTCTCAGTTCATGTACTGTTGAAGCCTAGCTGAAGGGTTTTGAACACTGGCTTGCTGTCATCTGAAATGATGTGAAAATTACCGCACACATGCAATTGTGCAGTAGTTTGAACATTCTTTGGCATTGCCCTTCTTTGGGATTGGAATGAAAAGTGACCTTTTCCAGTCCTGTGGCCACTGCTGAGTTTTCCAAATTTGTTGGCATATTGGGTACAGAACTCTAACAGCATCATCTTTTAGTATTTGAAATAGTTCAGCTGGAATTCCATCACCTCCACTAGTAATGCTTCCTAAGGCCCACTTGACTTCACACTCCAGGTCTGGCTGTAGGTGAGTGATCACTCCACTGTGGTTATCCGGGTCATTAAGATCTTTTTTGTATAGTTCTGTGTATTCTTGCCACCTCTTCTTAATCTCTTCTGCTTCTGTTAGGTCCTTATTGTTTCTGTCCTTTATTGGGCCCATTTTTGCATGAAATATTCCTTGGGTATCTTTATTTTCTTGAACAGATCTCTAGTCTTTCCCATTCTGGTGTTTTTCTCTGTGCTATACAGTAAATCCTTGTTGATTATCTATTTTGTATATAATAGTATATATGGTAATACCAAACTTCTAGTTTTTCCATCCCCCCTCATAGTACATGTAATTGAAAGGAAAATAATGATCAAGTGAAGTACAACTATTCTTGCTATTAAAACTAGACAGAATTTTATCTTAGGCACCCTGTTGTTGTTTTTAATTTATTTTTTAATTTATTTTTTAATTGAAGGATAATTGCTTTACAGAATTTTGTTGTTTTCTGTCCAACATCAACATGAATCAGCCATAGGTATACATATGTCCCTTCCCTCTTGAACCTCCCTCCCATTTCCCTTTCCATCTCACCCCTCTAGGTTGATACAGAGCCCTGTTTGAGTTTCCTGAGATGCAATGCAAATTCCCATTGGCTATTTGTTTTACATATGGTAGGCACCCTGTTTTAATTGGAAGGGAAAACTCTTTATAACTGTGGTGTAAGTTTTCTCCAAGAGCATACTATTCTTGGAGCATTAAAAGACTGGTTGGGCTCCTTAATCTTTTTTTTTTTTTTTTTTGCTCAAAGTTTTGTTGAGTACTTAGAGGTCATGAGCTTAAGATTGTCTTCTAAGATGCAAATGGGAATGTAGATGTTCAGAATTGTCTGTTGTACCCAGATCCTTGCCCCTTACCACAGTGAGCTCAGGATGTATTCTCTGTCTTCATTTCAGGGCTTGATAAAGATATTGAAAAGGATAGGACCAAAGACAGCAAAGTGTTACCAAGTCCAAGCTTGCTCTGCTCATCGCACAATAGGCCAATAAATCGGAGAGGAGTTGTTGAGGCAAGGAATATGACTTCATTCAGAAAGCTGGCAGACTAATGTCTCCAAAAAACAATCTTATCAGAGTCTTAAGGAAGGGAGTAAGGAAGTAAAATAAAATGGCCATTAATCTTGCAGTGTCTTCTGGAATGACCAGACTTGGGGAGGGGATGGGTTAATTTTTTCCTTCCTGTAGCCATCCAAGGGTAGACTGGGTCCTGAATAATAGCACTTTGGTTTAACATTGAGGCAGAGAGGCAGGCCATTATGTATAGACAGTATCCTTTTAGTGAACAGAAGCAGTGAGAAGGAAAGGTTAAAATAAAACAGATGTAACATTTAGTCAGATTTTATTCTTCCCTATAACAGAAGCGCTAGAATAGGGGTCCTTTTTTAATGTAGGGTCTCACTGAGGCTGGAGGGTAGAAATGGGTTGATGTTTATGGACAAATCCTCCATAATCCTTAGAGGGATTTTACAGGTCAGTAAATATTTTTGCGTGTGGACAGATGTTGTAGCTTTCATCAGATTCTTAAGCAGGTATTTGTTTCCCTCAAAGTTAAGAACCACAGTAATCAGGGGCCTCTAAGACTTCGTCAAGCCATCCAGTAGTTTTGTGGTCCTTCTGTTATCTTTCTGTCTCTACATCAGAGAAGGCTCCCTGTTTTCTTCATTTGTTGTATCTAGTAGGTGCTTAATTCATATTTGTTGATTTTGAAGTGAATAAAACCAAGTCACGTTTTCTCAGTATGTCTGTAAAACTGTAGTGTGAGGGAATTGGTCAGGTGTTTTGTGAAATCATACTCTGTGCTTTTCTCTTGACTCAACAATGCACTAGCTAGATCTGCAAATTGATGAAGTTCACTTGGCAGGGCTTGGTGTGGGAAAAAATTTGTCCTGCAGTCTAACGATATTCTTTCCTCTGTTTATGACCTTGTGGGCCATTTGTTCAATAACCTCGCCCCTGCCCCACAACGCAACATGGATCTTAGTTCTCTGATCAGGAATTGAATCCTTGCCTCCTGCAATGAAAGTGCGTCTTCTTAACCCCTGGACCACCAGTGAAGTCTCAATAATTCATTAGCACACTCTTGTGAATAGAGCCCCAGTTTGAAAAGGAGTATATTTGCCTTTCCATATGCTGACACCTGTGCCATTTTTTACTTGACTGTAATTCTGTGACCATATTTTCAGGCTCTTTAAGAATCCTGACTTGTAATTTTTGTGGGTCTATAGCGCCTTACATCCCTCATAGGCTTCTATCATTTACAGTTTCTGACCACTTGATCCTGATCTTTGTTTTCATCCTCTCAACTTTTCAAAATCTTCCTCCCTTCAAAAACCAGGGTCCATTTTTGTGTATATCTTAAGATTCAGTTCCTGGCTTATTACAAATTCCAATTTTACATTGTCACTTTCTTTCAGGGTTTCCATCATTTCTACTTTACCAAGGAATTTATCTTTATTGGTTAAAAGTCCAGAATCATGGTTTCTCTCACTGTTTCATTCTGAAGAATAGAACTTGTCAGAAGGCAATATAGAATTTATCAGAAGGATATGATGAACAGAAGATGTTCTAATAATTGACGTTTTCCATGATATCACCCTTTTATATCACTGTCTTGTTTCTGAGCCAGTTTTGTCATTTCTGTTAAAAAATATGCCATCTACGTCTTTAGTTTGGTGAGCACTCCTGATTACATGTCCATTAGTGCAATATTCTTTCTCCTTTTAAAATCACTTTAAATGCATTTTGCCACATCATGGCTAGGTCAGTGGCTTCCCAGGCTTGTGCCTGTTTTCATGACATACCTTGTGCCTTTGAGCTTATTGTCATCAGACATTGGAGAATGCCCATTGGCCTGAGACATTCAATGACTATGCGATTACATTTACAACTGTTTGTAAGGTTGCAGTTTCATTAATAGCCACTCATCTTTTCAGTTTTTGTGCCTTTCTATAAAGACATCTAAGACCCCATGTATTTTTCCAGACCTTTTCAGCTTTCATGCCATTTTCTATTATATTTGTGTAGTAGTCAAATTATTCCCTAGGATGGAGCTTAAGAAGCTATGCATCTTCTTGCTCCTTTGGATGATTTTTCTCTGTTGGATTTGTGGGGAAGGCCACAAATCCTTCAGGCCGACCCTCCTTTTGCTTTACATTTCCTCTTTCTCTTCCTTGTTTTTTCTTGGTTAAAGTAGTATACAGAACACCTCTGCATCTTCTAATTTTTCTGTTATTGCTCATTGCTTCCTTTCTCCATTTTTCTAGTCTTCCAAGGCTTTTTTTTTTTTTTTTTTTGCTAATTTGGGTGCTGGTGTTTTTTTTTTTTTTAATGTTTCTAGCCATTGTGGCCTGTTATTTGCTTTTTAAGTTTCCTGATAAGAGAAGAATATTCATCCTAAGTCTTTGAAGGCTAAGATGACTCAGGAATAAAATCTGCAATGTGATTCCTCCCCTTCCTCCCACCTCAGACCTCACTTTATTTCACATGGTGAGGTTTGCAGGTGTGCAGCTTTTTCCACTAACAGCCTTCAGGGTTGGGCACACTTTTGTGGCCATAACCGACTGAGGTTGTTACTAAAATAAAATAAGAAATAAGGAGGTTACCTTGCTGCTCCTCTGTTACATTACCTGAGATATAAATAATGTTTGCAAAGGGAAAACAAAAACACTGTCACCTGAGGATGAATTCTTACCCTTCTCCGTGCTTTAAATTTTTGCAGAATTATAAAGTGGGAAGGGTTTAGGGCAGAGAAAGCAACCTTTTAAAACAAAAGTTCAAATCAATAATAATTAACATTCACTGGCCTTCCTTCTTCTGCTAATAACTGAAGACAAGTACTAATTAGAGAAGCCTCAAGTGTCTGGATTTCTGGATGTGCCAGATGGCTGCATGAGAACTGTGCATCGTGCCAGGAAAAAGCCTGGGTTGCTCTTAGCTACCACCTCTCCTCCATTGTGATCTTGTCTGAGGACCCTTAAACATGCCCATCACTGTGCACTGAGGCTTTTTCTTTGTTCTTTCTTCTCTTGTCTTCCCCACTTCTGATTTCAGGAGGTACATTTCTGCCATGTTTAGTGAGTGCTCTTGTGAGCTTTTGTTTTTACTTCTTACTTAACAAACTCATTCTGTTCGTCTTTTTCTTTTCAGATTTCCTTTGACTTCTTATGTTTTTGTCTGATCTCACTAGATCCTTCCCTCTCTCCCCATTTGTTCTTTTTCAAGATCACACAGAATCAGCACAGAAACTTTCAGTTGTAACATTAAGATAGTTCTGCCTCTTCCGTTTTGTTTTTTTTTTTAACTCTTTTCACAGATTGTCTGAAAACATATGTTTTCTTCTTTGGGTTTATACTTCAAATATTTTCTTCCTCTGTGATTAACTCTGCTAACCAACTCTGAGAAAGCTTTGATTTTTGTATGGAAATTTTCAATCCTGTTGAGTGTTGATATTGTTTTGACAAATGCTGCCCATGCGTTTTCCACAAGATGAAAATCATTCCTATTAGGATGACAAAGCCTAGAACTGACTACGCTTAACCAGATTCTTGCTTTTCATTGGAGCTGTTTTACTGGGACACATTCTTTCACTTCGTTTGTTGTGAAAGTCATGATATAGTTGCCCTTGGTAAAGAAAATTGGTCTTGATTTGGTGGTTATTATTATTTTTTTGGTCAGAACTTTCTCTGATGGAACCCAGAAGAAAGTAGAGATTGGTTACCATCATTTTTGACTAAGTGAGAAGTATGACTTCTTTTCTTTCCCCATGTGTTTCTTGCTCCTGCTGAAGGGTCATTGCAGGAAAACCAATTAGGAAGCTGATGCAGTAATTCAAGCAAGAGATAAGAGGGCCTGATCTATTGGAACAACATAAGACAGTGAGAATAATTTGCATTTTTTTTAAAAAATGTAAACAAAAAGTTTTTTTAACTTAAATTTCATAATGTTGTAAATGTTTTTAGGGTTTAGAAACCACAGGTTTTAGGGCTCTATTTTCTTTTTAACTTGTCCTTTTGATACATAGCTAACTAAGCAATTTATCACATCCTCCACTTACGTATTTCCTAGTTTTAGAAACCATCTACTGGATGTCTATTGCAACTTAAAAAAAAAAAAAAAACTTGCATGTTTTTCACCTCTTGATTAAAAAAGTAAAATTAAACAGAAATAACTTGTACTGTCGCCTAGGGATAAAAATGAACATTTCAGTACTAGTTTCCTTTGGTTTTTCCTCTTAGTTTTTGTAGACATATAAATAATTGTTTGAGCCAATATATTAGTCTGTCAGTCATGTCCAGCTCTGTGATCCTGTGGACTGTAGCCCACCAAGCTCCTCTGTCCATGGAATTCTCCAGGCAAGAATACTGGAATGGTTTGCCATTCCCTTCTCCAGGGGATCTTTCCAACTCAGAGACTGAGCCTGATAACATATATATTTTAGTGTTATTCTGTTGTTGATCCTTTAGGTTGTTCCCAACTCAGTTTAAAAAAATTTTGTGTGTGTGTTTTTGGCTGCCCTGAGTGTTCATTGCTGTGCTCAGGCTTTCTCTAGTTAACGACATGAGGAGGGCTGAACTCTAATTACCATGCATGGGCTTCTCACTGTGGTGGCTTCTCTTGTTGTGGAGTATGGGCTCTAGGTTTGCGGGCTTCAGCAGCTGTGGCTCAGAGCACTGGCTCAGCAGTTGTGGCTCACAGACTTGGTTGATCCATGGCATGTGGGGTCTTCCTGGACCAGGAATTCAACCTGTGACCTTTGCCTTGGCAGGCGGATTCTTGACCAGTAGATCACCAGGGAAGCCCCGGCTCAATGTTATTTTAACAAATGCTGTGGCCAGTATTTTCATGAAAAGTACATCTTCACACATATCCTCAATATAATGGCTTTATATATATATCCTTAGAATAATATCCTCAGGATAAATTTTTTAAAGTCAAGAATTTCTGTGAAGGCTTGAGTTGAGTAAGTGTAAAATGTGAATGAACCCTAATGGCTAAAATTTCTGGCTTGTTGAAGAGGTGGAAGTAATGCTTAGTTGCTCTGCATTTCCTATATCCACCTCCTGTTTACCTGATCCCTACCTTGGTTGCAGTAGATTAAAAAAGAATCAATATGCAGGAGGCCTAATAACCTGATGGATATGTAAAAAGTGAGGGTTATGTTCTTGATATATCAGAGTATAGAGAAATTTGGAGGAAAAGATACAGAGCACAGTGATGGGGAGCCCCCTGCCTTCCCCTGATTCATTCTCAGATGGATATTAGATATACATCTCTACTCACTATTTCATTTTTGGATTCCCACATGTTACCTGACTCTTCCTTGGAGTTTTGTTTGATCAGAGAAGATGGCTTTTATGTACCATGTCCTGTTTTTTTTCAGCTATTTGAGACCAGTGCATAATAATGAAATTGACTCTTATTACTCTATTCTTTCATTGTGGGAGGAGTGTGATTTAGGCATACATGGTAGAATAGCATAACGAGGGGTGCCTAACCTCAAAAACTTCTGAAGAGTTCAGTTACTAGTTTAGGAGACAAGTATAATACAACTCCCTTTGTACAAGTCATTTCCTTTGCAGATAGTTCTTCGCTTTGGGTATGACATCTATTAAACTGAGTACCCTCAGTCTTCAAGATAATATTTTTTCTTGGCACCAGAAAGATAATTTTTTGATCTCAACAATGTTGATCTTAGTTTTCCTTGATCCTTTTTACTCTGAGGGTTTTTTTTAAATGTTGATAAAAAAATTTTTCTTTTGTCCTTTTTAAAAATGAGTTTTAAAATAGCAGACTGACTTGGGACATTGGGTATTGCTATAAAGTACCCTTTTGCTCTATCAATAACTTTAATTTTTAGAACTTATAGTTGTTAAGATTTTCTTTTTCAGATTTCCATGTTGAAATTAATGATCAATCTTAAAGTAAAATTATTTCAGCAATTGCAGTTCTATCACGATCCTAGGAAGCTAATAACAGGAATAATTTAAAATGGTTACAAATAGCATTTGTGTCTATATTTAAAAAGCAATTGACCAAGCAGATGTTGTTACAGATTTTTGTCTTTGATATGATAAATTTCCATTAATTTTGAAAATCTGGGTTTAAGGGATGTGCTTTCAAATTTTGCATAGTTGAGCTGCAATTTGTGAAAGTTCAAGCAGCTGTACTGACAAACGTTTGACAAATTTGTAGCTGAGGCTGTTTTAAGCAAAGTTCTAGAACTTTATGTTCTGTGTTTTATGTTCAGGCCATGTATTTGAATTTCTTCTCTTTTTGTGGGTCTAGAAGTTTGTGTATATGTATGTATGTGTGTATTCTTTCTCTCTGATGTATATGTAGATTTATATTTGTATATTTGTATGTATATACATATATATATTTTACATTGTGTGTCCAACCTAAGTTGGAGGTAAAGATGCATATTCTTCATTTTTTTAAAATAAAAATATTCAATTTAAACTCTCATTATTTAATTTAAAATGTTTTTCTCTTTGCTTAGGTTGAAGAAATTGTCGATATTGGATCATTTGCCCCAGAAGACATTCATATTCCTAAGATTTATGTACATCGCCTTATAAAGGGAGAAAAATATGAGAAAAGAATTGAGGTAATTGACTTACCTTGTTTGTCAGTATTTGTGGATCTGACTGTCAGAGAGATGTGTCCCTGGAGCTATTGCAGATGATAAGGAATTAAAGCTGAGCAGGAGGTCTTGCTTTGAATCTTAATAGATGCTTCTCATGTGTCCATCTTAAGGGGATGTCTGTGTGATTGTCTAGATTAGCAGTGCCTTGTGTTTACAACTTGTATATCACTAAGTTACATGATTCTCTAGACTGTGTCTTCCAGGCTTTTGTAACTGTTCTGATTTATAATGCATAGTTTCGGATGGCTGTCCTGCAAGATAGAGAACAATAATCAGGTCTTGGTTGCTTTACCCCTGCTGGACTCTTAGTGTTTGAGTGTTCAGAGCTATCTTGATGTCTTTTCATGTTTTCCCACAAGTGTTGGGCTCTGGGAAGCTGGTGGATAGATGTGAGATCATGGTAAGGAGAGGCTATCAGGAGCATTGGAGGTATACTAAGGCTACTGAGAGCATGAAGATCAGCTGGATCAGAGTCGATATTAAGATTCAGAAATGTGTAGGGATCAGCAACAGAATAGACAAGCAGTAAGAGATATAAGAGATTCAGAGATGCCCTCTACCTGTTGACATCAAACAGGAAGACACTGCAATATAAAACTAATGTCAGGGGCCAGGGATCCAAAAGAGGACATTTGCAAACAGGGACCAGAGTCTATGTCAAAGAGATCTAGTGATGGAAATAGTTCTCTGGCTGGTTTCTGGATATTTCTATGATTTCCGTGGTGCACTTATAGCAAAACCAGTCTGGACTCTGCAGGTGGAAATAGGAGATTGATAGCTGCAGTACTTGGTAAACACATTCTGGTAGCCCCACAAAAAAACAGAGTCGAAAGGTCTATTTGTTTTCTTTTTCCAGCTCCATCCCTGAGCACCTGAGGAGAATTCAGTTGTAGGACTCTTAAGAGTGACAGTAGTAGCACTCTGTGTGACAGTAACGGAGGACTTACTTGCTTCAGAGATAGAAGAAGTGTATCTTCGTCTTCAAACACATCTGACCTTTCGTTTACTTCCTAAAGAATTATTTCTGTCATCAAATGTCATCCATGTTACTCTTCTTTTGTTAAAAAAAAAAAACAACCCATCTATATTATATTGCAGATTTGCTTCCTGTTAGTAATAGGGGCGAGTTAAAATTTTTTCCAATACAGTTTCGTATTTCAGCAGTGATAAAATACAAGGCATACCTCAACCATGAATAATTTATTTGTTTATTTTAAAGCGTTTATCAATCCGGAAAGAGGAAGATATAAAAACCACATCTGGTAAACCTGGAGATAATGTCAGAGAACGTATCATCAAGCGGGCAGCTCTTGAATTTGAGGACGGCATGTATGGTATCCTTTATTCCTTTTGCGGCTGAGCAAAGACTTAGCCCTTTTTATATATTCATCAGGTTACTAGACTTCCTGCATAAGGATTCTTTTCTAGTCCATTGTAGCTTCTAAAGCAATTGATCAGTTTTTACAAAACGTGGCCTATAACCTAAAGATATGAAGATAAATGAAATTGAAATTACAATCCTTTTACCTTCTTGAAGCGAAATAGTGACTGAAAATTTGCTTAGCTATTCTCTGATATACAGTGAATTTCAGTTTAATTTGGCATTTGGCTAAAGTTAATTGGGAAAAGAGATTACCCAGGATGAAGGTTTAAATTCTCAGAAGTACTAGTTATAACCAATGCTATTTGCTTTCTCTGTGTTCTGACATTTACATACTCATTTGAAACATAAGATCCAACTTCTTAACAGCCTCTTGTTTCCCATGACAAAGATCCCTGTGAGTGTACCCTTTTATGGCTGATGTTTTGTATTCAATGAATGACTCAATTCTGCTTTAGATACTTTGTCAAGAAAAGGGTAGATAAAGTGTTTGGATTTTGAATGTGTTTAAATGTCAGTGACTCTGCCGCTTTGCTAATTTTTGAGATGTTAACCATGGAACTATATACTACAAATAATATATATAAATTCAAATAATTTATGATAAGGTAAATATTTGTTGAATGGTGAATACAGTAAAGCCATACGTAAAGTCCTGGGACAGGAGGTAGAAACATGACATGTGTATCCATTCTCTGAACTTCCTCTGGTCCATAGAAACCTTCTTTCAGACTGATACTGACTGGGAAAACTCCTTTTTTTACTTTCTTCTTACTTCCATCACTTCATTTATTTTTTTATCTTTCAGCTTATGCATTGGTTTATGGTGGGAATTCACACAGGGAAGAGAATATTATAGTGCCTCCTTTTTCAGCTCCCATATCAGCAAGATACAGAGTCAGCTGAATTGGCTGAGCAGATGAAAGCTTGTCTGTGGGTTTTCTTTTTACCTCCAGTCAACTGGTTTACCATTGACATTGTTAACACTGACTAAATGATAACTCTGATTTCAGATGTATTGGCTTCTCTTCTAGGTATCCTTTATTCACTGCCATTGTATTGCCTTTGAAAAATATTTTCAAGTCAGTTCATATAATGGTCTTTCCACAGCACCTACTCTTTTTCAACCCAAACTGCATGGACTTTTTTCCTCTCTGGTGTTTGACTCACTAAATAATATTAAAGAACTGAAAATTGCAGCATATGATAAGAAAGTTGAAGTATAAAACCTGTAATTTGGATTGCCCTTTCTTGAAAATAACCTGCTCATAATGGAATCAGTACTTCAGTGTGTTACGTGCATCACTGTGAGAAACACAATTAATTCTATGCTAGATGGTTTGGTAGGAGGTAATCCAAGTAGCTATCATCATACCTTCATCAGTTCAGTTCAGTCGCTCAGTCGTATCTGACTCTTTGCGACCCATGAATTGCAGCACGCCAGGCCTCCCTGTCCATCACCAACTCCTGGAGTTCACTCAGACTCATGTCCATCGAGTCAGTGATGCCATCCAGCCATCTCATCCTCTGTCGTCCCCTTCTCCTCCTGCCCCCAATCCCTCCCAGCATCAGAGTCTTTTCCAATGAAACATCATACCTTCATAGACTCACTATATTCATTAGAGGTGACCTGGCATGTTGGGTTGTTTTGCTGGCCTTTGTAGTTTATAATATGGTACCATATGCCCACTTTATCTTTTCTGGCCTTGATTCTTAAAGCACTCCCTGTTATTAGAATCTCATCAGAGTGCTATTATTCTTTAATTGGGTCAGAGTCTGGTGTGCAGTAGTGGACAGCATGGACAGCAGTTCTAGACAGTGTCAGCTGTTTTTTTTTTCTTTTGGGCTGTGCTGTGTAGCTGGTGGGGTCTTAGTTCCCCGACCAGGAATCAAGCCCAGGCCCACAGCAGTGAAAATACTAAGTCCTAACCACTGGATGCAAGGTAATTCCCACAGTCAGTCAGTATTTCTGATCTGGTCAGCTGCTCTGATCTTGAGAGGCAAGATCAAGTTCACACCACTGCATACAAGTCAGGACTTTGATGTCTGAAGAAGGTTTAATAGCCTCAGTTAGCTCTTTTAAAAAAAATTTATTCAAGTATAGTTGACTTACAGTGTTGTATTTAATTTCTACTGCATAGCAAAGTGACTCAGTTATGCATACATAGATTCTTTTACAGATAATTTTCCATTATGGTTTGTCATAGGATATTGAATATAGTTCCATGTGCTATACAGTAGGACCTTGTTTTGTATCCATTCTGTATATAATAGTTGGCATCTGCTAATCCCAATCAGTTAGCACTTTGATGCTATAGCATAGCTTCTTTTTAATAGATGGTCTCAGATGTATTCACTGAAACTTAAGCATCCCTACCGTCCTCTTTATTGTCTTAGAGAAGATTCAGTTACCAAGATACATAAAAAATAAAAACTTAGGATTACCAGTCAAAGGGACAAAGGGATGTTATTACAGTGACCCAAAGAAATCCATACAATTTAGATAGACGTTTTGGTGTTGTCAGAAAACTTTGTTAAAATTCAAACACAGAAGCCCCTTGTAGAATATTTTCATCATTTTTAGTCTCAGTTGGAGTTTCGAATAGTGAAAAATGCTTTTAAACAAAGCTCAGGCTGTGTTACATCAGTCAGCAGTCATAGTACATATATCATAATACATTAGTCCTAATACATAGTATATAAGTCGTAATACAATCCAAAAATTTGCTAAATGTTTCTTACAATAAAAATGACCTTTTGATTAGTTTTCTGAAGCCACTACTTTGATACCTTCATGGTGAAAGCTGTGATTATTTGAGATTTTCTTTTTGAAAAAATTACAAAATAATACCTAGAGAGTGGTGGGAGAATACATTCAGAAAAAGTAACTTTAAACGCTCTGTGCAGATTATTCATGTAGAAGATTTATGACATAATCTCTCTACCTTTTGTATGTTGGACCTTAACATTTTTTATTCCAGCCAATTTGGGCATAGGAATACCACTTCTGGCCAGCAACTATATCAGCCCCAATATGACTGTCCATCTGCAAAGTGAAAATGGAGTCCTGGGTTTGGTAAGACAGAAATTAAAGTTTTATTTATCCAGTCTTGATAGAAAATAAGATATTTTATATAGTGCAGTCTTCTTAGAGTTGTTAGCTTAGATTTTCCAATCTTATTTTTCTTTCTCTTTATCGTCATAATAAAATGTTTAACTTTTCCCATTAAGTGTAGTACTTATGAACATGTCCTGTCATACTTTATGGAGTAGATGGTAGTTTCCCAACTCCATGAGCTTTTCAATCACTCCTCATTTATCACTGTATAAGCTTCCATCTCCCCTATTACACCCACTTCAGAGACCTCACACCAGCCTGTTCAGGTAAACTGTTTATTAACCTTTGTGTGATTGCACAAGATAATGAAGGTTATTAACAATTCTGCATTAAATAAAAATCAGAAGTCTCAGCATGAGAAACTGAAGAGTAACATTTCTATTGATCCTTTAGAACAGGACATTTTTTGCAGTTGGCTAATTCGAAAAGTTCTCATGTCATAATCATTTAGAGGCCATGTTGGTCAAAAGGGTAGAATTTTACCTTTCTCAAGAATAACTTTCCAAATGGGCTCAGTATTCCCATAGAAGTTGACCATTCCTTTTTTTTTTAATATTTATTTAACATAAAATAAAATTAAATGCTTTAGCTTCCTGAATAACTTTTGCTGCTGCTACTGCTGCTGCTAAGTCGCTTCAGTCGTGTCTTTACTTACAATTATGGCAGAGATTACTTAGAGTCTGACAGTTTATAATATTCCTAATCTTTTATTGCTTCTCAGTAGATCTTAACTGTTAATGCAGTATAAATCGTACGTATGGAAAATGTATATCCAGCATTGAAAATATCAATTATGGTCATGAGCATGTAGTTGGTTTTTGATTGAGGCAATGATTGTGACCATTTTCAAAAACACAAAAATGGTAATAGTCTGGATAAAAAAAGATTCATACTGCAAAGACTCACATTTTTCAGGTACCTTATAGATTATCTAGAGTGATCAGATCCCTCATTTTGAAGACAAAGGAAATAAGTTGATATGCGTAACTATGATCGCTGTTTAAAGAAAAATTTACACAGGTCTAAAACATTAGTTACCATTTCAGTTTATTTAAAGAATACATTTTTGATCCCATTTTTTGAAAGTATGTTAAAGTTTCACAGCCACTATTTCCTCTTTCTTGGCTCTAACTTAGAACTTTTCTTTTCTCTTTTTCTATTTCCTCTCTTTTATTTTAATATATGTTATGTTATGAAACTGCTCACCCTATTCAAGTTATTAGAGATGGTTTATAAAGATACATAAAAAATAAAAACTGAGGATTACCAGTCAAAGGGACAGGAAGGGTATCAAAAAGATGAGACTTGCTTCTTCAATAAAGTAGCCATTTGGTTTGTATTCATTGAGTTGGACACGACTGAAGCGACTTAGCAGCAGCATTGATATACTATAGCATAGACTGCATAGTAGATACTAAATAATTACTTTTTTATTGACCTGTATTTCCAATAGCTTAACATTTCTTTCAGACTTTGGTAGTTTGAAGAAACTATTTTTTGCTTACCGGATCACATTTATTAGCATAGAAAAGACTAATCAATGTGAGAAACAGAGCCGTGAAAACATCAGGATTACTTTGAAAAGGTTCACCTCAAGTCTTCTGATAATCATTTCCTAAGGTTTTAAACAAAGTTGTTTGCATTAAAGTTTTAGTGTGTGATTCAGTGAGAAACTTCTTTTCCTAACTGGACATGTGCTTTATTTGACAGGGTCCATACCCATTAAAAAATGAAGTTGATGCAGATCTAATCAATGCAGGTAAAATAACTCATTACATGTTCTTCCAGCATTATCCTTTGCTATTAGTTTCGCTCTCTGCCGAATGATGTTAGAGTAAGAAATTGGGTTTGATTCTTTGATGTTTCCTGGAGAAGATGCACTGTACTTTACATGGAGGAGGCGAGAGAAGCCTTCCCAGTGCCATCTTGGTCTGCTTGCCCATCAGAGGTCTCCCCTATTTAGAGCAGAGTAAGATATAGGAGAAATTGCAGGAGGGGTTACATGAAATGGCAAGAGCTTTGGTGGGTCAATCAGGCGCCATGCGGACTGTGCACAGAGAATGCTCTCAGGAGGGGTAATGAGAATTAAAGGAAAGAATAGTTTACAGGGGTGTAAACAGGGTTAAGGCAAACCAGAAAGGATGTTGAAATACCACAGGGAGTTTTCATCACCCTTGGGCCTTAAGGGGCGACTGTGGGAGAGGGTCACCAGACAGGAACCAGGGTCTTTGTGGAGGAACACAAACATCTTGCAGAAACCTGGGTGAGGGTGAGAATGGGAGTCTTCTCTGCTGTATCTCCTGCTTGTGCCTCCAATTGGCAGACCCCAGGCTGAAATAGATCTGTCTTCTCATGATGAGAAGTTGGGAAGTGGATCCATAGTAGCAACCAAAACCAAGATCTGGGGCTCTGGGGTTTTTGTCGTGGGTGATATGTTCTGTCCTCTAATCCAGGGGTCCCTAACCACTAGAATCCGATGTCTGATGATCTGAGATGGAACTGATGTAATAATAATAGAAATAAAATGAAAATAAATGTAATATGCTTGAGTAATCCTGAAATCTTCCCTCCGCCCTCTGGTCCATGGAAAAATTGTCTTCCATGAAACTAGTCGCTAGTGCACAAAAGATTGGGGATGCTGCTCTAATTGACATCAGAGTTAGGAGTTGTTTGTTGATTAGTTGCTAAGTCGTGTCCAACTCTTTTGTGACCCCACGGACTGTAGTTGGCCAGGCTCCTCTGTCTGTAGGAGTTCCCAGGCAAGAATGCTGGTTAGTAGAGCATCCTTCAAAACTTCAAGGGTACTTAAGGATGTACTCTGATACTCACTGCAACCTAATGATATAGGTGATAAATACAGAGTTTCTTTGAATTGGGAACTCTAGCCTGTCTTCTCCTGTGCTCTGGTATTCATATGCTTTGCCTTTTATTATTAGCCTTTTATTTGACTGGGACAGAGAGTCACACATTGCAGCAGCCTAGAGGAGGAGGAAAAACATGTCAGACCTTTGGCCTCCGTCATTGCCCATATATGAGGCAATACTGCCACCGTGTTAGAGCAAAAGATTTTGATTTTCCTCGGAATGGAGTTTCCCATAAGAAGCTAATTTTTATATTCCAGCATGATTTTCTTTATCCTTCTTTTACTTCTATTCACCCTACCCCCACAAAAGTATAATTCTTACTTTGCATTCAAAAATAGTATGTGTAGATTTCTGAAGAGAAGCAACAGGAACCGAATATAAAGGCCAGCTGCCAAGTAGAATTGATGTTTAATACTTAGGAGTTTTGGAAGTAAAATAGCTTCTGGTTGAATAGTTGAATTAGTTAACATGACTTAACTATGAAAGGCGCACTGTGATAAAGCAATGACATTTAACCAAGGCTGTGATTTAATTGTACTGTACCCTTTAGCAATAGCTCATTGATCTGTGAAAATATTTGCTGCTTGGTTTAATTAATTTATGATGTTAGTGAGTTATTTGCAAAATGAATAACTCCATTTTCCAAATTTCAGGCTTGAGCTCATGAAACCCACTTTCTTTGGAAAGTAGTTAATCTTTTCAGTGACATCATTGGATAGTAGACATTTCTGATTCCATTGAGCTTAAAAGTAGCTCAATCCTAATGAAGCCACCAGTTTTAGATTTCAACTTCTGAAATACCATATATAATCTTAAAGTACTTTGTAAAGCCAGAATTCATTGCTTTTGGGAAGCCAGGCTGCAAATCAGTTTAATAGTATTCTATCTCTTTCATCAAAGTCCTTTTTGGGATTTATGATGCTTTTGACTTTGGAGCTAAGTTAGAGGGGAAATACTTTGAACTCCAGAACCCATTGTTTGTGTTCATTTGAAAGGGTTTTCATAGAAATCCATTAGAACAAAGACAGAGAGTTATGTTTCTGGGCATAAAAAGTGTATTAGAATAATAATTAGAACTATTTCTAAGGATCATTTTTTTCTAAATAATTTTATATGGTTATGTAACAATGAATGACCACTTCTATAGAACCACATAATTTACAGCATATTTTTTCACATATATGATCAATATATCAAGTGAAAGTTGAGCCTAAAGTGAAAACTTTTTATACACGTTGGGAAACTGAAGCCCAGAAAAGTGAAGTGATGTGCTCAAGATCAGGTTGCTAGGGACAGAGTCACATGTCATCTCCTGCTCTTAGCCCCAGGCCTTTTTCTCTGCACATTAAGCTACATCCACTGATAACTTGAGAATTTACAAGGGTGCAGAAGGCAGCATTTAGAGCATTTCTGAGGTCTCAGGGAGATTTGCAGCATCCTAGTGCAATTGTGAAATTTCTAATAAATCTCATGTTAGCTTTCATATTCATGTGCATTTTGCATTCTTTCTTATTTCTTAATATTTTTCTTATTTTAATATCAAAATGTTTTTAATGACTTCTTCTTGGTCATTGTTCAGTCACTAAGTCGTGTCTGACTGTGTGAACCCATGGACTGCAGCATGCCAGGCTTCCCTACCTTTTGATTAAAAAATTACTTAGAAAGACTTAGCAACTAAACAACAACGACTTAGAAAGAACCATGTTAATCTCATGGCTCTTGAATATCCTTGTTTCCTGCCATGTGCCTCTAGAGCGGTGGCTTTCAGTGGGAAAGAGGGATGATTTCACCTTTCTGGGGACATTTGATAATGTCTGGAGTGCCAGTGTTACTGGCATTTAGTATGCAGAGGTCAGGGATGCTGTTAAGTATCCTGCAATAATCAGAGCAGTTTCCAGCGCCCAGCATCAGTAGTATCTGCTCTAGAGGTCTATGTGCCACATCTGAAGAATTACAGGCCTGTAGTCTAAAGTACAAACAGTATCACATTCAGGATCTCTCTAATGGTTGTGACTGACCTTTCCAGGTTTATCTTTCACTATAACTGAGTCCAGCCATACTGAACTGCTCGATCTGTTCTGTTTCCTTCTTCCATGTCTTAGCTCTTTCAGTGCCCTTTCCTTTTTGTTTCGCTCTATCCCTTCCTTGTTCATCCCTGTCTCTTTATCGGCAATGCCTATCCTTCAAGTCCTAGTTCATTTGTCCTCTCCAAATCCGCTTGCGGCTCAGAAGTGCTTCTTCTTCGAACCCACAACACATTTAGCATCTCATAAGCATACCACATTTTGCTTTGTTATTGTTTGTGTATATTCATCTCTCTTGCTGGGTATCGTGTTCCTTTTGTTTAGGGCGTACATGCTTGTTTGGTTGCTACAGTCGTGTCCGACTCTTTGTGACCCCATGGACTATAGCCCTCAAGGCTCCTCTGTCCATGGGATTCTCCAGGCAAGCATACTGAAGTGGGTTGCTGTGCCCTTCTCCAGGGGATCTTCCCTATCCAGGATTGAATCTGTATCTCCTGCATTGCAAGCAGATTCTTTACCCACCTGGGAAGCCCTTGCTTAGGGCAGTGGTTCTCAAAGTGTGGTTTTCAGAGCCA
Source organism: Capra hircus (assembly GCF_001704415.2). Taxonomy (NCBI): domain Eukaryota; kingdom Metazoa; phylum Chordata; class Mammalia; order Artiodactyla; family Bovidae; genus Capra; species Capra hircus. Next base: position 32,754,128 of record NC_030827.1, read on the forward strand.
CAGCATTGGCATCCCCATCACTGGGGACTTCTTAGAGATGAAAATTCTCAAACTCTGGGAGTTGTGCTCAACAGTCTGTGTTTTTATAAGCCCTCCATGTGATTCTGATAAGTGTTTGAGAACCATTTGTTTAGGGCATCTGCATTTTGTTTAAGGCACAGAGGGAACATTTACTTGATATTGAGTGAATGACATGTTATGTCATGAGCCAAATGACTCTATAACCATGAAATTGGATAATTCTATTGCCTGAATATCATGAGAGGATATAGACGTATACAGGGGAAAGTTGAAGGAGACAAATAATTAGGAAAAGCCAAATAAGAAAGCCTTTTTCTTTAACATATTGCTTGTATTATTGATTATAATTATTTAACCAAATTAGGACAGTGTATTTGAAAAGCATTGATATCAACTTTAGGATATCCTATTTTTATTTAGATTTTGGGATGTTAAAAATGAAAATTAACTTTTTTTCAAAGAATATAAGATGCTGAAATATATAACAGGGGACCTAACAATAACTTTCATAAGAATTATTTTCTGGGCTCTTTAAAAATCGATCCTTGATAAATCACATGGGGAGATCAGAAGCTCTGTGTGCATTGATCTCAGAGTTTCCTTTACAGTAAGTGGTAAATAATGTCTTCTTTGTACTGCCAGCTGGTAGAGATAGCCCTTTGGAAGTTATTTTGATTTGTCACATAGAGAACAAAGAATTGAAATTTTTGTTTGTTTGTTTTGCATTTTCAGCCGCAAGTTCTTCTTTGCCTCTCCATCTCACAGGACTGGAGAGGAACTGTATTTTCTGGGCATGAAAGTGGTGTTAGGATAAGGTTTAGTTGTATTCTGCTTGTCCTGAAACCTGGAGTTCACACGCTGGTATATAACTGTATCATAAAAGCTGATTGCTTGCCCCTGTAGCATTTATCCCTAGAGGGTTTATGGCGTTGTCTTTTTCACAAGTAGGTTTGGAGTGAGGAGTAACAATGAAAATAATATTAAAAATTAATCTTCACAGAGTGCTTTCTCTGTACCAGGTCCTAGAGTAAGGGCTTTACATGCATGATTTCATTTAATCCTCCAAATCTTACATGCTGTTTACAAGCCAGCCCTTATTAACCATACCAGAAAGTATTTTCCAAAGCTTTTCAGCTTTATGTTCCTTTAAAAGAGGTGAGAATGTTTCCTTTGATTAGAATCAAACTTTTGGGGGTCAGTAAATAATTCAGCATGATATAGATAGTCATGTTCTATATTTGGGCTCAGATGGAGGGGGATGTTAGTGAAGTTAGCTCTTGGACATGACTTGAGAAGTTGAGGGGACAGCTGTTGCACATCTGGGCACATTCAGATCATTCTGGTCCTGTTGTGTCCAAGAGCTTTGCTCTATTCCAGTCTTAGAATCACTTTTCTTCCCCATCTTCTTGTCTGCCCTATTATACTGGGGCAGTGGCAGGCAGTGTTCTCAGAGATGACTTAACCTTTGGCAGAGTGGCACGTGAACACTTTCCTGTTGAGACCAGAAGCATCTCCTAGGTACCTCAAGCTCCTGAATAGACAGGTCACAAGAACTAAGCAGCTCAGGTTTGAGTTAGGTTATATTATTGCTTGTGAAGGGATTGGATGACCCTGAAGAACTTTTCCAGTTCTGAGTTTTTATTATGGGATGTAAGTGTTGGGAGAGGTCCTTCTAAGAGGACCTTTTCTAGTTATTAATAGAAATTTACTGAAGCAAGGGCAGAAAGATGAAGCAGAGAGAGAGAGAGAGAAAGGTTGAAAGAAGAGATTCAGGCTCAGTGACATTAAGGAATTAGGTGGAACCTCTCTTTTTAGATTATTCATTGATTTTCAAGAAATATTTGAGAAGCATCTCCTGCTTCATTCCCTTCAAGCAGTATTTCTTCATATTTATTCTACAATGTTTCGGTCCAGTGACTTACAGTAGCATTGGGTTCTGACAGGTGCATCCCAGGAACCCCTTTCTTCTTTACTCCTATTAGCATTTAATAGGGGCTTGTGAAGGGACTGGGTCTGGTGGGAGACAGGGATAGTTATGTAATAATAGGCAATAGAGTAGTGCACTGTCTGTGGACAATTTCAAAACAATAATAAAATGAAAAGTTGGTCTGCTTTTCATTATCCCCATGCAAGGGCAAATCTGAACAATGTTAGTGACGAAACACTTGTCTTTGTAGGTTGACAGTTCCCATTGTGTCCCCCCATACCCCTGTTGTTGCTGTGTTTTGGTTAAGGGACACTTAGTTCTGTATGAAATAGAGAAGGTATAGACCTCTGTCTTCACCATGATTTCCGCTCTTAGAAATCTAATAGCCTTTTCTTTCTTTTGTTTTCCCTGTGTCTGTGTGTGTGTAGGCAAGGAAACAGTTACTGTTCTTCCAGGAGCCTCTTATTTCTCCAGCGATGAATCATTTGCGATGATTAGAGGGTATGTAATAATGGAGCTCCTCATGTTTCCCACGGTGTGGAATGAGCTGAGTCATCCCTGAGTCTGTTAACAAGACTCCAAAAGATAACCACCTCTCCTAGCCGGAAAATGATCATGGACTTGCTTGGCTGCACCAAGATGTGAAATTATTCACATTGAATGTTGGCAGTTGGAACATGCAGCCTGCGATTATTAAAAGAACCTTCAAAGTGGAATATGTGTCTGTGTGCCAACTAAACTGAAGTAAACGTTTTTGAGGCTCTTTCTGAGGATCCTAACATTTTCTACAAACTGTGTTTTCATTTTCTAGCTAGCGTTTGCCTTCAAATCGAGCCCCATTTTCCCTTACCAAAGGAAACAAACTCACTGTGTACACCTGTTTTTAATTTGCTTTTGGAGATAATATAGGCTATAATTTTTAAAAAGAACTCGTAATAGTTATTTTTCTACATTAGCTTGAAGCCAGTCTATTTGGAAATCAAGTGTTGGGTGGAGGAAAGCAAATATATTTGGGGGCAGGGGGAGTAGGATTATTTAATTGCTGGCAATTTCAAGCAAAAGGGACATAAAACATGGAAGTTTGCTTTATATTTCTTCTCTGTCTTTCTCAGGGGACATGTCAATCTAACAATGCTAGGAGCCATGCAGGTTTCCAAATATGGTGACCTAGCTAACTGGATGATACCTGTAAGTAGGCGTGTTTTCTTCTGAATTATGCCTGGGTTAGAATAACTGTTTTTGAAGTATTAATATTAAGAAAAATCTTGTCAGATTGCTATGAGTACAAATATAATTGTTACAAACATAGATATTGTAATATGTATTTCTTATTTCAAATTTTAATAAAAATCAAATTTCTAATTCTCCTGAAAAATATTTAGCTTTGCCAGTTTACTATGTAATTGGAACTAAAAATAGATAAGATCAGAGTCAAAGCATAATTTTCCCTAGAAAACAGAGAACTTCCTCAGAAGGTAAAAAATATGGGTTAATTATACTCTGATAAAAGTAAGAAATACAGATATTTATTATAACTAAGCTTTATAACTAGAAAGAGTAATTAATATGTTCACTAATTTTATGTTAATTGTATTCTTTTCTTATTCACAGTGGGTAGAATCCTCTCTTGATTAGTCATGTGACCCTATGAGTAATCAATCACATTGTCTTCTGTTACCGAATACAAAACCTGTGATATTTAAACATGTCTGTGAAATGCAAACAGTTTTCATTTACTAACGATCTAAATCAAGGAAGAAACCTCTTGAAATTAGCTTTGGAAAAAAGACTATAATCAGTTGATTTATGAGTGTAGTTCTTTACATTCCAGAGTGTGGTTCTTTATATGTGTAGGCAAACAACAATGAGTGTCCATGATTATGAGCTCATTTTTTTCAGGTTACTCTTTTAATGTGTATCTTTAAAGGTTTCTGTGTGTTTCTCTGAAGCTTGAGCTAAAAAATATTTTGTTTAACTGAGGTTGGTGTTCTATAATGAAAGGTGTTTTTCTTTTTTTTTTTTAAATTTCTTAGTTTTTCCTGCTCATTTTTTGAGGAGGGTGAATTAATGTAGTTGATAACAATGGTAGAGATTGTATTAGTTTAGCTTTTTTGAACTATGATCTCTTGAAACATTATTTTAAAATTTCAGTTATTATTACGGCTCAGGTTCTCAAACTTGGTTGCATATTGGAAGCACCTGGGAATTTTTAAAAATGGTGATGCCTCTGGCCCATCATTAATTTCCAGTTTAATCTGGAATATAACCTGGGAACTGGTCATTTTAAAAGCAATCCTATATGGTAATGATATGTAACCACATTTGAAAAATCAAGTTTGAGTGTATTAAAGAATGATCATCAATCATATTTAAAATATAAAGGGAAAATATCATTGACCCGTTAATAGTAAGAACACTTAGCAAATTATGAATTATATTGTTATTCTGAATTAGCCATAGTTATAAGAGTTGGCAACTTTTGGAGGCTTTGAAGAAATCAGGGCGTCTCCTGAGCATTATACAGTAAGTCAGATTGATACTTCATAGGAATGTTTGGGTAGAAAGAGTGTATTTCAGATTTTAGAACAATGCTAATAGAGGGTAGTAGAAGGAGCATAAAATAGCAAGCCCTGAGTTTTAGCCCTGACTCTAAGGTTATAATACATATCATAGAGCTTGACACAGTATATGCTAGATAAATGGGTTGTTATTATTTGATAAGTTAAGAAGGAGAAGTTGGAGATGCCTGGCAGAGGACGGAAGAGGATTGGTTACTGTGAACAGAAGCAAGAAAGTTCAAAGTAGAGTCTATTTCTCTGGACTATTAGTGAGTTTTAAAATCACAGAAACAAGTCCAACATATTTTTGCTTTCAGGGAACCTGGGCATCTTTAACAAGCTACTATACAATTTGTTTTTATTATGATTTAGCACACAGTGAGACTAGAAGCTCTCATGGTGAGAGTATGCATTATGTAGTTGTCATTTGTAGGAAAGATTTTCCAACATGTATCATGGTTTTATATATCCTATGAAGATTGCTGTGAATGATTAAAACATCAGTGTTTGTTACACTTTGTAATTTTCCTAATATAGTTTGGAGATCATGCTTTTGCAAAGGACTGGATCTAGTGGAGCAGCAATAGAGAACTCTGGAGTTCTGAAGGGGTGTGGAGAAAAATTAAGCTTAAAAAGTGTTCTTGTGTCTGGTTCCACTCTTTTGGTCATGGAAGTTAGTAGTGTCTTTTCTGAATGAGCATTTCTTTTGTTCTTTTAGAATTTTACTGACGGCTGTGCTGGGTCTTGATTGCTGCGCAGGCTTTTCTCTAGTTGTGGTGAGCACTACTCTCTAGTTGCAGTGGGTTTTTCATTGCGGTGACTTTTCTTGTTGGAGAGAATGGTCTCTAGGCTCACAGGCTTCAGTGGCTGCAGATCTCAGCCTCTAGAGTGCTTGCCCAGTAGTTGTGGTGTATGGGCTCAGTTGCTCCACAGCAGGTGAGGTCTTCCCAGATCAGGGATTGAATCCCTGTCTCCTGCATTGGCAGGCAGATTCTTTACCCCTCAGCCACCAAGGAAGCCCTCTTTTGTTCTTTTAGTAATTGATAATCACTTCTGGGACTCTTTGTATGTGATACATGGTATATATTTTGCTTCCTTTGGATTCAAGATAGCTTAAGAATCAAGACCATGAGCTTTAATTTGGAAGAAATCTGATTTGAATTTCAGCTCTACCTCTTAAAAATTACACAATCTGGAGTACATGTTTTTGTTAGGATTAAATGAAAATGAAAAGTGAAGACTCAAAGCACTCCATAAATAGTGGCTGTTATTTTTAACTTCTTCATTTACTGTTGCTTAACATTGAGAGGGAATATTTGCCTCAAAAAACACTGGTGTAAGCAAGACTATTTTACAGTAACTGTAAAACCTGTGTATCCAGATTCATATTCAAGTACCAGATCTGAGGACACATTTCTTGTTTTTATTGGTTATGGATAACAGCCTAGCCTCCTTATGTAGTTTCAGTGAGCTATCTATTTCTGTTTGCCCTAAAGATTTATGTTGATTTATAAAATTTAGATATATTTTTATTGCAAGACCTGGCAGTCAAGGCGCTGAAGGGTTCAGCTTTATTATATCATTTTTCATTTACTTCTATTTTTTTACTGAGTTTTTAATAATCTTTCAATGGTTATAAAGTCTTGAGTTTCTCTGCACCGTATCATCTCCATCAGTCATTACAATGTCAGATTATAATAAACTTTGAGCTTTTAAGGCAAGCAAATGGTGTGGATGCTATTTGTCTTATCCTCTAATAGCTTCTTAGTATGCAGCATGGGTCCTGTTTTCACAGATTTTTGAAAATTCTGCCCTGAGCATACAAAGAGAGAAAATGTGACAGAACAGTGGTTGGCTCTTTCTAGTTTCTTGATGATGGTAACCCTAGGCAAGCTGCAGAAATATGAGAAGATGTGTAGTCTGTTGACTCTCCATCCAGAGCTGGATGGCTTTTCTAATGCTTATTTCTATGAAACAGCTGCTATAGATGATAGACTTGTGAGGGGAAGTAGATGTGTATGACTTACTATGGGAGCTGATTATTAAAGGCATGCAATAGCTGCCCTCTGGACAAGTTGCTGTATCTGAGCTGAACGTAACAGCCGAGGGCCTGCTCCTTCTACACGGGGAGAACAGAAACGAGGGATTCTTGGGACAAACACGAATAGGATGTTTAAGTGTTTGTTTTTCCCTCATATATTTCATTTCTTAGTGCATTTAGAAGATTAAGCACAAATCAACGTCATATTCATGTGTGCTATATGTATGAGTGCATACCATTGATTTGGTCTCTTAGATATGATGCCTGTTTTAAATAAGCTAATTCTCTAGTCTTCCTACTTGTACAGCTGAGGGGAAGGGCTTGTGCTCAACATTTAATCTCATGGTTTAGATGCATGAAGTATAGCCCATATATTAAACTGTAGGTGCAGATACAGAAATATAAAGATTATTGTGTGGATAGATACAAACACAGATCTAGATAGTTGTTTTAAGATATTGGTGTCTTGTCCATTCGTCCCAATGCTCAGGCAGCTGCAAACCGTGGGCAAGGAAAAAGGACAGGTGGGAAATATGTGTACTGTAACAATTATTCAGTAGTACTTTTGCTCCATCAGTTTAATGTAATAGAAACTACAGAACTTTGGGGTTAGATATACCTATTCTTAAGTACTGAAGTGAAAGTGTTAATCTCTCAGTCATGTCAGTCGCTCAGTCGTGTCCAATTCTTTGCGACCCCATGGACTGTAAGCTGGGTTTCCCAGGGGGCACTAGTGGTAAAGAACTCGCCTGCCAGTGCAAAACCTGCATCTCATGTAGGTTTGATCCCTGGGTCGGGAAGATACCCTGGGAGGAAGGCATGGCAACTCACTCCAGTATTTGCCTAGAGAATTCCATGGACAGAAGAGCCTGGCAGGCTACAGTCCATAGGGTCAAAGAGAGTCAGACACGACTGAAGTGACTTAGGATGCACACAGAGACTGCAGCCTGCCAGGCTCCTCTGTCTATGGAATTGTCTAAGCAAGAGTACTGAAGTGGGTCCCTTCTCCAGGGGTTCTTTCTGACCCAGGGAGTGAACCTAGATCTCCCTTATTGCAGGCAGATTCTTTACCATCTGAGCCACCAGCGAAGCCTTGCTTAAGAACTGGTTCTGTCATCACAGATGATGCTGTGAAAATGCTGGACTCAATATGCCAGCATATTTGGAAAACTCAGCAGTGGCCACAGGATTGGAAAAGGTCAGTTTTCATTCCAATCCCAAAGAAAGGCAATGCCAAAGAATGCTCAAACTACCACACAATTGCACTCATCTCACATGCTACTAAAGTAATGCTCAAAATTCTCCAAGGCAGGCTTCAGCAATACGTGAACCATGAACTTCCTGATGTTCAAGCTGGTTTTAGAAAAGGCAGAGGAATCAGAGATCAAATTGCCAACATCCGCTGGATCATGTAAAAAGCCAGAGAGTTCAGAGAAACATCTATTTCTGCTTTATTGACTATGTCAAAGCCTTTGACTGTGTGGATCACAATAAACTGGAAAATTCTGAAAGAGATGGGAATACCAGACCACCTAACCTGCCTCTTGAGACATCTGTATGTATGCAGGTCAGGAAGCAACAGTTAGAACTGGACATGGAACAACAGACTGGTTCCAAATAGGAAAAGGAGAACGCCAAGGCTGTATATTGTCACCCTGCTTATTTAACTTCTATGCAGAGTACATCATGAGAAACGCTGGGCTGGAAGAAGCACAAGCTGAAATCAAGATTGCTGGGAGAAATATCAATAACCTCAGATATGCAGATGACACCACCCTTATGGCAGAAAGTGAAGAGGAGCTAAAAAGTCTCTTGGTGAAAGTGAAAGTGAAGGGTGAAAAAGTTGGCCTAAAGCTCAACATCCAGAAAACGAGGATCATGGCATCCGGTCCCATCACTTCATGGGAAATAGATGGGGAAACAGTGGAAACAGTGTCAGACTTTATATTTTGGGGCTCCAAAATCACTGCAGATGGTGACTGCAGCCATGAAATTAAAAGATGCTTACTCCTTGGAAGAAAAGTTATGACCAACCTAGATAGCATATTGAAAAGCAGAGACATTACTTTGCCAGCAAAGGTCCGTCTAGTCAAGGCTATGGTTTTTCCAGTGGTCATGTATGGATGTGAGTGAGTGGTCATGTATGGACTGTGAAGATAGCTGAGTGCCGAAGAATTGATGGTTTTGAACTGTGGTGTTGGAGAAGACTCTTGAGAGTCCCTTGGACTGCAAGGAGATCCAGCCAGTCCATTCTAAAGGAGATCAGCCCTGGGTGTTCTTTGGAAGGACTGATGCTGAAGCTGAAACTCCAATACTTTGGCCACCTCATGCGAAGAGTTGACTCATTGGAAAAGACTCTGATGCTGGGAGGGATTGGGGGCAGGAGAAGGGGACGACAGAGGATGAAATGGCTGGATGGCATCACGGACTCGATGGACGTGAGTCTGAGTGACCTCCGGGAGTTGGTGATGGACAGACAGCCTGGCGTGCTGCGATTCATGGGGTCGCAAAGAGTCGGACATGACTGAGCGACTGAACTGAACTGAACTGAAGTGAACTGAACGAATTAGGTTAACCTTGAGATATTCATTTGTAAAATGATAACATTTAACTCATGTGCTTGTTTTGGGGATTTAGTTAGCTCATTCATTCAACAAATATCTATTAGATGTGTATTAAGGGCCATGCTCTAAATTTCTCTCTAAGCACTGTATCAGTAACATCCCACAAATTTTTGTCTATTTTGTTTTATTATTATTCTCTTCAGGATCTTTTAAATCTCTTTTGTGGTTTTTTCCCATGACCTATTGGTTACTTAAAAGTATGTCATTTTATTTCAAAATGTTTGGTGATTTTCCACAAAACTTTGTGCTAGTTGCTAGTTTAATTCTCTTGAAGTCAGAGTACATACTTTAAGTTTGAGATGTATTTGCAGCCTAGACTATAATTTATCGTTTTGACTGTTCCATCTGTTTCCATTCTTGAAAAGAATGTGTATTCTGCTCTTGTTGGCTAGAGCGTTCTATAACTGTCAATTAGGTCAAGTAGGCTGATGGTGTGGTTCATGCCTACTGTGCCTTTCAATCAGTTACTGAGAGAAGAACATTGAAATCTTGAGTTATAATTGTACGTTTGTATAATTCTCCTTTCAGTTATATCATTTTTTACTTCATATATTTTAGAGCTCCATTGTAGTAGTACTTAAGATTGTCATATTCTTTTAACAAATTGACCTTTTAAAAATATTATGTTTTTCTTTATCTCTGATAATATTTCTTATTCTGAAGCTGACTGTCTTAATATGATCACTCTGCATGGTATATCTTTTCCCATTCTTCCACCTATAACCTGTCTTTACATTTAAGTGAGTTTTTGCAGTTAACATATATAGTTAGATTTTGTTTTTTTATCCAGTCTTGACTTATTTTCTTATATATATTTTAGTGGTTCTCTCAAGGTTTGCAGTACAGGCCATCTTTTATTTATCACAGTCTATTTCAAGTTATATCACTTTATATATAATGAAAGAGCCATACAGCTATAAGCTTATATTCTGTGTTATCTTATTTGCTATGTAGTCATATGTTTATTCTGCATGAGTTATAAATCCATGGTGCATGCATGTGTGCTAAGTCACTTCAGTTTTGTCCAGCGTTTGCAATTCTGTAGACTGCAGCCCGCCAGGCTCCTCTGTCCATGGGGATTCTCAAGGCAAGAATACTAGAGAGGATTGCCATGCCCTCCTCCAGGAGAAGTTCCCAACCCAGGGATTGAACCTGTGTCTCTTATGTCCTCTGCTTTGACAGGCAGATTCTTTATTACTAGTGCCACCTGGGAAGCCCCATAAATCCATGGTACTTTGTTATTATTTTGCTCTAAACAGTCAAGTCTCTTTTAAAGAGATTGAAAATGAGAAAAATATTGTTTATAATTTATGTATATAAATTGTGTATTTTATCTATTTTTCCTGTATATTTGCTCTTTCCTTCAGTTTTCCTTTACATCAATTCAGAATGCCATCTGATCTTATTGTCTGTCTGCTGGAATGACATCCTTTGATATTTTTTTTAATTCGAGTCTTACAGATGTTATTCAGGTTGATTCTTTCAGTATTTGCTTAAAAAAAATTTTTTTTTTAATTTATGTAAAATTTGCTCTTAAGCTCTTTGAGGTTAGTTGACAGCAGCCTTTAGTTTCAGTCTGATTAGCTCCACTACTCATACTGTTTCTTTCTGAGGACACTACCTGATGTCCATGGCATTTCCCCTTTGGCTGGTGGGAATGTGAATTATTCTCAGACCTGTGTGAATTCTGGACATTTTTCACCTAATACTTCTAGTGATTCTTCCTCAGGCCTCGGATAATTTTTTCTTGTAATATATACACACCATTACTCTGGTAAACCACTTGAGTTCACCTTTTGCAAATCTTCTAAGTTCTCTCTCTGTAAAGCAAGCTCCCCTCTGGTATTTTGAGATCTCAAGTCAAATTCTAGTTGATCAGAGATCTCAACCCAAATGAGGCAGCTGGACTTCTGATTTCCGCTCCTTGCTGCAGGCTGGAAACTCTCTAGACAGTAGCCTGGGCAGTTGCGGGCCCATCTCTCATTGGCTTTCTTTTTCTCAGAGATCACAGTCCTGTACTGCCTGCTCTCTGATGTCTGAAAGATGCTTTTTCTATTTTTTGTCTGTATTTCTTTTTTTAAAAAAATTATTTATTTGTATTTATTTGGCTGTTTTGGGTCTTAATTGCACAACGTGGTATCTTTAGTTGTGGTATGTGGGCTTAGTTGCTCTGTGCCATGTAGGATCTTAGTTCCCTGACCAAGAATTGAACCCGTGTCCCCTGCACTGCAAGGTAGATTATATTTTCTTTTTAATTAATTAGTTTATTTTAATTGGAGGATAATTAAAATATTGTGATGGTTTTTGCCATACATCAGCATGAATCAGCTATGGGTATACATGTGTCCACCCCATCCTGAACCCCCCTTACACCTCCCTCCCCACCCTATCCCTCTGGATTGTCCCAGAGCACTGACTTTGAATGCCCTGCTTTATGCATTGAACTTGCATGGGTCATCTGTTGTACATATGACAATGTACATGTTTCAATGCTGTTCTGTCAAATCATCCCGCCCTTGCCTTCTCCCACTGAGTCCAAAAGTCTGTTCCTAATATCTGTGTGTCTTTTGCTGCCCAGCATGTAGATTGTTGTTACCCTCTTCCTAAGTTCCATATATATGCATTTATATACAGTATTTGTCTTTTTCTTTCTGACTTCTCTCTGTATAACAGGCTCCAGTTTCATCCACCTGATTAGAACTGATTCAAATGCATTCCTTTTTATAGCTGAGTAATATTCCGTTGTGTATATGTATCACAACTTCCTTATCTACTGATCTGCTGATGGACATCTAGGTGGCTTCCATGTCCTAGCTATTGTAAATACTCCTGCAGTGAACATTGGGGTACATGGTCTCTTTCGATTCTGGTTTCCTTGGAGTGTATGCCCAGCAGTGGGATTCCTGGGTCATATAGAAGTTCTGTTTCTAGTTTTTTAAGGAATCTTCACACTGTTCTCCATAGTGGCTGTACCAGTTTGCATTCCCACCAACAGTGAAAGTTGAGAAGGCACTGGTGACCCACTCCAGTACTCTTGCCTGGAAAATCCCATGGAATGAGGAGCCTGGTGGGCTGCCATCTATGGGGTCGCACAGAGTCAGACATGACTGACATAACTTAGCAGCAGCAACAGTGTAAGAGGGTTCCCTTTCTCCACACCCTCTCCAGCATTTATTCTTCGTAGACTTTTTTTTTGTAGATGATGGCCCTTCTGACCGGCATGAAATGATACCTCATTTACATTTCTCTAATAGTGAGTGATGTTGAGCATCTTTTCTTGTATTTATTACCATATGCATATCTTCTTTGGAGAAGAGTGTGTTTAGGTCTTTTGCCCACTTTTTGATCAGGTTGTTTGTTTTTCTGGTGTTGAGCTGCATGGGCTGCCTTGTATATTTTGGAGATTAATTCTCTGTCAAGTGTTTCACTTGCTATTTTCTCCCAGCAAGGTGGGTTCTAAACCACTGGAACACCAGGGAAGTCCCTGTCTGATTTTCTAATTGTTTAAAACCATTAATTATATTTTTGAACTTTGGTCTTTATATAGTTCTTAGATGATTTTCCTAGTGTGAATCCCTATTAATAGAACATCTTGATCAGTTTTTAGGGTTTTTGAAACTTACTGAATTCTTGTCAAAAGATTGTCTCAATTTACACTCATACTGTTTTCACTCTATCATCAACACTGGTATCAGTTTTTATTTGTTTGTTTTTCTTGTTATTCTAATCTGTTATTTGCATTTCTTTAAAAACTGCATCCTTGACTATTTAAAGAGCAGGCAATGTCTTATTTTTCTGAAGGGGCACTTAATCCTTTTTGTTGTTGTTGTTCTGGAGGCCTTCCTTTTGGCTTTTAGTGTTTATTATATCTTATCAAATATTGTTTCCAGTACTGCTGTCTTTGATCATTTTAAAAAGCAGTATTGATGCTGACTATTCTCTGTTGTGAATGTGTCTTAAGAGACCAGCTGTAACAAGCAAGCGTGTGTGAACGTGTGTGTTTGTGTTTTGTTTCCGATATGTTGAACAAGTCTTACACTTGGGATGAAATCAAAGCACAGCAATTTTTATCTCCTGTGGTGCTTTTAACTTTATTCAGTTGGGAAGCTTTCCCTCTGTGTCAGCTCATTCTCAGATAATAAACTTTCAGTGGGTCACTTTAATTCCCAAACTCAGTAGTGAGTCTAAAATTAAAGGATCCAGTTCAGACTGGTGGCTCAAATGGTAAAGAATCCACCTGCTCTGCAGGAGACCCAGGTTCAGTCTCTGGATTGGGAAGATCCCCTGGAAAGGAAAATGGCTCTAGTTCTCTTGCCTGGGAAATCCCATGGACAGACGAGCCTGGCAAGCTATAGTCCATGGTGTTACAAAGAATCAGACACAGCTGAGCAACTAAACACACACAGTGCAAACTAGTGAACTTTGCTTCAGTATGCATTCAAAAGCAATGCGTTTCCTTTAACCACTGCTTCCCGGCTATGGGCAGAACAGGCTGCCTGCATTTGGGGAAGGTTGCTTCGTGTTCTTTTGCTTTTTCTCTCCACTCACTTTGTCCACCAACTCAGTTTGGCACTGCAGGGTCAAAGTTCAGGAGAATGGGAAGGTGAGGAAGAAGGTCGGGAAAGTTCTTATATGGCTGTTGACACTAATGCTGTGAACTGCCTGCATGCTCTCTGGTCCTTTCAGATGTTTAGAGCTGATCCCTTTCTCTATGTGGTTGGGCTGGGGTTTTGGGGACCCCCTTCTGGGCTCCTTCTGTAGTGTCTGTCCTGATGAATGATGGCTGGATGCTTTCCCAGAAGCTCCTGGTTTTCCTATTGTCCACTTCACACATACAGTCTCAGTGATAGGACCCTCACTTCCTTCCATGGCATCTTATTGAGAAAATATTAAAGCATCTTCATGCTGGCCCTCTCCTACATGGCCCACATCTGGGAAGCACCCACACATTTCTTGTCCACCTTCAGGAATAGTGTAGCTACTTTGCCAGAATGGTAGCTTCTACTTCTTAAGGTAGAAGTCAGACATGCCATTCCCTGGTTGCATCCTGGCTCTTCTCCAAAGGGTATGATGCTCTGCTGTTGTCATCCTGGCTCTTAAGATGTTGATTTAGGGGTAGACAAACACTTGCCCCTCTTTTTGGTTGCTGGGATGGACCATTCTTCAAGCCCTTTATAGAGAATCCTCTGCTGTAGCCTATACTCTGCTCCTTAATCTTGCCAGTGGATCCAAAAATCATAGAACTTGTTTTTGACCATTTTCTCTGAAAATTCTGTTACTGAACATCTGTCTCACATGCTGATATCTCATAGCTGTCACAGTTGAACATCAGTCAAAAGTGAGACAAAAAAAGTCCCACGCTAGCATTTGGTTTCTACCACTTTGGCTTGTGGCCCTGCTGTGTCCTTGGCTGTCATTATTTCTCCCTTGTAAGCTCATGTTCAGCTAAGTCTCCATATATGTGGGAGTGTCCTCTGTCTATGGTTCCTGTATACCAGGGTGATCCCCCCAGTTTATTCTGTTCCTAGCTCCCCTGGGTAGAATAGAGGACCATGGCAGAACCTAGCCAAGCCCTTCTCATCCTACCAGGGAATAAAACGTACATTGACTCCATGGATAGAACTTCACTTCCTGTGCCGATTAGAGACACATTTAATATCCGCAAAATTTCTGAGACCAAAGAATGATTTCTTTTTGTTCTGCAATTTAACAAATGAGCATACATTAAAAAAAAATAACCTAGGATTAGTGAAATTTATGAATTTAGGGTGTTATTAGGAACATAAACTGTTTATTGTTCTTCACTTGGAAACTATATTTGGTTATCCAAAAATACTTTAATCTATCACTGTCTGAAAAACATTATGTTGAAAACTAGTCTTTAGTTTTATTACTCACAGTCAATATTTTTCAGATTAAAAATATTTATTGACTAGCATATTGACATACGAATTTTATAATGAAAATTCCTCTTACTTGGAGGATCCTATGGATGATCAAAAGCTGTGTGTGTGTGCTCAGCCCACCAGACTTGTTTATCATTGGGATTTCCCAGATAAGAATACTGAGGTGGGTTGCCATTTCCTTCCTCCAGGGTATTTTCCCAACCCAGGGATTGAATCCATATCTCCTGCCTTGGCAGGTGAACTGTTTACCCCTGAGTTACCAGGGAAGCCACAACTAAGGTATAAATCTACTATTTTTACTAGAAGCTCTTTGGTTCATGCCATTGGCCAGGTTCTGTGCTGTTTATTTATATGTTTATTGTCACTTAATCCTTGTAACTCTGTGAGTTAAATACAATAGTCCCTGTTGTTATAGATGAAGAGACTCAGGCCAGGAGAGTTAACTTTTCAAGTTTACCTGTGTTGCAAGTTGTGCAGTGGGGATTTAGTCACAGTATTGTTCGCTTTTACGTACTTTGCATTCTGCCACAAGTTTCTTTGTTCCTTTTTTTGGATGTATTTTACTAATGCCTTTTGTGATGAGACAGAACTACCTGCAAAATAAATAAATACAGCATTTCTGTAAACTTGAGAAAGAAGTCTCGGTTTCATTGTGTGGGGTAGCATGTGTGCATACTAAGTTGCTTCAGTCATGTCCGACTCTTCGTGAACCTATGGACTGCAGCCTGGCAGGCTCCTCTGTCCATGGGATTTTCCAGGCAAGAATACTGAAACGGGTAGCCATTCCCTTCTCCAGGGAATCTCCCTGACCCAGGGATTGTACCTACATCTCTTATGTCTCCTGCATTGGCAGGTGAGTTCCTTACCACTGGTGCCACCTGGGAAGCCCAGGTGTGGGGTATAGGCTATTACAATTGGAAGGATACATGCTGTATGTGTAATACTAGTTCAGGCTGCAGGCATTGGAAGGTGCTGGATTGACCATTTGCATATGCTTTCTTCTGCATATTATCTTTCAAATCCTCACTTGAATTCTAAAGTCTCCACTGCCTAATCATAGTAATTAACATCAGACTCCTGTATGAAGTATTTTATCCATTATCTACCCATTTTGTGTTTTATAATCTACCAACTGAAGCATTCTTTGAAAGAGTTCTTGTCCTCTTCTAGGATTTTTATAATTTTAGCTTTTGATATTTCTTAAATGGAAAACATTGAGACATAATTATAGAAATATGGGAATCAATGCAAAGGGGAATCCTAAACAGAGGTTTAAAAAAGGAAAAGATTAAATGTAAGATTAGGACGGAACAATAGCAGATTCATTATCAAGTTAATTCACTCAGCCTAGGTCCCCACCAGTGTTAATCTTTTAAGTAAGCAAAATAACATGAGAATATGAAATAGATTTTTCTTTTTGAAATATTTCAATTTTCAGTAATCTTAAAAGAGACTTTGTCTTTTGATTGCTATCTGAGTCTGTTTTTGCTCTGAAGGAAAGGAAATATTTTCCTCCTTTGTATGTTGCATATGATGTGTTTGTGAACAACTGCTTGGTTCTAAGAACTCTGCTCACTGGAACTCAGATATATTCGTCAGACACTGAAAGAAAGGTAAGCTAGACATCTGATTGGTTCCAAGCCATGATGCTACTTGGCCTCCTAGCAGCTCTGTATGAATTTGATCATACTTTCCACCTCCTCGGTATTGGAAGGCAGAAGTCTATGCATGAAACGGGAGTTTGGACCTTTTTATTAAAATAGTATCTGTCCCCTTTCTCCTTCTTTATAAAGAGACTAAGCAATGAGTGAGTTTGTTATTTTCAGTTATTATCCCTTTCGTTAAAGATGGTTAGTATGACTGCAGCAGCCTCCTCTCATTAAAGAGCCCACTTAAAAGAAGGGGAGGAAACATTAAAAATGATAGATGAGGTCTCCTAGAAACCCATTATTAGTAATTTCATAAATAATGGTGCTTCTGATATGACTTAGCAGGGAATGAAGCCAAAGGGCTGAAGACAATGTGACCCTGCAGCTAAAGACTAATGAATCTTGAAGACTAAATGTTACTGAATGACTGAATTTAGCATTTCCAGTTGGTGAAAGCTTTACTTTTTACTTTACTCCTTTGCTTTAGAGATAATTTTTGACTAGAACTTTTATTGTCAAAAAAGTTTTATTAGGGAAAATGTCAAATGTGTACAAAAATAGAACACTAATGCTTAGGCTGGCTAGTCTTATTTCATTTATACTCCTATTCACCTCTGCCCTCCCCAAATTGTTTTGAGGCAGATCTCATCGTCATATCATCCTATCAATAAACTTTTTAGCATTATTTCGGAAAGATAAAGGTTCCTTTTATAAACCACAATTCTGTATTCCCTTAACAATAAGCGATTAAGGATGCAATTCCTTAATATCGTCCATCGATACAGCACCCTCCTTCTACTAATGGAGAACCTGAATTCAAAGAAATGAGATGGTTTGACCCAGGTCACAGAACTAGGCAGCAGCTCAGCTGGTGCTATAATGCATCACTCCAGCCTTGTAGTCTTAGAGGGATGGCACTTCCACTATAAGAGGAAGAGTTTACTTTTAAAATCTAACATCTCACGTAAAAAGCCTTCCGTTTTAAGTACACTCAGAAGAAGCTCTGCGTCTCTGTGAAGTCACTTAACCTTTTAGACCTCAGCTCTTTATTTTTAAAATGGGATGAATGCAATAGGTTGTATTTTATACAACTTTTTGTGTTTTATACCTACTTTCTTTGGTTTTATGTGTTGTATTAAGGACTGTGGATAGAGTGGTGAGCAAACCTCTTCAGGAAGAATCTTTTTCCTGGAGTGCACTAAGCATTAAATATGTTGATTTAGGAAGGACTGATAGGTTTACAATAGTGAAGTTTCTTTGTCCAGGAGTGTGGTCTACTTTGTCATTGGTCTTGTTTTACCTCTTGCATTACATTTATTCCTATTTATTTTTAAGTGTTTGTCAATGTATTGAGCTAGATATTCCCTTTCAACTTCTAATCTATTTATTTTATTTGCTATCATGATTCTTTTAGAATTCTCTTAGATATTCTGCATATCTCTTTTATCTGCAAATAATAATCATTTTTCTTTTCTAAGATGCCTGCCACGTTTATTTTCTTTAACGTATTATCCCAAACAAATATGAGGAAGTCATAGTGACTGAGGACTCTCTTGATTTTGATGAGATTTTATTTAAACTTTTTGCTTGTAATACTACGCTTGCTGTTTGTAATTGTTGTTCTAGAAGTTTATATTGTTCTAGAAGTTTCTGATTGCTTTTAAACTTAATGGCTGTTGAATTTTATCCAATGTGTTTTTAATCTGTTGATTTACACATGGCTATTGTTCAGTCACTCGGTTGTATTCACCTCTTTGCGACCCCATGGACTGTGCAGCACACTGGACTTCCCTGTCCTTCACTATCTCCCAGAACTTCCTTAAACTTATGACGTTTGAGTCGGTGATGCCATCCAACCATCTCATCCTCTGTCATCCCCTTCTCCTCCTGCCTTCAATCTTTCCCAGCATCAGGGTCTTTTCTAATGAGTGGGCTCTTTGCATCAGGTGGCCAAAATATTGGAGCTTCAACTTCAGCATCAGTCCTTCCAAAGAATATTCAGGATTGATTTCCTTTAGGATGGACTGGTTTGATCTCCTTGCAGTCCAACAGACTCTCAAGAGTCTTCTCCAACACCACAGTTCAAAAGCATCAGTTCTTTGGCACTCTGCCTTCTTTATGGTCCAACTCTCACATCCATATATGACTGCTAGAAAAACCATAGCTTTGCCTAGGAGGACCTTTGTAGGTAAAGTGATGTCTCTTCTTTTTAATACACTATCTAGGGCTTCCCTGGTGGCCCAGTTGGTAAAGGATCTGCCTGCAATGAGGGAGACCTGGGTTCAATCCCTGGGTTGGGAAGATCCCCTGGAGGGGGGCATGGCAATCCACTCCAGTACTTTTGCCTAGAGAATCCCCATGGACAGAGGAGCCTGCTGGGCTACAGTCCATGGGGTTGCAAAGAGTAGGACATGACTGAGTGACTAAGCTCACACACAGGTTTGTCACAGCTTTTCTTCCAAGTAGCGAGAATCTTATAATTTCATGGCTGCAATTAGCATCCACAGTAATTTTGGAGCCCAAGAAAATAAAGTCTGTCACTGGTTCCATTATTTCTCTGTCTATTTGCCATCAAGTGATGAGGCTGTATGCCATGATCTTCCTTTGAATATTGAGTTTTAAGCCAGCTTTTTCACTCTTCTCTTCTTCATTAAGAGACTGTTTAGTTCCTCTTTGCTTTCTCTCATAAGAGTAGTGTCATCTGCATATCTGAGATTATTGATATTTCTCCAGGAAGTCTTAATTACAGTTTGTGCTTCATCCAGTCCATCATTTCACATAATGTATTCTGCATATAAGTTAAATAAAAGCAGAATGGCAATACACAGTCTTGATGGACTTCTTTCCCAGTTTGGAGCCAGTCCATTGTTCCATGTCCGGTTCTGTTGCTTTTTTGACCTACATACAGGAGGCAGGAGGCAGGAGGCAGGAGGCAGGAGACAGGTAAAGTGATCTGGTACTCCCATTTCTTTAAGAATTTCCCACAGTTTGTTGTTATCCACACAGTCCAAGGCTTTAGAGTAGTCAATGAAACAGAAGTAGATGTTTTTATGGAATTTTCTTGCTCTTTTTATGATCCAGTGGATGTTGGCGATTTGATCTCTGGTTCCTCTGCCTTTTCTAAATCCAACTTAAACATCTGGAATTTCTGTGTTCATGTAGAGTTGAAGCCTGAAGTGAAGTGAAGTGAAGTCGCTCAGTCACGTCCAACTCTTTGCGACCCCACGGACTGTAGCCTACCAGGCTCCTCTGTCCATGGGATTTTCCAGGCAATAGTATTGGAGTGGATTGCCATTTCCTTCTCCAGGGGATCTTCCCAACCCAGGGCTTGAACCCAGGTCTCCCGCATTGTAGACAGATGCTTTGAAGCCTAGCTTGAAGAATTTTGAGCATTACTTTGCTAGCATGTGAAATGAGTGCAGTTGTGCGGTACTTTGAACATTCTTTGGCATTGCCTTTCTTTGGGATTATTGGAATTTGTTAATGTTATATTTTAAGTTGATAGGTGTTGAATCATTGTTACTCTTTTAATACAGATGATCAGTTTTTAACAATCTGCAAAAAAATTTTTTTGTTTATTGGTCTCCTCATATTTTGTGACCTATTTTGTGACAATCTTGTTAACATATATTTTTCTTTATAGCATTTCTTTTGGATTTTCAAATTTATTGGTCCAAAACAACATGTAATATTTTTGTATAATTTCTTTAATAGCTTAGGAATTTGTATCTGCTTTTTATTCCTAATTCTGTAGATGTTCATTTTCTCTCTTCTGTTTTCACCAGGCTTGTAAGAACTCTTAATTATTTTTAAATTAATAAAGTTTAAGAAGCATATGGTTTATTAATTTTATTCTTTTTATTATTTATTCTCTGTGTTATACTAGTTTCTAGATTTATAAATTGCTTACTTAATTTTCAATCTTTGTTTTAATAATAAAAACTTTTAGGGCTTTCTCTTTCTTAGTACAATATTAATTGTATACTATAAACTTTAATGTGAAGTTTGTATTTTCATTAATTTCTAGGTCATTTGAAATCTTTTTCTTTTTATACTTTCATTGATTTCATTTTTGGCTGTGAGTTTTGTTTCTGCATGGGCTTTTCTCTAGTTGTGGACAGTGGGGGCCGCTCTGTAGTTGTGGCTTGCAGACTTCTCATGCAGTGGCTTCTCTTGTTGCAGACTGTAGGCTCTGGGCTCATGGGCTTCAGTAGTTGCAGCTCCTGGGCTCTAGAGCACAGGCTCAGCAGTTTCGGTGCATGTACTTCATTGCTTTATTGCATGTGGAATCTTCCCAGATCAGGAATTGTTCTTGTGTCTCCTACATTGGCAGGCAAATTCTTTACCACTGAGCCACCAGAGAAGCCCCAGAATTTCAGTTTTAATTTCATTTTTGATTCAATAACTTCTTAGAAGAATTTTTTCCCTTCAACGATTTGGGAGGTATCCTTTATACTTTTTGAATTTACTAGGTTTTCTGTGTGGCCAAGTACATGGTTTGTTTTTCTGAACTTCATATGGAAATAGAATAATTTTATATTAAGTTCAGCCTATTACTTAATGTGGTCATATCCTTTATTTATTCACTAGTTCTTAAGGACAGTGTGTGGTCTAATAGAGAGCAAATAAGAGAATTCAAAAGACCTGAATTCTAGTTTTAACTTTGCTGCTAACAAATTGTGATCTTAAATGACTTTCTCTCTTTTGGTCTAATCTAGTTCTATCCAAAAAAAAAAACTTGCTGTCATTGTGTAAATGTTCTGTATATACTTTGTTCAATATGGTAGCACTAGTAACATGTTGCTTTTGAGCACTTGAAATGTGGCTAGTATTACTGAATAACTGAATTTTTAATTTTATTTAATTCAAATTTATATAGCCAAATATTGGACAGTGCAGGTATAATCTATTAAAGTCTTATACTCAATAAATCTCAAGGGAGCCCAACTATATAAATTTTATTTTAACTTTCAAACTGTAAATTTACATATTAGGTATTTCTGAAGATGCTGTGATATACTGGGAAATTTGAATGCATAGAGAAATAAATAGTTGAGAAGTGGTAAAATTTCAAAAGTTTCATACTCAGCCCAAGCTTCTAACATTAAAAAGATTGAGCCTTTGGTGATCTAAATTTGAAATACAGAAAGTTATACTGAGGGTTAGCTTCTAAATGTCAGCCCTTAGGTGAAAATCACATTATTCAAATTACACTTAAGAATGTGTTTTATTTCTTTGTTAAAGGTTGGAAGACCCATAAAATCTATCATGTATTCTTTGTATTTTTTGTATTCTTTCCCTTAGGGCATTGAATCAAAAAGAAATCAAAACCTAAATTATGAATTACCTAGAAATTAATGAGAATAAAACTTTATATCAAAGCTTGTAGAATACAATTAAAATTAGACTCAGAAAAAAGTTGAGAGCCATAAATACTTTTATTATTTGCAGATACTGTGAATTGACCCTTCTGGCTTTCTTGCTTGCATTCCTTACCAGTGTAATGTATACAGTGTGGCAATGTTAGGACTTCCGTTATCTGATCCTATTATCCCTGGGATGTGTATTGCTAAGACCCTCAGGAGCAAAACTAAATTAGATCATGATTATCATTGCAAAGAACTAGATAGAGAAGTTGACTTTTTTTGAGGAGGTCAGAAAATCCTGTGGACAGAGGAGCCTGGTGAGCTACAGTCCATGGGGTTGCAAAAGAGTCAGATACAACTTAGCGATGAAATGAAAACAAATATGATATGACAACATGTGTCTTTAAACCCTAGAATTATCTTGATAAATATTCATTGCTGGAAGCATATGGGATTGAGACTGAGTGAATAGCAGTTTCTCATCTCCCATCTTACTCTCTTTCTAGAACTTCAGTGACTAAATAGAATGCCAGGCAAAATCATTAACATTTTACATTTTAGCTTTCTCCTTTCTTTTCCCTCCTCAGTCAGTATGGTAGAATTTTCTTAAGTAAAAGGCAGATAGAGTTTTTGAGCTTTATTGTACCCAATAATAAATTTAACATTTATTATATGCAATAATAAATATAACATTGCCCATTTATTGTTTGCTAACTCAAAGTGGATCATTTGTAATAATACTTTATTTATTGACAATTAGTAGAGAATAGGATATTCCATTTATTTTTTTTCAGATTATCCAAATTTAGCTATGTGCTGTGCTTAGTTGCTCAGTCGTGTCCAACTCCTTGCGACCCCGTTGACTAACCTGTCTGGCACCTCTGTCCATGGGGATTCTTCAGGCAAGAATACTGGAGTGGGTTGCTCTGCCCTTCTCCAGGGGAGCTTCCCAACCCAGGGATAGAACCCAGGTCTCCCGCATTGCAGGCAAATTCTTCACCATCTGGGCCACCAGAGAAGCCCAAATTTGGCTATATAAGTACCAATTTCTAAGTATAATTTTGGATAGAAAACCAGATTACCAGTCTTGTTACAATTGTGCATAAAAAACATAAGTATGTTTTGCACAAGGACTTGACACAGAGTCCTTTGCTTCCCTGGTGGCTCTGACAGTAAAGAATCTGCCTGCAGAGTGGGAGACCTGGGTCTGGAAGATCCCCTGGAGAAGGGAATGGGTACCTACTCTAGTGTTCTTGCCTGGAGAATCCTGTCAACAGAGGAGCCTGGCAGCTACAGTCGATGGGGTCACAAAGAGTCAGGCACAACTGAGCCAACTAACACTAACATAAGCTTTAACTCATATATAAGAGATTTGACATGTTTTATCCTTTCGTTATCTGTTTTGGTATTTATGGAATATTGTTATAACTTTGAACACTAACAGAATTAGATAAGAGAATTCCTCATTGGAGAGTTCTTATCATGATTTGCATCTTATCGTTTATTTTTCAAAACACCGCCTTCTGGTGGGGATCCTGTACTTATCAAATAATAAAGGGCCAAAGAAGTACATATTAAAATGAAAAAAAAAAAAGCTTATCATCTATATAATCAGAACCTGAAAAGCTAATCCACAAACAATGTAGAACTAGCTCCCTTAAAATTGCAACATTTTTCTTACTACCAGAACATTATGAAAAATAAACTTATTACTCTGGCACTTAGAAACTTAATCAGCTAACATTTTCCATCCTGAATGTGACTTCTGCTCATAGTCATGTAGTTTTTAGGAAATTTAATTTTCTTAAATCATGGCTTTCAGGTTGGTGAAGGATACATGGTTTGTTTATAAGCACATTTGGAAAGTTTTAAAATTTTTGTCCTTAAGGATCCAACTGTATTTTTAGAAGTTGTCTAAACTGAAACTGTATAGATCATCTCTAGGCTTGCTGTCTGCTACTTAACTAAATTAATTAACAACAACATACAATAGATTAGGAACAATAAGAAAAAAAATAGTGCAGTAGGTCCAACATAATGGACATTTTAAATAGGAAGCATCTTCTGTGGGGATTCAATTACATCTTTCTGGAAGTTATGACTTCCAGAAAAAACTTAAAGACTTCAGTTTTTTTCTGACTTGTTCTTTTAACTTCAGGTAATTTATTTAACTTTTCTTTGTTGTGTTTTCTTTTCTGTGTAAGGGAAAATTTAAATAATATCTACTTACTTTTTGTAAGTACTGTTTATAATGAGGAATTATCTTTATAAATTATATTTATTGAAAGATTCTCTCTTACTGTGGAAAAAGTAAGCCATAACAGGAAAAATGAAATAATAGTACAAAGTAGAAATGGTACATTATGTATCCTAGAACAAAGATCCAGTCTGTATTTCTGATTTTTTCAAACTTGTAATAATATGGTTGTAGAACATTGTTTTAAAAGGTCCTCATTACCATGTTTCAAGTTTTTTTTTTTTAAATGTTCTATCAAAAACCTAAGCTGTCTAATATCAGAATTGGCTTATCAAAATAATAATGACTTAGATGGCAAAGTTTATTTATTGGGAAAAATAAAATAGAGCAAAGGAAATTCTCAACAAAATGAAAAGGCAACCTGCCAAATGAGAGAAATTATTTGCAAATCATGTATCTGCTAAGGGGCTAATATTCAAAATATTTAAAGAACTCATGCAATCCAATGGCAAAAAAACCCAAACAATCTAATTTTTAAATGGACAGAAGATATTAACAAACATTTTTCCAAAGAAAATAGACAGATGGCCAGCAAGTACATGAACAGATGCTGAACATCATTAATCACTGGGGAAATGTAAATTAACCACATGAGTTATCACCTCACACCTGTTAGAATGGCTACTATAAAAAAGTCAAGAAATAAGTGTTGGTGATAAAGTGGTGAAAAGAGAACCCTTGTGCACTGTTAATGGGAATGTAAATTGGTCCAGCAACTGTGCAAAATGGTATGGATGTTTCCCCCAAATTAAAAATAGGACTACCATAAGAACCAGCAATTCTCCTTCTGTGTATTTGTCTGAGGAAAGCAAAAATTGTAACTTGAAAAGATATATGCACCTCTATGTTCATTGAGGGATTATTTATAGTAGTTGAGATATGGTAGCTACCTATGTGACAATCTATGGATGAATGAATAAAGAAGCTATGCTATATGTATGTATGCACACACAGAAGCAAACACAACAGAGTATTACTCAGCCATAAAGAAGAATGAGATCTTAGCATAGGTGGACCTCTAGGGGATTACAACAAGTGAAATAAGTCAAACAGAGAAAGATAAATACCATATGATCTCTCTTATATGTGGAATCTGAAAAACAAAAACAAGCTTTTAGATTTAGAGAACAAGTTGGTGGTTGCTAGAGGTTGGGGGTGGAGGTGTGAAAAATGAGTGAAGGATGTCAAAAAGAAAATTATAACAAGAACAATGAAAAGCCCACACATAACAGTTCTCAGAACTATCTTTCTTGTTCTTTATCCAGATACTAACTTATGACTTTCTGTTAAGCTAGTATACTCTGTATTGGAATAAAATTCAGTTACTACAAGAAAACAGATCATAGCTAAAAACAAAACAGAGATTCATTTAACTGTCATAAATTTATTGTTTTTAGAGTCAGATTTTGCAAAGTTTTAAAGCAATTGTCTAAAAAATTACTAGGAGAGGCCCTCATTGAGGGAAATCTGAGTACTAATCTGTATTGGTTTCATTAAAAAAAAAAAACTATAGGAACAAGCCACATATTGAGGTTTTAAAAAAATAAACTTTGTGTTTTGGAATAATTTTAGATTTACAGAAAAGCTGTAGAGATAGTACAAAGAGTTTTCATATTCCCTTCACTCTATTTCCCTCATTATTATAATCCTTTATTACTGTGGTACATTTGGCATATTATTTTCCAGTAGCAACTGCACCATTTTCCATTCCATCAGACAGTGTTCAAGGGTTCCAGTTTCTTCATATCCTTGTCAACACATATCTTTTTTTTTTGTTTTAACAATAGGTAATACCATATTGTGGTTTTGATTTGCATTTCCTTGCAGGTTGGTGATTATAAGCATCTTTTCATATACTTTTCATGCTTCCCTGATAAGCTCAGTTGGTAGAGAATGCACCTGTAATGCAGAAGACCTTGGTTTGCTTCCTGGGTTGCAAAGATGTGCTGGAGAAGGTATAGGCTACCCACTCCAGTATTCTTGGGCTTTCCTTGTGGCTCATCTGGTGAAGAATCCCCCTGAAATGTGGGAGACCTGGATTCTATCCCTGGCTTGGGAAGATCTGCTAGAGAAGGAACGGCTACTCACTCCAGTATTCTGGCCTGGAGAATTCCATGGACTGTATATGTATAGCCCATGGGGTCTCAAAGAGTTGGACATGACTGAGCAACTTTCACTTTCATATACCTTGGCCATTTGTATGTCTTCTTTGAAGAAATTTTTATTCAAGTCCTTTGTTCATTTTTTAGTTGTATTACTTAATTTTTTTGCTGTTGAGTTGTAGGAGTTTCATTTATATTTAAGTATTAATTCCTCATCAGATATGTGGTTTGCAAGTATTGTCTCCAATTTCTTAGGTTACTTTTTAATGTCATTGATTATTTCCTTTGCTGTGCAGAAATTTTCTAGTTTGATGTAGTCCTCCTTGCCTATTTTTGCTTTTCTTGCCTTTTGTTATCTCTATAAGAGCCCAGTTATATTCTTTCCATTCAGATATCTAGTTCTCCCAACACCATGTATTGGAAAATCTATATTTTCTCTGTTGTACATTCTTGGCAGCTAGGTCAAAAATTGGTTGACTGTATATGCATGGATTTATTTCACAGCCCTATATTCTGTTCCATTGATCTATGTGTCTGTTTTTATACCAGTATGATACTGTTCTAATTATTGTAGCTTTATAGTATATTTTGAAATCAGGAAATATAATCCCTCCAGCTTTGTTCTTCTTTCTCAAGATTGCTTTGACTATTTGGGGTCTTTTGTGGCTTCACATAAATTTTAGAATTTTTAAAACATTCCTGTAAAAAAAAGTCATTGGTATCTTGATAGGTATTGCCTTGAATCTGTAAATTACTTTGGATAGTGTGGACATTTTAATAATATTAGTCTTCTAACTCATGAACATAGAGTTTCTTTCATTTAAATTTTGTTTCATCAGTGTTTTATAGTTTTCAGTGTGCAGGTGTTTTATAGTTTTCAGTGTGCAGGTCTTTTGTGTACATCAATATCAGTCTCCTGACTCTGTTTGAATTTTGTCAGTTTTTCCATTAATGTTTCCTTTCTTTTCCAGGACCCAGTTCCGAGTACTGCATTTCACTTAGTTGTCACATCTGCCTAGTCTTTTCCGGTCTGTGACAGTCTCTTAGTCTTTCTTGTTTTTTATTACTTTGATAGTCTTGAGAAGTGCTGGCCAGATATCCTGTATAGTGTTCTCCAGTCTGGGTTTGTCTGATTTTTTTTTTTTTTCATCATTAGAGTGAGGTTCTGAGTTTTGGGGAAGAATACTATAGAGGTAAATATTCTTCTTTTTGCATCATGTTAAGGAGTATAGGATAGCCACATGATAACACTGTTGACATCAACCTTTATCTTTTGATTAAGATACTGTTTACAAGGTTTGTTTACTATAAGGTTACTATTTTTCCATTTCCATACTTTATTCTTTAGAAGTCAGTAGATTCAGCCCACCCTCAAAGATCTCTTAAAAGAAAGGTATTATATATTATTTGCAGTTCTTCGAGAGAGATTTGTCTCTTCTCTACCATTTATTTGTTTATGGCAGTATGGACTCAAGTATATTTTATACTTTGAGTTATCATCCAATTCCATGTTGTTTATTTTCATGCTTAAGTTATTCCAACTATGGCCACTGGGAATTTTTTCACATTGGTTTCTATATACCTTCATTTAAAAATTTTTTCATTGAGTACTTCCTTTCTGTTACTACAGGGTGTTCATCTTATATTTTTATTGTACCCAATATCAGCTATTTCTCCAAGGAATCCTGGTTTCTTTTGCTTGAGAAAGGTATTTGAAACCAAGATCTGGGTGTTTGGGTGTGCTTGTTCCTACTGTGATATCTTTGCTTCTAAGCCTTCTCAATGAACAAAGCTAAGATATATATATATATATATATATATATATATATATATGCACGTGAACTCACACTTATACAGTTTTGAATAATGAAGATAAACAACTTTCCATTTTAAACCTGCTCACTGAGGTTAGTCTAGTCAAAGCTATGGTTTTTCCAGTATCCATGTATGGATGTGAGAGTTGAACCATAAAGAAAGCTGAGCACCAAAGAATTGATGCTTTTGAATTGTGCTGTTGAAGAAGACTCTTGAGAGTCCCTTGGTCAGCAAGGAGATCCAACCAGTCTATCCTAAAGGAAATCAGTCCTGAATATTCATTGTAAGGACTGAAGCTGAAACTCCAGTATTTTGGCCACCTAATATGAAGAACTGGCTCATTGGAAAAGACCCTGATGCTGGGAAAGATTGAAGGCAGGAGGAGAAAGGGATGACAGAGGATGAGATGGTTTGATGGCATCACCAACTTGATGGACATGAGTTTGAGCAAACTCCGGGAGTTGGTGAAGGACAGGGAAGCCTGGCGTGCTGTAGACCATGGGATCGCAAAGAGTCAGACATGACTGAGCAACTGAACTGAACTGAGGTTAGAGAAAAAAACAACTCCTTCCTGAATAGCTGTGTCTCAAGTGGTTATCAAGAAAGCGTGTTTCATTCTAAATATGAAGCCTAAAAATAGCATTCTTTGGAATAAAAATGATATTTTGGGGAGTACATCGCAGCTCCAAATATTTGCCATACCTGAATTCTAGATGAATGTGAATGAAATCATTTTTGCCATCGGGTGTCATAGCAGTAAAAGGAACAAAATTTTCCTCACTGCAGCTCTTGCTGCTCATCTGAGAATGTAAGTATTAGATTTAGAATGTGCCTCAACTTAGGCTCCATGGAAAACAGGTGTGAAATAATCAAGTTTTGGGTTCACACAATTTTTTAAAATTATGTATTTGCTGAGTCTTTGCTGCTGTGTGGGCTTTTCTCAGGGGCTACTCTCTGGATGCAGTGCATGGGCTTCTCATTGCAGTGGCTTTTCTTCCTGTGGGGCACAGGCTCCAAAGTCTTCGGGCTTCAATAGTTGTGACCTGTGGGCTCAGTAGTTGCAGCTCGCGGGCTCCAGAGCAGACTCAGTAGTTGTGGCATCCAGGCCTCGTTGCTCCTTGACATGTGGAATCTTCCCGGACCAGGGACTGAACCAGATTCTCTCACACTGGCAGGCGGATTCTTTACCACTGAGCCACCAGTGAAGCCCTCTCATTGATTTTTAATGCTGTTTTGCCATATATGTAATCTGTCTCTGATATCATGAATAGTTAGCGATAAAGTTGTTATTGTGTTAGTAGCTCAGTTATGTCTGACTGTTTGTGACCCTGCGGACTGTGGCCTACCAGACTCCTCTGTCCATTCTTTCCAGGCAAGAATACTGGAGTGGGTTGCCATTTCTTTGTCCAGGGGATCTTCCCAAGCCAGGGATCATCAAACCAAGGTCTCCTTCATTCCTGGTAAATGCTTTACCATCTGAGCAACCAGAGATAAAGTTACAGAAACCATCAAGATCAGAAACTTAAAATCAGGTCACTTACAAAGTATAGGGAGTTAAAGCACTAACATATCAAGAAATAACTTGAAGTTTATATGTTTATTTTTCTACCCTCTTCTAATTACTTCAGAAGAATATCTTTTATATTTTTGTCATTCTGACCTTGGTGTTTTGATTTCTACATTATCAAGACCTTCACCAAGAGGTTTTTTTTGTTAATTTTCTCTAAAGACACTTCATTTTTCATTTTTAGTCCTAGAACCATTCCCCCGACCCCTCCCTCTTGCCATCTAAGAGCTTTATCCGGCACAGTTGACTTAAAAGATAGTGTGGAATGTGTATGTGCTCATTTATGTCTGACTCTGCGACCCCGTGGACTGTAGCCCACCAGGCTCCTCTGTCCATGGGATTCTCTAGGCAAGAATACTGGAGTGGGTTGCCATGCTCTTCTCTAGAGGATCTTCCTGACCTAGGGATCAAACCAGTGTCTCCTTTGTCTCTAAGAATCCATTGGCAGGCGGATTCTTTTACCATTGAGCCAGTTAATGCGTCCTCAATTTCCCTCATTAAGTATCTTTCAAAAATACTAACTTTGTGGAAAATCTCCAATTTTTCTATATAAAGGCTTAAAAATTTTTTTTTTTTTTTTTTTTTTTTTTTTCTGGCCGTGCTGACCAGGGACTGAACCCGTGCCCCCTACAGTGGAAACACAGAGTCTTGCACTGCCAAGGAAGTCCCCAGAAAGTAATTTTTTTAACTTGATTACAGTGTTTGAAGTTTCTTGGTTTCCACCTTCTTCTCCCTAGTTTGAGGAGGAGCCATTTTACCTTCCATGCACTTGCAGTTCCAGGGTCTTCAGAGGAGAAATTTTGTCCTTGATTCCTAAAACCATCTGATGCCTGTGATGTCAGGACCTTCCCACAGTGACGTGGCTCCTTAGTTTTCTGTGTTGGCTACCAGAATTGGGTCTTTCTCGCAAAGATACTATGCTTCTCCCTTTTCGAGCCTAAACCTCCTGCTAGTCCTAGGATCTGAATCTCTGGAATAATGTAAGCCACGGTTCTCCTAGCCCTGAAAGTAGAGTATGCTCTCTGAGGAAACCAGAATGAGAACCGTATTCACATGTGAGAGGCACTGGGTACACATTTTATAGAACTGGATTTGCTTAGGAGAAAAAAATTTAAAAGACTCTCCACCAATGACTAATGGGTTATCAATTCACTGTGAACGTTCATAGATGTTAACTCTCAGTGAGTAATTAGCAATCATTAAACAGGATCTTCAGCTGAATCTAGAGAATACCTTGAAAGTTAAACAGAGTACTTAGTAATTTAGAATCAAAACGGTTTCCTGTTCTTTTACCTAACCCTCTAACTTGCTTAATATGGAACCTACATTTAGTATACATAGCATTTGTTGTCTTTGTTTAGTAGCTAAGTCATACCAGACTCTTTTGCACCCCCATGGATTGTAACCCACTAGGCTCCTCTGTCCATGGGATTTCCCAGGCAAGAATACTGGAGTGGGTTTCCATTCCCTTCTCCTGGGGATCTTCCTGATCCAGGGACTGAACCCACGTCTCCTGCTTGACAGGTGGATTCTCTACTACTGACCCACCTGGGAAGCCCTTATGCTCTTTCACAATTGTTCTTAAGTGTGTATGTGTTTAGCTTTTAAATTATCTACTACACTATTTTTTGATCTTTTCTACTGTGGTTAAAAACACTGGTAATGATTTTGATGTATTCCTTAGTAATGTTCTTTCAGTCACTGTGCCTCCCTCTCTGAAAATTCCATCCAGCTGTCAGAGATGGCTGTGTAATTATAATAATTCTGTAATTGTGCTCTTTAGAGCTTTGCAGACAGTGGGAGGAGGTGATGGAGCAAGTGTGCTTCTGCCCATGGTTCTGTGCTCACCGCCTGCATTTCATTCCAACCAACCCACATCCCCTGAAGAAGCAGATGATAAACTTTGTGAGAAAGATTATTTCCTAGTTCCAAAAGTAATGTAATAATTTCATATTCCATGTGAGTGACTTGTTGAAGGATGTTGATATATATTTGTACATTCAGACACATAAAAATGATTGTTATCTTTCCATTTGTATTTTAGCTGTCATTTTTGTTGTGATTATCTAGGGATTTCCTAAAAATAACATAAACCCTTAAAAATATTCTGTGTGATAGTAAATGGGATCTGTGTTCCCACCATTAGAACATTAATTTGAACCAGCCGTATGAAATTTCTGTGTTTTTAGGTCATGTGTGTTTCTGTTTTGTTGTTATTTGGTCACTCAGTTGTGTCCAACTTTGTGACCCCATGGGCTGCAGCACTCCAGGCCTCCCTGTCCTTCACCATTTCCCAGAGTTTGCACAAACTCATGCCCATGGAGTCGGGCTGCCATCCAACCATCGCATGCTCTGCTGCACCCTTTTCCTCCTGCCTTCAATCTTTGCCAGCATCAAGGTCTTTTCCAAGGAGTTAGTTCTCTGCATCATAGGGGCAATTTCATATGATTCTAATGCATTTCTCTCTGTGACCCAATGCAAAGAAGAGGTTGTTAATGAAGAAAATAACTTACCCTTGGATTTTAAAATATTGTGTTTATCCTGTTTCTGGATAATGTACAGGGCCAGAAATGCCCAGTGCTTAGCTGTATTTAATAAATTGAATTAAACTCTTATTAAATAACTTATTTATACTGTAAGAAAGTTCAATTAAATAACTTATTTATACTGTAACAATACTTAATCATGTTAAATAAAAACAAATCCCCTTGCATCTATCCTGGAGCACTTGTTCAAGCTCTTTCTATTGATGTCTTCTATAGGAGGTCTGATAAAACAAGGTGAACTCACCTAGCCACCTTATTTGATATTTGTTTACATCTTTGCAGAATAATGAATAGATTCTGTGAAGACTGAAACTATAGCTTTACAACAGAGCTAAGAATAACAGAGTTTTCCTCCTGCTGTTCATTTTATTAACCAAACAGAGTAATTAGACTATCAGTCTGTCTGACCTTATAAGAAGTTAACCTACCCAAAATCCTTCATTTATAACTCAGGGAAACTTCATCATATATTGCTTATACCTTAGGAAAAGAAAATATTAAAATTTTCTACTTTTAACTATTCACTTAGTAAATTTATAATCAATTTCTTGTATAACGACGGAGTTAATGACCTGCAATCAATTTTATGCACATTGAATTTTTTTTATTTACTTAGAGTGGCTTGAGCCGAATTCACCCACATTCACCCAACTCAAAAGTGAATTATGTAGGCACTACTGAGTGGTATGAAATGTTCCCTTGGTATCTCTAATTTTCTTGAAGAGATCTCTAGTCTTTCCCAATCTGTTGTTTTCCTCTATTTCTTTGCACTGATCGCTGAAGAAGGCTTTCTTATCTCTTCTTGCTATTCTTTGGAACTCTGCATTTAGATGCCTATATCTTTCCTTTTCTCCTTTGCTTTTCGCCTCTCTTCTTTTCACAGCTATTTGTAAGGCCTCCCCAGACAGCCATTTTGCTTTCTTGCATTTCTTTTCCATGGGGATGGTCTTTATTCCTGTCTCCTGCACAATGTCACGAACTTCATTCCATAGTTCATCAGGCACTCTATCTATCAGATCTCGTCCCTTAAATCTATTTCTCACCTCCACAGTATAATCATAAGGGATTTGATTTAGGTCATACCTGAATGGTCTAGCGATTTTCCCTACTTTCTTCAATTTCAGTCTGAATTTGGTAATAAGGAGTTCATGATCTGAGCCACAGTCAGCTCCTGGTCTTGTTTTTGTTGACTGTATAGAGCTTCTCCATCTTTGGCTGCAAAGAATATAATCAGTCTGATTTCGGTGTTGACCGTCTGGTGATGTCCATGTGTAGAGTCTTCTCTTGTGTTGTTGGAAGAGGGTGTTTGCTATGACCAGTGCATTTTCTTGGCAAAAGTCTTTGCCCTGCTTCATTCTGCATTCCAAGGCCAAATGTGCCTGTTACTCCAGGTGTTTCTTGACTTCCTACTTTTGCATTCCAGTCTCCTATAATGAAAAGGACATCTTTTTTGGGTGTTAGTTCTAAAAGGTCTTGTAGGTCTTCATAAAACTGTTCAGCTTCTTCAGCGTTACTGTTTGGGGCATAGACTTGGATAACTGTGATATTGAATGGTATGCCTTGGAGATGAACAGAGATCATTCTGTCATTTTTGAGATTGCATCCACGTACTGCATTTCAGACTTTTTTGTTGACCATGATGGCTACTCCATTTCTTCTGAGGGATGCTTGCCCGCATTAGTAGATATAATGGTCATCTGAGTTAAATTCACTCATTCCAGTCCATTTTAGTTCGCTGATTCCTAGAATGTCGACGTTCACACTTGCCATCTCTTGTTTGACCACTTCCAGTTTGCCTTGATTCATGGACCTGACATTCCAGGTTCCTATGCAATATTGTTCTTTATAGCATCGGATCTTGCTTCTATCACCAGTCACATCCAAAACAGGGTATTGTTTTTGCTTTGGCTCCATCCCTTCAAGGACATAAATGGTATGGACCTAACAGAAGCAGAAGATAGTAAGAAGAGGTGGCAAGAATACATGGAAGAACTGTACAAAAAAGATATTCATGACTCAGATAGTCATGATGATGTGATCACTAATCTAGAACCAGACATCTTGGAACGTGAAGTCAAGGGGGCCTTAGAAAGCATCACTACGAACAAAGCTAGTGGAGGTGATGGAATTCCAATTGAGCTGTTTCAAATCCTGAAAGATGATGCTGTGAAAGTGTTGCACTCAATATGCCAGCAAATTTGGAAAACTCAGCAGTGGCCACAGGACTGGAAAAGGACAGGTTTCATTCCAATTCCAAAGAAAGGCAATGCAAAAGAATGCTCAAACTACCGCACAACTGCAGTCATCTCACATGCTAGTAAAGTAATGCTCACAATTCTCCAAGCCAGGCTTCAGCAATACGTGAACCATGAACTCCCTGACATTCAAGCTGGATTTAGCAAAGGCAGAGGAACCAGAGATCAAATTGCCAACATCCGCTGGATCATGGAAAAAGCAAGAGAGTTCCAGAAAAACATCTATTTCTGCTTTATTGACTATGCCAATGCCTTTGACTGTGTGGATCACAAGAAACTGTGGAAAATTCTGAAGGAAATGGGAATACCAGACCACCTGACCTGCCTCTTGAGAAATCTGTATGCAGGTCAGGAAGCAACAGTTAGAACTGGACATGGAACAACAGACTGGTTCCAGATAGGAAAAGGAGTACGTCAAGGCTGTATATTGTCACCCTGCTTATATAACTTCTATGCAGAGTACATCATGAGAAACGCTGGACTGGAAGAAACACAAGCTGGAATCAAGATTGCCGGGAGGAATATCAATAACCTCAGATATGCAGATGACACCACCCTTATGGCAGAAAGTGGAGAGGAGCTAAAAAGCCTCTTGATGAAAGTGAAAGAGGAGAGCGAAAACGTTGGCCTAAAGCTCAACATCCAGAAAACGAAGATCATGGCATCTGGTCCCATCACTTCATGGGAAATAGATGGGGAAACAGTGGAAACAGTGTCAGACTTTATTTTGGGCGTCTCCAGAATCACTGCAGATGGTGACTTCAGCCATGAAATTAAAAGACACTTACTCCTTGGAAGAAAAGTTATGACCAACCTAGATAGCATATTCAAAAGCAGAGACATTACTTTGCCGACTAAGGTCCATCTAGTCAAGTCTGTGGTTTTTCCTGTGGTCATATATGGATGTGAGAGTTGGACTGTGAAGAAGGTTGAGCACCGAAGAATTGATGCTTTTGAACTGTGGTGTTGGAGAAGACTCTTGAGAGTCCCTAGGACTGCAGGGAGATCCAACCAGTCCATTCTGAAGGAGATCAACCCTGGGATTTCTTTGGAAGGAATGATGCTGAAGCTGAAACTTCAGTACTTTGGCCACCTCATGAGAAGAGTTGACTCATTGGAAAAGACTCTGATGCTGGGAGGGATTAGGGGCAGGAGGAGAAGGGAATGACCAAGGATGAGATGGCTGGATGGCATCACGGACTCGATGGACATGAGTCTGAGTGAACTCTGGGAGATGGTTATGAACAGATAGGCCTGGTGTGCTGCGATTCATGGGGTCGCAAAGAGTCGGACACGACTGAGCAACTGAACTGAACTGATTGAGTAGTATATATACTTTTACAAAATGAGAGAATCAGTGTAGTTAATAGCTAGGGCTCCTTTTCCTATTTGAAGATAATTGATTTCTTTAGTGCACAGATACTGATGAATCACAATAGATGTGATTGATCACAGCATATGGTAGTCATAGCTGGATTGTCTTGGAGGCCTGGTATTGTGTTTAAAGTTGTTAGATGGTGGTGGTGGGTGGGACCGAGTGTGTTAGAGAGGCAAATGGTGTGCTTCTCATGAGGAATAATTTCAGTTTTAGTTACCTGGATTGATTAGTGATGAGGCCTCATCACTACTTGCCAGTGGAACATCAGCTCTGACCCTAATGCAGGCCATGTGACTGATTCTGCAATGAGACTGAGCAGGGATGCTGTGAGAGCAGCAAAGAGAGGTCCCTAATCTGTCTTGTTGATGGGATGGGGCAGACGCACGTGGATGATTCCTGGGAGAGGTAATCATGATTGATACATAAAGGGTAACTGGAGTACACTTGAAAGAATGAGGGTGGAGCCTTATAGCATAATGTAAAGTCATATGTGGTAGACCAGAAACTCACTGTTCCTGGAGTAAACATGGGAACTGGGGTGTAAGGAGATGAGGAGGGTTCAGGCCAGGCCATCATAGTTTCTATGCCAGACGGAGTGAGGTGCTTAGGCTTTACCCTGCAGCACTGGGGAACTAGTGGAGAGTCTTAAGCAGAGGAATGATATAAAATGCTAATTATAGGAAGATTATTTTTGAGGTTATGAGTTGGAAAGATTTGAGAAGGTCAAGGGGCTTCTCTGGTGGCTCAGATGGTAAAGAATCTGCCTGCGATGCGGGACATCTGGGTTCCATCCTTGGGTTGGGAAGATCTCCTGGAGAAGGGGATGGCAACCCACTCCAGTATTCTTGCCTGGAGAATCCCTATGGACAGAGGAGCCTGGTGAGCTACAGTCCATGGGGTCACAAAGAAACAGACATCACTGAGAGACTAAGCACAGCATGGCACCAAGGTCAAGGCTGAACGCAGGTTGACTACTAGGGATGTTATAACACCACTTAGGAAGAAGTCTTAAAGATCTTATCTAGGGTAAGAAATGGTCAAACTCAAGAAATATTGTGATTGAATGACTCATTGATTGTACATAGATAGTGAAGGAGAAGCAAGAGATAGGAACATTTCTGATTCAGTCCCTGAGATGGTTGGCCACTAACAGAAATAGAAGTTGGTGGACAGATGAGATTTGCCTTAGAAAAGATGCTTAATTTCGTTTGGACTATACTGAGTTGAGGCATGAATAATTAACATACTATAATAGAAGTTTTTAGTTCTCACTCCCATAGGACCAGAATGAGTACTCCTTATTGGCAGACAGCTGTCTTCTGTTCGGTAATTCAGGGATTGAGATTTCTCCTGTTCTGTGGCTGCACCATCTTCAACATGTAGTTTGCAGGAAGGAGAAAAACATGGAAACTTGTTCTTGGAAGATTTTATGGTCCAGTCCTGGAAGTATTATATATCACTATCACCCTGTTCCATTGGTCAGAGATTATCCATATGATGAACCCTAACTTCAAGGAAGGCTGGGAAATGTAGCCAATTGCCCAGAAACAAGAGGAAATTATTTTGGGAATCAGCCAATAGATTCTGCCACAGGGTTGACTGGTGGATATTGAAATCTGAAACTCAGAGCAAAGATTTGAGCTGAAATGTGGTTTTAGAAACATCAGAGATGGAGTGATTTATATCATGAGCACACAGATGAAGTCGCTCATGGAGAACAAGTAGTGACAAGAGCAGGAGCCCAAGGGTAGAGGTTTTAAGTTGGCCAACACACAAAGCTGGTGTGGGAAAAAGGATGCGAGAAGGGGCCTGAAGTAGAGTAGGAGGTATTTTATGAACTGTGGAAGCCAGTGAGTATAGCGAGTGTTCAGAAATTAGTGGACAAGAGTGTAAAATGTTGTGAAAAGGCCCAGGAATGTATAACATAAACCCTCAGTATTACTGAATCAAATGATTAAATATTAGAGAATGGATTGAGTAGTTCTCACTTCAAGGGCATGATCAAGACAGAAATCGGACCTCAGTGTATTGAAGAGTCTACAAAGAGGAGGATAATTGATGAAACAAGATCTGAGAGAGAACAGGAGCAAGGGTGCTTACTAAAATGAAATTTTGAGTTTATTCAAGTATTGCTTTTTATATAATGCTTTTCTTTTCAGCCCCATATTATGATTGATAACTGATATTTGTTACAAGCAATTTTGTCAATTTACTTAGCAGTAGAGACTATTATTTCATTCATAGTTACATATTAATTGGTTT
Organism: Capra hircus; assembly: GCF_001704415.2. Classification (NCBI taxonomy): domain Eukaryota; kingdom Metazoa; phylum Chordata; class Mammalia; order Artiodactyla; family Bovidae; genus Capra; species Capra hircus. Next base: position 32,792,402 of record NC_030827.1, read on the forward strand.
ACATGATCAATTCACCTGTCCTGGGAAATACACATTAATCTTAGAAAAGAAAGTCACATTTTTCTTAGTTCTGAATACGAAGTATAACAGAAAAGAGAAATATGCTGCTGTACTTCTGTTATAACTTTGCTAAGCTTAAGCAAAATTTAAATCTTTTATAACCTTTCTCTCTTTGTTTAAACAATGTTGATTATTATGGTTTTTAGTTTCCCTCTATCCTGCACTTTAGCTGGGAACATGTTTAGAGGCCCTTTTCTATCCTAGAACATTTTTTAATAATGGGGAACTGAAATAGAAGTAAAGAAGCTTACATTTGGGTTGAGATGGATTCTTAATGTTCTGGTATTTAATACTGAACAACAAACCTTAGCTTTATTAATAAATAACAGCTATCTTTCCCTTTTTCTTACACTTGATTCACATTTTTCAGTGGGGCACATAGCATTAGTTTAAAATGCTTTAAAAGTTGTTTCTGTAGATTGTACATTGTTTCTCACTTAAGAACAGAATATTTAGAGGCAACAGATCTGAAAATAAGCCATTACTTTTATATACTAATGATAAAGATGATGGTAAGAATCATTTTCAGTATGTTTTATGTTTTATTTTAAATGGTATTTTAACAATCTCCTTCACTTTTCTTCAGAATTCTGATATTAGGAAATAGGATCAAAGTAAATAAAAATGTGTTTAAAATATTTATTTGGGTTTAAATATATTTCCTAGGAAAAAGAGGTAGATGATCATATTCATTTTTTATTCCTAATTCTTTAGTTCCTGGTTCATAATAGACCCTGGAAATATTTGTGAATGGAGGATAACACTTGAGTCAGTATCTTTTTAGAAAAGTTTTATAACTGTCGTATTAAATAATACGGGATGCAGCATTCTAGTGCATTTTATTTCAGTATTCTTTTCATACTTGATGTCAGAGTCAATCCATAAAATGAGCTGGCTATGAAATGAGTATCCAGCAATCATCTCACCATTATGCTAGCCAGAATACATTTCAGAACTAAAGTTGCCCCATTCAAGAAATGTGTATTTGCTGATGAGATTCTAAAGAAAGCCACACTTTGTGTCACCCTGGCCCAGTGCTTCAATCGTGCCCAGAATCTCTCCTTTATTATAGGCCTGTTTTTCTCTAAATACCACTTTCTCTCTTGTGATTTATTTAAAAGTATATTTTTAGCTCCTTAACCTCTCTGTTTTATCAGCTTTTTATTCTGTATATTGAATAGGATATAGGGTTTCTAGGAGGGAGATGAAGACGGAGATGAGATCTGTATCTCAACTCTATCAAATGTCAAGCAGTGTGTAGGACATTTGGATAAACAGGTAATTACAGTGCCTAGGACAGTATCTGGCTGAGTCACAACCTCCCCCGCAAAAGAGCAGTGGTAAAACGTCTCCTTAAGAGGCCTCAGGTCCCCCACTGTTGTGCAGCTGTAACAGTTAGTTCTGTTTCTGTGCAGAATCCTGTCCCTTACATAGAACTGTTTTGGACAACACACCATTTTATTAGTCACACTAGCTGATGTAAGAGATAAGCCTCCTGACTTCAGTGGTTTAGCACCTTATATGTTTATTTTTCACTTGTATTGAACAATGCAGTGTGTTTCTGAATAAATGGGCTCTGCTCCACATGGTCATTGAAGGACTCAGGCTGAAGGAAGCTCAGTCATCTATAATGTCAGTGTCCAGATTATAGAACTTGAAGGAGCATGATGGATTCCATGTGAGAGGTTTTTATGGGCCAGAACCTGAAACCACAGATGTCTCCTCCCTCTCTTCCGTTGTCTAGCACTCAGGCAGATGTCTTTCCCAGCTGCAGTAGAGAACTGGGATATGCAAGTAGTTGAGTCCCAGAAGAGTGCCTGCTGAGTGGGGCTGAGAGACTGTGTTGAATTTCCCACCTGCTTCAGAGAGTATGTCTTATATAACTGTTTTTTTCTGCTGGTATAGATAGAATAAGTTGTTTTCCTTTAGTAATTGATTCTGTTTCAGAAATCACTTGGGAATTGAAATGGAAGGAAATGTTGTATTTTCTTTTTCTAACACAATGAACTTACTTAAAAAATGTGAAAACAAACATTTGAAGGTTTTTCCTGTTAACTTGCTAGAATTGCTTTCCCTTAGGGGTCACTGCTGTTCTCTTTCCCATTTGGCAGGCTGCTTTTGTGAAGCATCTCTTCTGTGACACCCCCCTGCCCCAGCCTCTTCCTCCCATTCCTGCCTCTCCAGGCACAGTTAGCATCTGCATCTGCAGTGTTCTGCTAGAGCTCCAACATACCTATGTTAGTTGAAGCCATTCATCCACTTATTCATCCGAGCCCCTATAATGTAGTGATAATAATAATGAACAGTACAGTGACGGAAAGAAAAGGAGAGTTGACATTCACTGTGATAGAATCACATACCGAATAGTGCCAAGGACACAGGGAAGAGGCACTTAGCTCTGCCTTGGGATGAGGGAGAGGTGGAGAATGCTTCTTTTACAGGGAAGAGATTTGGTTCCTGTCTCTTTAATTGCACAAGGATGCTTTCCCTTCCCTCAGTGGTGAAATTTACGAGGAAAGAAGCCTGTCTTGATCATCTCTAACTCTAGCACCGAGTACAGTCAGGCTTATGTTAAGACACTCAGGAAACGGAATTGACTGAATATGTAAGTCGGTAAACTTAGAAACACTTGTTTATTCCACAGTTTTCATACATTATTTCATCCATTTCTCACAACAGCTTTATGGTAGGGCAGATATTCTTATTCCTGAATTATGAAGAATGAGCCCAAATTCAGAGAGATTTGTGAGTGTACATGCTACATCACGTCAGTCGTGTCCAGTTCTTTGCGACCCCATGGACTGTAGCCATGGACTGTAGGCTCCTCTGTCCATGGGATTCTCCAGGCACGAATACTGGAGTGGGTTCCCATGGCCTCCTGAGGGGATCATGACCCAGGGATTAACCTGTCTCTCAGTGTTTTGCACACGACACACAATGCGTTAATAGATCTCAGGTGTTCTGCACTTAATCTTTTGCATTTTTCACTCTTGGAAACAAATGTGTAAGTTTCAGAAGAGTGCTTTGAAGCATAACATGTGCTTTGAGGACAGGACATTAGATCTCTTGAATTCCTTTGCATGGTGAAGGCTGTTTACATTGAGTCGAGGGATAAAGTTCTTTTTAACAGAAACAAGAGCTAGTTCTTTTCAGCATGTTTTATAGCTCTTCATATTCCTGCCAGCACGGTTTTATGTGCCTAGTTGGTACTCTATAAGTCTTTCTTAAATAATTGACAGTGGTTTAAAATACATACATCAGTTTCACCTAAAATGGACAAGCTTCTTTTTAGAGGCTGTCATAAACTTTTACCAGTATCATTGTGTCACAATGGACAAAATTGGACTGTGGTATATTCTAGTTCAAAGAATTTTGTTTTAATTCAAGGAACGTTTAATGCACTAACTTAGTTTCCAATTTTCTTTGGCTTTCTCATTCTTTGGCACTTACACTCTTAGTCTGCCTAGGGAAACCCTGTGTGGAAGTTCAGACTGGCTGATATTCTTACCACAGCAGTTGGAGATATTTTAAAATGGACTAGCTTTAGTATCTTCTAATGCTTTAAAAATCTCAGACTTCTAAGAATTGGAGTTTATGATAGACATTCACTGCTTCCATCTATAACTTTCGTATTTTGTACCATAACATATCAGTGTTCTCTACAGAAATATTATGACTTGGTGCTTAACTTATTAAAATTGCAGTCAAGTAAGGTTGAAGGCATGACTTATAGAAATATAAAATTAGACATTTCTACATGGATATTCTGCTTCATGGCAATCTTAATGTCTGAAGACAGACTCATTTGGTCTCTTCTACTCCTTTCTTGCTCCATTCTCCAGCCATTGCCATGCTTCTCATGTCATTTAATGACAAGCTCCAAACCACGAAGATATCCTGACTACTTACTCCCTTTTCTGTTTCCTAATTCATGTTCATGCAGTGTTGCATTGACCTCTAAAATGTTTCTGAAATCAGGGGATTTGAGACTGTTTTAAAGCCAGGTGTGAGTATATTGCCTAATCTCCTTAAAGCTATGAAATTAGGGGGAAGGAGCCAAGAGCCCTGTAAGCATTTACTGTCAAATCAGCAAGAGGACTTGTATGAAAAAATATATTAAATTTTCAGGAGGTTTCAGTGTTAGAAACATTTCTCGTCAATCTACTTGAGTAAGAATTTATTTCATCATCTCTGGAAGCACTTGCTTTTTTCAAAATTCTGTAACCAGGAGACAGACTAGGCAGTGGGAATTATTCAAAATATATGGCACAGAGAATGTGGTTGGTAAATGTTTAATGAATGAGGAGCTGGACAGATGAACAACAATAGAAATGTCTTGATGAAAGGATCCTGAACTCTGCTTCTGTTTTCCGTTTTTGCTTCACAGAAATATATATTTTTGTTTTGGTTTATTTTTGTAAGAGCAAGAGGAGTGCCAAGTTTTAGAAAGACAGACCCACCTTTCATATTAATCATTACTAGGGAAACACCACTAATGCATTAGTTTATTACCTAGTGGCATTTAATCTGCAGGACATCCAAGAGAGTGCTTTAGAAAGGGTCTGTGATTGAAGACTCAGTGGTGCCAATTGTATGTTTAAAAAGAAAGAAATTAATGTCAGGGGTATATAGATTTTAATCTCCTGTTATTCTGATAGTAGTAATGTGCCCAAAATTTTGGGAAGATTCTTGAGGCTTTTCTTATCCACTGATTGCCTTATTGCTAATATTTCTTTGATGTAATAATGTTAGCTATATTTAATAAATGTGACATAGTAATATTTATCGTGAACTTATCCTTCAGCCACAGAATAATAGAGAACAGCAGAATATTAAGGTGATAAAGTTCAAGTACTAAGCAATGACGGTCAATGAGTTTTTCTGATTAATTATTCCAGCAACTTCTTGCAAGTTAATTTTGTTACACCATATACTGAAAGGTTGAAAGATAATTACTTCTTATTTTCTGTTTGTTTTGCAGGGAAAGATGGTGAAAGGAATGGGAGGGGCTATGGATCTAGTGTCCAGTGCCAGAACCAAAGTAGTGGTCACCATGGAACATTCTGCAAAGGTAAGGAGGGCTACTTTTGGAAATTCACACTAAGCTGAAATCCTGTGCACCAGGTCATGTGGCTGTGGTTTTTATTGTTTGCTCTGGATCACTCAACTTGATAGTGTTTATATTTTAGACCAAAACATTGCAAATAAAGACAGTTATTTATTATCATTCAGCTAAATGGTTTAACTTTGAAGCAAACATCAGGGCATTCTTTGATTATTTGCCTCACATGCGCATTAAAGGTAAAAGCTATAATGTCTTCAAAGGCAGTGAAAAGATGTTAGGGAAGAGGTGTTGATTCAGGTCTGTAGATATTTTTAATTTGGGGGCCACACCCGGCGGCATGAGGGATATTAGTTCCCCAACCAGGAATTGAACTCGTTCTGCCATACAGTGGAAGCTCAGTGTCCTAACCACTGGACTGCCAGTGAATTCTGATTCAGGTTAAAAGATGGTTATAGTGGTTGCTATTTCTGTGAAAAATGAAAATGCAACAGAATGTGGGTTTTTAAAAGCAGTTATTTTCATATGGATAATATGGCCTTTTACCAAGGCTGTGGAGTTGCCATTTTGAGAAAGTGTTAGAAAATGATGGACTTGGTAACAGCAAGTGGTCTATTCTGAAGAATATTACACTTTTATTTTGATTAATTATTCAGTGTTTATTGAATGCCTGTTCTGTGTTGGGCACTGCTGAAATTTGGCTGTGACTAAAAATGGATAAGAATCCTTGACCTCGTGGTGTGTAATTAATGATAATGATGATATCATTATCCTACAGTGTTGATGGCTTCCATTCATTGAGCTTACTCTGCTCCAAAGGTACACTAAGCTCTGTGTGTATTTGCCTGTACAAGCCCATGAGCTTGATATAGGTATTTGTTGTGGGTCTAGAAACAGAGTTTCAGTGAAGTTAAGTACTTGCCTGAGGTCACATAACTAGTGGAACTGAGATTAGTCCTGATACCTCTGACTTTGAAGCCCAGTCTTCTAAATGCCAAGTTATCAGTATGACTTCCTTTCTTAGCTTAATTGCCTTCCTGACCCGAATCCCTGGGCTTCTGATAATTTACAAAGTTGATATTGAGTGACAAGTACGCTTTTCACTCTCTATGCCCTTTGATCATTCTCCTTTTAAAAAATTCTTAGTTTTGAAACAAAAACTATTTGTTTTCACCTTATTGTTGTTGTTCAGTTGCTAAGTCCTGGACTGCAGCACGCCAGGCTTCCCTGTCCTTCACTATCTCCCAAATTTTGTTCAAACTCGTGTCCATTGAATCAGTGATGCCATTCAGCCATCTTGCCCTCTGTCATTCCCTTCTCCTCTGTCGTTCCCTTCTCCTCCTGCCCTCAATCTTTCCCAGCATGAGGGTCTTTTCCTTGATACCTGCTGTTTTGAGTGGAAATGGTAGTTCATTTTCACTTTTTTTATTTGGTGATGAAGTGTTGTTGGAGAGCCTGGATCTGAAAGACTTGCATTTGACTTGCTTCCCATGGGGAGTTCTGTTACAGAATGATATGTGTGATGAAGCAGTTTCATTGTGAAAACTGTAATAAATACAAAATTATCATAAATTGCTTAGTAAACACTGAAAACTGAGCCATGAAGCATAAATATGGAACAATAGAAATGAAACCAACACAGGTGACTTCTGAGCAGTGCCTGGCAAAAAGCATCCAAAATACTCCATTTCAGAGACAAAAGAATGCCAAACGTGCAAATCAAATCCAGATTTTTTCCAGAACATAATGTCTATTTGGAGGAAACTCTTGCCGACTTTCCTTTTGTTGTTCCTTCAATGTTGACACATAAGCAGTGAAGTCCGACTCATTTCAGATTATTTTTGTGCATTCGTTTTCAAAACATTGGGCCTGTATTTAGCAAATTCTCTCTCTCTCACTTCTCTTTTCCCCCCAAACTGTTTTCTTTCTCCTCAGCTGGAATTTTTGATAGAGGAAACATGGCACTTCAAACTTCTGATTAGAAGCCCTTATTAAAGCTTTTCATAGAAGGAAGATACTCTTTTTTTTTTTTTTTTTTTTTTAGCATTTCTTGTTTTTCTTCTCTCAGTGAGGAAATTGGCAGTGACTTTTAGACCAGAACTGAAGTTAGATATTTTCCCTAGATACTTTCAATTGAACAAACTAACAAAAACTATTCTTGTGATTAAGAGATTGGTTCAAGATGGTGGAATAGAAGGACATGTGTTTATCTATCTCCTCTTGTGAGAGTCCCAAAATCACAAGTAGCAGTTGAACAACCATTGACAGGAGGATGCAGTAATAATAGTGATTTCTTCATACTTCATAGTTAGATAACCTTGAAAACTGGGCTTCCCTGTTTGCTCAGTGATAAAGAATCCACCTGCCAATGCAAGAGACACACGTTCGATCCTTGGGTTGGAAAGATGCCCTGGAAAAGAAAATGGCAACCCATTACAGTATATTTGCTTGGGAAATCCCATAGACAGGGGAGCGTGGTGGGCTACAGTCCATGGGGTTGCAAAAGAGTTGGACATGACTTCAGTTCAGTTCAGTTCAGTTCAGTCGCTCAGTCGTGTCCAACTCTTTGCAACCCTATGAATCGCAGCACACCAGGCCTCCCTGTCCATCACCAACTCCCAGAGTTTGCTCAGACTCAGATCCATCAAGTCAGTGATGCCATCCAGCAATCTCCTCCTCTGTCGTCCCCTTCTCTTCCTGCCCCCAATCCCTCCCAGCATCAGAGTCTTTTCCAATGAGTCAACTCTTCACATGAGGTGGCCAAAGTACTGGAGTTTCAGCTTTAGCATCATTCCTTCCAAAGAAATCCCAGGACTGATCTCCTTTAGAATGGACTGGTTGGATCTCTTTGCAGTCCAAGGGACTCTCAAGAATCTTCTCCAACACCACAGTTCAAAAGCATCAATTCTTCAGTGCTCAGCCTTCTTCACAGTCCAACTCTCACATCCATACATGACCACAGGAAAAACCATAGTTGACTAGATGGATCTTTGTTGGCAAAGTAGTGTCTCTGCTTTTGAATATGCTATCTAGGTTGGTCATAACTTTTCTTCCAAGAAGTAAGTGTCTTTTAATTTCATGGCTGCAGTCACCATCTGCAGTGATTTTGGAGACGCCCAAAATAAAGTCTGACACTGTTTCCACTGTTTCCCCATCTATTTCCCATGAAGTGATGGGACTTCATGCCATGATCTTCGTTTTCTGGATGTTGAGCTTTAGGCCAACTTTTTCACTTTCCACTTTCACTTTCATCAAGAGGCTTTTTAGTTCCTCTTCACTTTCTGCCATAAGGGTGGTGTCATCTGTGTTATTGATATTTCTCCCGGCAATCTTGATTCCAGCTTGTGCTTCTTCCAGCCCAGTGTTTCTCATGATGTATTCTGCATAGAAGTTACATAAGCAGGGTGACAATATACAGCCTTGACGTACTCCTTTTCCTATTTGGAACCAGTCTGTTGTTCCATGTCCAGTTCTAACTGTTACTTCCTGACCTGCATATAGGTTTCTCAAGAGGCAGGTCAGGTGGTCTGGTATTCCCATCTCTTTCAGAATTTTCCACAGTTTCTTGTGATCCACACAGTCGAAGGCTTTGGCATAGTCAATAAAGCAGAAATAGATGTTTTTCTGGAACTCTCTAGCTTTTTCCATGATCCAGCGGATGTTGGCAATTTGATCTCTGGTTCCTCTGCCTTTTCTAAAACCAGCTTGAACATCAGGAGGTTCACAGTTCACGTATTGCTGAAGCCTGGCTTGGAGAATTTTGAGCATTACTTCAGTAGCGTGTGAGATGAGTGCAATTGTGTGGTAGTTTGAGCATTCTTTGGCATTGCCATTCTTTGGAATTGGAATGAAAACTGACCTTTTCCAATCCTGTGGCCACTGCTGAGTTTTCCAAATTTCCTGGCATATTGAGTGCAGCACTTTCACAGCATCATCTTTCAGGATTTGAAATAGCTCCACTGGAATTCCATCACCTCCACTAGCTTTGTTTGTAGTGATGCTTTCCAAGGCCCACTTGACTTCACATTCCAGGATGTCTGGCTCTAGATTAGTGATCACACCATCATGATTATCTGGGTTGTGAAGATCTTTTTTGTACAGTTCTTCCATGTATTCTTACCACCTCTTCTTAATATCTTCTGCTTCTGTTAGGTCCATACCATTTCTGTCCTTTATCGAGCCCATCTTTACATGAACTGTTCCCTTGGTATCTCTAATTTTCTTGAAGAGATCTCTAGGCTTTCCCATTCTGTTGTTTTCCTCTATTTCTTTGCATTGATCGCAGAAGAAGGCTTTCTTATCTCTTCTTGCTATTCTCTGGAACTCTGCATTCAGATGCTTATATCTTTCCTTTTCTCCTTTGCTTTTTGCTTCTCTTCTTTTCACAGCTATTTGTAAGGCCTCCCCAGACAGCCATTTTACTTTTTTGCATTTCCTTTCCATGGGGATGGTCTGGATCCCTGTCTCCTGTACAATGTCACGAACCTCATTCCATAGTTCATCAGGCACTTTATCTATCAGATCTAGGCCCTTAAATCTATTTCTCACCTCCACTGTATAATCATAAGGGATTTGATTTAGGTCATACCTGAATGGTGTAGCAGTTTTCCCTGTTTTCTTCAATTTGAGTCTGAATTTGGCAATAAGGAGTTCATGATCTGAGCCACAGTCAGCTCCTGGTCTCATTTTTATTGACTGTAAAGAGCTTCTCCATCTTTGGCTGCAAAGAATATAATCAATCTGACTTTGGTGTTGACAATCTGGTGATGTCCATGTGTAGAGTCTTCCCTTGTGTTGTTGGAAGAGGGTATTTGCTATGACCAGTGCATTTTCTTGGCAAAATTCTATTAGTCTTTGCCCTGCTTCATTCTGCATTCCAAGGCCAGATGTGCCTGTTACTCCAGGTGTTTCTTGACTTCCTACTTTTGCATTCCAGCCCCCTATAATGAAAAGGACATCTTTTTTGGGTGTTAGTTCTAAATGGTCTTGTAGGTCTTCATAAAACTATTCAACTTCAGCTTCTTCAGCGTTACTGTTTGGGGCATAGACTTGGATAACTGTGATATTGAATGGTTTGCCTTGGAGACGAACAGAGATCATTCTGTCATTTTTGAGACTGCATCCAAGTACTGCATTTCGGACTCTTTTGTTGACCATGATGGCTACTCCATTTCTTCTGAGGGATTCCTGCCTGCAGTAGTAGATATAATGGTCATCTGAGTTAAATTCACTTATTCCAGTCCATTTTAGTTTGCTGATTCCTAGAAAGTTGACGTTCACTCTTGCCATCTCTTGTTTGACCACTTCCAATTTGCCTTGATTCATGGACCTGACATTCCAGGTTCCTATGCAATGTTGCTCTTTACAGCATCAGAGCTTGCTTCTATCACCAGTCACATCCACAGCTGGGTATTGTTTTTGCTTTGGCTTCATCCCTTCATTCTTTCTGGAGTTATTTCTCCACTGATCTCCAGTAGCATATTGGGCACCTACTGACCTGGGGAGTTCCTCTTTCAGTATCCTATCATTTTGCCTTTTCATACCATTCATGGGGTTCTCAAGGCAAGAATACTGAAATGATTTGCCATTCTCTTCTCCAGTGGACTGAACTCTAGCCAGACTCTATTCCTGTAAGTTTCTGGAACATTCCAAACACCCTCTGCCTCGGGGCCTCTGCGCTTGTTGCTCTCTGTGCCTGGAAAGCTCTTCCTCAGGTATCTGCATGGCTCGCCTCCTCAGTTCAGTCAGATCTCTGTTGAGAATACCAGAGCAGCTTCCCCTGACTATTACAGAAAGTCAAATTCCCCCCTCTTCTGATGGTTATTCATCTCCTTTCTGCACTAGAATGTGAGTTCCATGAGGGCAGAGGCTCTTTCTATCACAACAGCTGAGGAGAATCATGCCCGGTGCATATTAGGAATCAGTAATTGTTGAATTCATTAATTTGAACATACTTGACCAGTTTTAACTTTTTCCAAGCAGTTACATGTTCATAAACTGCCTCTATTTTATCATTATAACACTCTTTTGAGGTAAGTCTTAACTGTTTTCCTTCTAAAGATAATCCAACCAAATTTCATGGAGATTAAACATTCTGATAAAGGTCAAGTAGAAAATTAAGACCAAGTAGAAAATTAAGACCAGACGCAAGCTGAGAACCTACATATCCTGCCTCCCTTTTCTGTTACTAAACTTTTCTGTCTGGCAACTACCATCATCACTAACAATATAAAGGAAAGTGTTTTGTTCTCAGTATTGTGTACTGGAAATGTGTTCCTAAGGGTATAACTCTCAGAGCACAAAAGCAAAGAAATTCAGTCATAGTTGTCATTTATTGGAAACAGGCAAAGCTCCAGTACTTATTTTTGAGAACATAAATGAGAGCTCTATTTCTGAAACAGGCTTAGGTTTTATTTTTATTACAGTAGAAGGCTTGGATTCTAAAGGATAAAAAGAGTCATAATTATATTGTTACGAAGATGAGGATAAATCTTTGTGAATAATATTTTTAATAAGTCTAATCCGTATCTGATAGCAAAGCAGTCATATCAAAATGTTGAATACTATTTTACTTTGTCTTTGCTTTTTAAATATAATGTAACTTATTTTTTAACTTTTATATTGGGGTATAGTTGATTAACAATGTTGTATTAGTTTCAGGGGCACAGCAAAGTGATTCAGTTATACATATACATATATCTATTCTTTTTCAAATTCTTTTCCCATTTAGGTTATTATAGAATATTGAGCCAAGTTCCCTGAACTATACAGTAGCTTCTTGTTGATTTTATGTTTTAAATATGGCAGTGTGTATAGGTCAATTCCAACCTCCCATCTGTCCATCCTCCCCACCTTCCCCCCCAATTAGAAGTTTGTTCTCTAGGTCTCAGATTCTGTTTCATATAAAAGTTCATTTGTCTTTTTTGTCATGAAGTTGAGAATAAATCTTTGTGAATAATACTTTTATTAAGTCCATTTCATATATGATAGGAAAGGTGTCATATGGAAATCTTTAATACTGTTTTACCTTGTCTTTGCTTTCTTTTTTTGTGTGTGTGCAGAGGAATTATACAAAGTATAGATGAGATTTATTCATCCTTTTTAATTTGGATCAAATATATTACCAAAAGCCGCAAATATGAAAGAGTTTTTTAAAAAATGCCTTCTCAGATACATCCTTGAGATAATTTTCAACAACATTGAAAAGTATCTCAAGATAAAGTATTCTTTTGTGAGGATAATTCATAATTAACAGTTTCATTTGGTTTAATTTTTTTCATTCATAAGAGCTTGTCTCTGTTTTATAATTTGCTAATGAAACTTCTTGGCTAGGCTTGTTTGGGAAAAAAAACAATATTCACCATTAAAAATAGAAATCCTCACATGGTTTTGTCTTTTTTATTTGTCCTTTAATGATGGACATGCCTGCAAAAAAAAAAAAAATGTTATAATGGAAGAAAATAGCAGAACACAACCCAGCAACCAATAAAGCCCTTTAAAATGTCTTATAGAATTTAATGAATAACATTAAGTCCTGTGATCTTGAGTATCCATAGTTCTTGATAGGAAAGCTAACACTTCAGGAATGGAAAGCTAGCAGTTCAGGGATGGAAAGAGAAAACAATTTCTGCTCAGTCCTGGACTCTGCCATCCTTCGTCTAGAGACCATAGGATGCAGTCTTTGGAGAGAAAATAAAAGGCCATGATAAAGACCTTTGTATTATATTGAAGAAAAAAGGCCTTCTATTCTAAGGTCTCAAAGCCCTAAAGACTACTTTCAGGGAAATGACTTGCTGTATCTATTGTCTCATTTGGCTGGTCTTCCCCTGAGAATGTGCCTGTGTAACTACAAACTGTTATTATATCCACTTGTAAAAACCATTTGTAATAGCAATTGCTCTCCACTTCAGAGCTAGCTTAGTCTTTCCACTGAAGTCCTATGTGGATTGTTGGCATCCTGACCAAATAGGTGCTATGTAAAGGCTAAAAATGTCCCATGAGGATAAACTCAGTGTGAGTAATATGATCATCATCCTGTCCTTTTATTCTTTATACCTTGATTTTCTTTATTTAGCAAGTCACATGTTTCTCTTCTAGGTACCATACCAATCGTCACAGTGATTTGACAGCCGTGGGTTTTGTAATAGAGTGTTCCCCAGTTTTTTATGTCCGTTCTGTGTGTGTTTGTGTGTGTCTGTATAGAAGGAAGGGGTGAGGGCAGTGACACTCAGGTTTCTTCCATGATACTTTGGCATGCTGTAAGAGAGACCTGTCCTTGGTTTTGTTTTGCCACCAGACAAAGTATGGAGTATTCCTTTGGCAGAGTCAGCCTTTTAGCCTTGGTTTTCAGCAGATGAATGTAAACATTGCAGCTTTAGGAGAGAGCAGGCAGAAGAAGTAGAATAAGTATAATTCACTCAGTTTCTGTCTTCCACTTTTGTATACTTCATAATGCAGTCCTTTTTTTTTTTTTTTTTTTGGCTTTGCCACATATCTTGTGAGATATTAGTTTCCTGACCAGGGATTGAACCCAGGCCAGGGCAGTGAAAATGTGAAGTCCTAACCAGTGGACCACAAGGGCGTTCTCTATAGTAAGTCTTGAGGTGTCTTCGCTTCTCCCTTTGCTCATGCCTCTGTCTATCCCCCCTAAGTTCCTTTGCACACTTCTGTGAGCTTTATTTCTCCTAGTGAGCTTAGAGACGCTCAGGAGGTAGAAGTACATTTCTTAGGACGACACTCAGCCACACGATATTTTACAACTCTAACGCTGCTAGATTCCTTGGATCAGAATTGTAATAGTCAGACAGCATTTATTGATCACTGCGGTTTGTCTAGTACTCTACTCATTGCTGAAGATACAGAGATAAATTGTTTCAGCATCCAGGGAGCTCAGAGTCTAGTGGTGGGTAAAGAGAAGGCAACAGTTACATCTGTGGAGAGCAAACACAGGAGTGCCTAAGCAGTGCAGACTGAGAATATCCGTTGGACACTGGGGGTAGGGGCACTCTATAAGGGATGTTGGAGATGGTTTCTCCAGGGTAGATGACACCAGAGCCAAGTCATGAAGAGTGGGGCGGGTGTTGCCATTCGAATGTGGGGTGAAGACGTACATGGAGTATGTTTCAGGTGGCATGAACACACCCTTGAAGATTTGTTCCCTTAAGGAGCAACCACCTTCTAGACTTTGCCTTATTTGTACTTGATCACAGGGCTTTCCCAAAAAGGACACGTGAAAGAAGAAATAATATTGGGGCACATTTAAGAAACACTTAACAGAAAAGATGGGCATGAAATGGGGTTTTATGTAAATCAAAGTCTTACATGAATGCTCTGTTGCCTCAGATGAGTGTTGACATGGAATGCAAAAATCACTGTAAAATAGAGAACTTGTTAGCTGGGATTAAGTTTATTGGGATAACATGAAGCTTGTAATGATGACAAGGGGTTTATTATCATTTAACCAGAATTATTTATACTGAAGAATTTAGCAAAATTGCATACAGATTATCTAAAGAATTAAAGAGACATCACCATGAAGCAAGTTATAGAAAGTATTCGGTTGGATAAAAAGAAAATGGTGGTTTCCTAGATTTTGTAGGAGGTCTGTAAGTGATGTAGTGGGGAAGAGAAAAGCTGGAAAGCAGGTGGAGGAAAGAGATTTAAATGTTCACCAAGGTTATGATGAAGTTAGCAAAGAAGGAAATACATATAAAAATCAGAAGCCTTGAGGACCAGTCAGAGCTTTTTTGATGCTTCACTTGGTGTCTGGTCATCTACCTTTTCTGACATTTCTTCGTGGAGAAAGAAAGGAGCAGATTGATGGAGATGAACAAGACACCACTCACCCTAAAAATTCACAAGTAGATTCAACCCCCCTCACTTTACTGCTCTTTCAGAACATTCCTTCCTGCTGTGATCAGGTAAGGAAGAAGACTTGGCAGTTGAAAAGAAAACAACAGCACAAAGAATTTAAAGGACCAAATGACAATTAAATGGAAGCGCTAAAATGAAACACCCGGTCTTTGGACTCCTAATAAAGTGTTCTTTGCTACCCCACTACACTGCATCTCTTTTGGGGGATTTATTTTTTATTGCTAAAAACCCAGCGATTGTTCCTGCTTTGTGAATCATAGCACACTGTAAGGCTCAGCCTGGCGTGGTTACAATAGAGTGCTCAAGTGAGAGTTAGTCATATCTTGGCTTCATAGCTAACCTATTGTTGAATATTGAAACTGTGGCATTCTTTAATCCTTCTGCATCTCATTTTCTCTTTTTCCTTGATCTGTGTTATGTCTTGAAGCTCAGTGTGAATGGAGTCATCTAAATACCTTGTTCTCACTGCAAGAATACTGTTGGTGCTACCATCCTAGGCCAGCCATATGGTTTGCTCCCAAATATGGGTTGCAGTTTCATTGGTTCTATGGGTCTCAGGAAGTCTAATGTTTAGGCCATTTTCTGTGTAATTCTGTGTTCAGCTTCATTGAGAAACCTAAGACTTCCCTGAAAAATTCCCTGGTGGTTTAGTTGCTAAGTTGTGTAGGACTCTTTGTGACCCCATGGACTGTGTCCATGTAGGTCCCCATGTAGCCTGTCAGGCTCCTCTGTCCATGCGATTCTTTAGGCAAGAATACTGGAGTGGGTTGCCGTTGCCTTCTCCGGGGGATTTTCCCCACCCAGGGATCAAACCTGGGTCTCCTGCATTTAGGCAGATTCTTTACCATCTGAGCCACCAAGAAAGCCTAAAGAATTCCCTAGTAGATTGTGGAAATGTTCAGTATACGTTATGTAAACAGTTCAAGGTTACTGAGCACTTGGTAAGTGCTGGACACTCACAGTCACCCCTGAGGTATAGCAGATGGATAAGCATAGACACAGGATCCTTGCCCTGCTAGTGTGGAGTGGAGTGAGGCTTTACACTCAGGTCCTTTGACTCTGCTCTGAATCACTGAGCTGTACTGTTTACATGGAAAATGATTTTTGAAAGGTATGTCTTGGTGATACGCTGTGCTGTGCTTAATTGTTCAGTCATGTCCATCTCTTTTTGGCTCCATGGACTGTCCATGGACTGTAGCCTGCCAGGCTCATCTATCCATGGGGATTCTTCAGGCAAGAATACTGGCATAGGTTGCCATGGCCTCCTCCAGGGGATCTTCCAAAGCCAGAGATTGAACCCAGGTCTCCTGCATTACAGGTGGATTCTTTACTGGCTGAGCCACTAGGGAAGCCCAGGAATACTGGAGTGGGTAGCCTATCCCTTCTCCAGGGGATCTTCCAACCCAGGAATTGAACCGAGGTCTCCTGCATTGCAGGCGGATACCTTACCAGCTGAGCTACCAGGGAAGGCCCTCGGTCGTGGTAGGGCACAGTTAATTCTGGTAGTTGAAGTTCTCCGAAACCAGAGTTGGTTGTTCATTGGAACCCAAGTGGCTGCTTTCATACCAGATGTAGATCCTGCTCAAATAATGGGAACTAAGTAAGAGCTCCCCACAGAAAACGTTCCTTGGAGGCCCACAGATTGTTCGCTTTGTTCACACGCAGACCTGGA
This sequence comes from Capra hircus, assembly GCF_001704415.2. Classification (NCBI taxonomy): domain Eukaryota; kingdom Metazoa; phylum Chordata; class Mammalia; order Artiodactyla; family Bovidae; genus Capra; species Capra hircus. Next base: position 32,809,069 of record NC_030827.1, read on the forward strand.
ATTCATTGTGACATGTCTTATTTGAGTTATATGACGTGCATGGAGTCCTGACAACTATAGAAGTTCGAACATTCATCATTAATTTCAGCTCTTTAATTAAGCGTCTGTCACACGTGCAAGCTTTCTTTGAAATCTGGGAATGAAAATAGATCATTAAAAATGAAGCAGAAAAGAGGTTTTATTTCTACAGCTATAAATTTTCTTACACAGTAAAGTCTAGAAAGATACAGTTTTTTGTTAAAAGTGTAATGTCTATCCACTCTCTCTATATATATTTAGCACTAATTTTGACTAAATTAAAGTAATACAGTTTGTCATTTTTTGAGATTCACCCAAGATTCCCAATGGAATTCCCCCTTTTTCCCCATTCATTCATTCAAAAAACACTGAATATCTTTTGTGCCGTACACTGGATTAAGTATACTAAAGCCTCTTAATTGCTCGTATGTTAGTTCATTGACATATTATCAGAAGGAGTAAAATCTTAAGCCCAGTTATTTGAAATCCTTTGCTTCTGATCATACTTGGTATGGTAGCAGTTTTGAGAGAGACATAAGTCAGACACTGGTGCATAATTGAGAAGGTAAACTTGGAGATGGCTTAAGATGATGATGGCGTCATGTGTGGTGCTTTTAGACCCAAAATGGAAGCAGTAGGAGCATTTTTGCCATTTTAAATAGAGGATCTTAAATGTGACAAATTAGCCTTCAGCCTCAAGGGAAATAGTAATTTAGGCTTCTGGCGCTTGATCCTTAGAAAGGAGCTTCATCATAATCAGAAGAAAACGATCTGAAGATCAGATCATCAGAGCTAATGTTTCAACTGTGCGGCGGAGACGTGCCCCATCGGTCAGCTCTGTACTGTGCGGGGTTGGGGGAGTAGGGAATGGCAGAAAGGGGCTGATGGTTGGAAACCTGCTCCCCATCTCAATCCCTCCTTCATATTTGAAGAAAAGGTAGTGTAGCTGAAGGAAACTTTGAAAAAAAAAATACGACTATAGACCAGCACACACATTTTACCAGTGAGCAGATAGAGGCCCAGATATATTCCAGGAAAGGCAAATAGCTATATAAGAAAGTGAATATAATCATGGTTTTCCACACTGCCTTGGGAGATCTAAGGGTGGAGACTTGAGAGATCAAATCTGTGGCTGGCTGTTTCCCAATTAAACCAGTTATGCCTTTGGCTACTCATTTGTATTTCTCCTTAAATTACTGCAGGAACACAAGCTGCCTCTAGAAAGGTGAAAGCATGATAGCGCAAGGTTTTGAAACAGCCTGTACTTAGGAGACAATTTCTCTGATAATTCCTTTTGTCCTATCTTATACCAATTCTAAATAAGAATCAGCCCCTAACTACTCTTTTTGATGTTTTTTAAAACAGGGAAATGCACATAAAATCATGGAGAAATGTACATTACCTCTAACAGGAAAGCAGTGTGTCAACCGTATCATTACTGAAAAGGTAAAGTAACTTTCTCTTTTATTTCCTTTAGTGCCTGCTACCTTTTTAAAAAAACGTATAAGCATTTTAGAACTTTTTGTTATTTTCTAAAAGTGTATTACATTGATAGTCTTGGGATTAATTTAATCTGTGGGTAGACTGAGTAAGAAGATTCATCAATTTAATGTTTCTGGATGCATAATTCTTAAGTGAACTTCTCTGGAAGTATACATACACACAAAATTGAACTCCTCCCCTTGGTAACTTTGACAGTGTGATACAATCAAAGAAAAGTTATATTGAGCCTTATGACTAATACAATAGATGATCTATACAAAGTTAAGAATATATTTATCATTTCTGTCTTCTTTGATTTCCTGAATCACAAGTACACATTGTTGGATCTCATTTTAGGAAACTCAGTAAAAATTAGGTTTTAACCATTTAGGTACAAATTGCAGTATGGCTCCCACAGTGAACCAGAAAAATCTGTTCTTTGGTTCTTGCATAAAGTGGACTTCAGAACACACCTGCGTTTTAGAGGGCCTCTAGATATTATCTTCTTTGATAGAAAATTGTTACTGGTAAATTGAAACTGAGAGAGCAGCATCACTGCAGGTGCTGCAGTTCCTTTCCGACCCAGATTTGAACCTGTGATGCTGGAATGACATTGTTCTCGTAAGTGAGCCAGGAGGGTGTCATTTCCATTGTTTTGATTCAGTATTTTGATGAACCACAGAACAGAATTCTCTAGATCAAGAGTTTGTTTGTTTATTTGTTTTTTCATAATGGTGCTGTTCCTTTTGGCATCAGTCTGGTTTAGAACCCTCATTCAGTTGTGGTTCGAGGCACCCTAAAGCAGCCTTTTGAAGCAGAAGGCTTATAATACTTTTCAGAAGCCACATTTTAAGGAGAGTTTTGTCCTAAAATGGTGCCTGCCCCTAGGGCAGTTTATATCCATAAAGATGACATGTAGAGAAGAACAAGCAGATAAAAGGGCACAAATTTAACCTACCATTTATTCCAGGTCTTATCATTTCTTAAATTCCTCCACAATCATGGACAGGACTTGTTGAAAAGAATCCATTACTTTGAAATCAAAGACAAAACAGCCCTTGCTCCTGTTTTCTTTAATAAAGTAATGCGGTACAGCTTCTAAGGGCAATCCCAGCCGCATTTTACCCCCGATCTTCCTCTTCTCCCTGGCCCCCCTTCATGTGCGCCCTTGCCTTGTTCTTACCAGTTTAGTGCTTTCATGTGGAACGACTCCCATTCAACTCTGCCTCCCCAAATTCTACCCATCTTTTAATATAATTTTCAGCTTCATCATGAAGAGGTTTTCAGATAACTTAGCACTCACAGTTTCACCCTCAGAGTGGCCCACCATTCATTTTGGCACTTACCATCTAATATAGGGGCCCCTAGCCCGCCGGGTACCCATCTTAAACCTGGCTGGCGCAGCCAGAGGTGAGCGTTAAGATGAGCAACCAAAGCTTCATCTGCTTCTTCCCATCGCTCCTTGGCTTTCACATTACCACCTGAACGATCCCACCTGCTACCCCCGGTCTGCGGAAAAATTGTCTTCCACTAAACTAGTCCCTGGCGCCAAAAAAGCTTGGGAACTACTGATTACATGCCTGCATTTTCTCATGAGATTACTTATATGTTATTTAACTTTACTGCCATTTAAAAAAGCTTTCTACACTTTCTCTCCATCTGCATTATTGTTTTGTACATCCTTTCATTTCATAAGTACTTCTGAGCTCCTTCTCAGAGGCAGGCTATTGCCAACAGTGGGCTCAGAAAGGAGGACAGTCTGCCGCCTAGGAGCACGTTCAGGGGGAGCTGACATCCAGCCTCCAGAGGTGCCAGCAGTTAGAGTAAGGCATGCAGTAAAGTGCACAGGAGAGATGTGCCAGGTCGGATGCTGAGTTGGGAACACAAAGGAAGGCTGCTTAGCAGCCTCAAGAGAGTCTCAGGAAAGCTTCTAAGTGGTATCAGATATAAGTTTTTCTCTCTTTCTCTCTCTCTCTTTTTTTTTGGCCACACTGCACAGCTTGTATGATCTTAGTTCCCCAACACCAGGGTTTGAACCCAGGCCCTAGTAGTCTCAGCGGTAAAGAATCAGCCTGCCAACACAGGAGACATGGGTTTGATTCCTGGGTCAGGAAGATCCCCTGGAGAAGAAAGTGGAAACCCACTCCAGTATCTTTCCCTGGGGAATCCCATGGACAGAGAAGCATAGCAGGCTACAGTCCATGAGGTCGCAAATAGCTGGACAGGACTGAGGGTCTCACTGACAACAAAACAACTCTCGGCAGTGAGAGCTGAGTCCTAACCACTGAACCACCAGGGAATTCCCATCAAATATAAGCTCTTAACTGCAAGGCATTTCGCAGTCTGAATCTTTCCTCCTCCAGTCTGTTGCTCTCTTTTTGCCTTAACATTCTCCCCACCTCTGCCATCCTAAATGCTATGAACTATGTGGCATCACTTGCACCCCCCCCCCCCCCCAACACACACCATGTTCTTCTGGGACTTTGCACATCCTGTCTCTCTCCCTGGCATGCTCTTCCCACCCTAGCCATCTGGCTAATTCCTGCTCATCTTTTATGTCTCAGCTATTTATTCTTCTGGCAAACCTTCCCTATCTGTCCCCAAGTCTGTCATTGCTTCCCTGAATCTTAGGACTCCACCCTAACTTAGCACTATATTGAAATAACCTCTGAGCTCTGCCTGTCTCACTCATTACTGTTTATCAACACTGAGCATAATGCTTGACCTGGACACAGTGAATGCCTGTTGAATAAATACCATACGTTCCTTGATGAGAAAATTAATAGATTGAGTGATGAGTCTTGAAAAACAAATATGAGTTTTTATAAGTGAAAATAAGACCAAAGAGGCCCTTCTAGGCAAAAGGAAGAAAATAGGCAGAGTCACAGAGGTATTAAAACACAGCTTACTCAAGGACTTGCCTGTGGGACAGTGTGGAGCATGGGACAGCATGGAGTGAGGGTATAGCCAGGGATTTTGAAGGCTGAAGGTGAAAAGCCAGTGAGGGGCCGAATTATGAAGAAATGTGAATATATTGTTAATAAATTTGGGTTTTATATAGAAGGCAGTTGGGAGCCCTTCACGATTTTTAATGGACTTTGCCCTTGTGGCTCAGCTGATAAAGAATCCGCCTGCATTGTGGGAGACCTGGGGTCCATCCCCGGGTTGGGAAGATCCCCTGGAGAAGGGAGAGGCTATCTACTCCAGTATTCTGGCCTGGAGAATTCCATGGACTGTATAGTCCATGGGGTCACAAAGAGTTGGACACAACTGATCAAATTTTTCATTTTCACTTTCGTGATTTTTAATAGTTGGGGACACCATTGATTAGATTTGCATTTTGTAAAGAGCCATGTGGTTTTTACATAGAATAGGGGGAGAAGCCATGAGACCCCCTTCAGGTATCTTGGTCAGAAATATCAAGGTCCTGAACTGCAAGACCCAAAGAGAGATTTCAGAAAGATTTAGGAGATGGACTCAGCCTAACTTGGTGATGAATGGGGCATAGTCGCTAAGGCAGAGGTGATTCCTAAGTTTTCTGGCTAGAGTCATGGTTTACCTCTTTTATCTTTAATGAAGCCTGGCTCTTCAGGAAGAGAAAGGGAGTAGCAAGGGGAGGCAGCGAAAAAATAGGTTTTGTTTGAACATACTCAACTTGATACTCCTGAGTAAGGTGACATCCAAAGTATCCAGTCTGAGATTTCTGATAAACAAGTAGAGATGGGTATCTGGAGCTCAGAGAAGTCACTGTTTGAAAGAACGTGTGAACTCATTAGCTGATGGGGGTAACTGGAACCTAACCTATAGGTAGCGTTGTGTAGATAAAGGGAGCTAGGTGTGGCACTTTGGGTGCCTCAGAGAATGGAGTAGGTAGGTTATTTCCCCTGTGCTCCATACATAGTAGATGCTTAATAAATGCTGCCTTGCTATTAAGTTTAATGACTGTGACCACTCTGCCAGAGCAGATGTGGGACTAGAATTCCATTTTCAGCTCTTAAGGAAAGTTCCATTAGTTGCCTGCCATTTGAAAGAGGCTTCAGAGATATTACAACTCTGCTTTCTTGGTTTTGTGTTGCTAGAATGATGGGATGATAGATGCCTTCCTCCACAGCACTTGGGCTGTGACTAATTGCTTTATCCATAATGCAGCCTGTTATGGTGGTAAAAAAATAATAAAATCATTCATTTGTAAAACAAAGTAATTGAAATATTATTCTTGGTAGTTGAACAGTTGGTTGTAGCTTTTAGATTTTAGTGTCTGTCTTTTATCAAGTTTTTGTTTACACTTTATATGACTAAGTGGGGAATCTCCCTCAATATTTCAAAAGTAGGTTTCTCATTTTTTAAAAAATTCATAATGCTTAGTTTTCAAATATATGACCTTGAGAGCTAATTAGGGATTGATAAAGATGTTAATAAAAGGTTTTTAAAAGCAGTGTCATTTGCCACAGAGTTTATCTTCTTGATCACCGAAGCCTTATACTCATAATACCACAGTTATACACAATAAGGTTCTTTTCCTCTTATTTGTTCCATTTTGATAAATTTGTGGTTGTTCATAACACAAGGGAAAGAATATAGTATGAATGATGCTCCAGACACATTTTCTGCAAATAAAAAGTTGCCAATTAAAAAAAAATTGTAATTGTCATTTTGAAATTGAATAACCTACTGCCTCATATGGACATTCCTCACTGATAATTTCTTCCCCCTCAAAACATATTTCAGCTGAAAAAAGTTTCTTTAGGAACATAAAAATGTGGAAACAAAAAAGTTTGCTGAAATATATCATCCCAAATTTAAATCATCTTTTCCAGTAAAACCAATCAACCCAAATTTAAATCTTTTCCAGTAAAACCAATCAGGTGTCTATGTATTCATCAAACAAAGCAAATATCACTAGTTCCCTTAATGTTTTACTCCTGAGGAGAAATATCAGTTATCTGGAGACAGATAATCATTTGGAGGCTTTAATTTGTGTTCACACACATACACACATGTGGGAGAAAGAATATGCCTCTGTAGTGTCCTTGCTATGTCTCAGGCATGAGGCCAGCTGCTCAGAGTAGGTTTGTTATTATATTTGTCCTGTATAACAATCTTGGGAGGTAGGTTTGTTTGACATACATCTACAGATGTGAAGACAGATTCAGCGAAGATTACATAGCTATTGTCAGCTGAGCTGGAATTCCAGTTCATCTTGAAAGCCAGAATTCTTTCCGCTACATATTGTTGTGTCTTCTTTTTTATTATTTTAAAATTTTCTATTTTATATTGGAGTACACAGCACTGTGTCTTTTTAATAGCCTCCAGGAGTGTGTTTAAAAATGTCAATTTGGGATGGACTTCCAAGCTAGATGAAAATAAAGATTCTAAGGCTGCAAATAATAGTTGAATTTAAGGTAATTTCAGAGGAGAGGAGAGGTCTGGGAAGCATAAAATTTAAGTCTGGAAGACTGACCTTGAAAACTGGAAGAGGGAACAATTCCAGTGCATGGGAGGACAACTTACTGTAGAGTCCCTGAGTGAATGTTTAGGGAAGCAGTTTCGCTTCTTGCAGTTAGAGCTTCCCATTGGTAGGTAATCTGCCTTAGAAAGTGAGCCTTCTACCACTGGAAGTTTCTAAACAAAGCCCCAGAGACCATCTCAGAAGGATGCTTTGAAGAATTCTTGTGTGGAAGATTTTATCGCGTGACTTTGTGGGTCCCCTCTACTCAATTTGTTGCATTACCAAGAGTGACCACATGTGTTCTGTATCAGACACAGCTGGTTGAATCTACCTGCTTGGGTCAAGCTATACCAATTGGCACCACCATCACCTAGTATAACCAATCAGAATGTTGAAATGCAGTGTTTAGAGTGAGGTGAGCCTTCTCATGCTTGTCTTAAACGTAAGCATCTTCATTTGATTTCCATACCAGAGGGAGAGTCTCTATGCTTTCAGATTTGTGTGTTTTCACAGGACTTAAGGGAAAGCTTTAATATTTACCTGGGGGAGGGGGTTGTCTTTCAGGGCGAACTGTCCCTTTATAATTAACTCCTAGCTGCTTCAGACTGCCTGCTTTTGTTTCCGGTAATTTACTGAGAAGCATCAGTCAACTTTCCCCCATCATCCCTGTACTTTCACCTTCTAAATCTCTCCTCCCTCCTTGCTTTTCTTCCTCCTTTTTTTTTCAGATCATTGTTAATTGCCAAATTAAATTTTGACCAAAAGTGTTAGATCTAACAAAAGGAAAGTAGTTAAAAAAAAAAAAACTGGTTATAATAGTGGCAAATGCCATCAGTAGTCAGCATCCATTTATTTTCTGGCATCAACAGCACTCCCCAGCTAATTGCCAATTAAGGCATTGGCGTTTATTCTCACCAAAATATAGTAGTTACAGTTGACATGTTTTCATTGCTGATTTTCAGTCTTTTACCCTGGGTCTTTTCTGTCCTTAAAAAACTTGTGAGGTTATTTCTGTTTGGTGCTATAAAATAATTACAGTGATAGGAATAGTCATTGTTATTTTCTTGGTTTTGACAGGCTGTGTTTGATGTGGACAACAAGAAGGGTCTGACTCTCATTGAACTCTGGGAAGGCCTGACAGTGGATGACATAAAAAAGAGCACTGGGTGTGATTTCACAGTAAGTGTTTCTATGAACAAATCCAGCCACTTGTCCTGTACCCTGAGCTTGATTAATGGGTATTTATGGGACATGAACCATTAATTTGTGATCATTTTTGGAGTTGACCTTTGCGGGAACAGAAGTGGAAGGATGGGTGCCTCCAGTGAGAGCAGGTGGGAGCAGGAACAGGCTCTGACTCAGGGGATGGGGTTGGCTCAGGGATCAGAAGCAGGAGGGGGAGGAACCACCAGGAGCTGCTGCAAACAGCAAGTTGAGCTTGAGCTCTAAGCTATTTGCTGTAACATTCCTTGCAGTTCTCTGTTCCTGGGTTATGTATTGGGCACAGCCAAACTTAATTAACTAAAAAATGTGAGCCACACACAGACAAATGATTCTTCCTTATTTTGAAATGTATGTGTGGAATTTGATTTTCTCTCTGATTAACTTCTTTGCCTGATCATTCCATCTATGGGCGATCTTAGAATGTTGAGCTTTTAACACCACTGGATTGATAATCACAAAATAGATGATTCCTGTATTTGAAGAAAAACTGTGTGCTTTAAAACTCTGACTTACAAAGCATATTAGAACATCAGGAGTATCCGCTAAGAAATCTCCAGATCCTTTTTTTAAACAGAGAATAAAGTCCATGGGGTCACTCAGTTGTGTCCAGTTCTTTGCGATCCCATGGACTGTAGCCCGCCAGGCTCTTATGTCCATGGAATTCTTCAGGCAAGAATACCATTCCCTTCTCCAGGGGATCTTCCCAACCCAGGGATCAAACCTGTGAACCTGTGCCTCCTGCATTGGCCGGTGGATTCTTTACTACTGAGACCAGCTTGGGCCTGATAATATAAATAATGGCCTTTTAATATAAGAGCTTATTTGTGAATAACCAGTCACCAAACTGATGGGATTGGGCAGAGAGTTCAGTCCCTTTGGAGTTAATTGAAAGTAAGGATGAAATGTGTCTGAAAAATGAAGAAATAGACTTTGCTTCTCACGTACCTTTTTAAGAACATGTTAAAATGAAATATATTTATAATGAGAAGAAATATTGCAGCTACCCATCCTGGAGAAAGTAATTTAACGAACTGTTAGTCGCTCAGTCATGTCTGACTCTTTGCCACCCTGTGGACTGTAGCCCATCAGGCTTCTTTGTCCGCCGAATTTTCTAGGCAAGAATACTGAAGTGGGTTGCCTTTTCCTTCTC